>NC_080595.1:20007090-20329174 GCF_027887145.1 Ammospiza caudacuta | reverse complement strand
TGCCAGACAGAGTGGAAAAGCTTTCTGCTAGGATGTAGACCACAAAAGACGCTAAAGACGAAGGTACGATGCTCTCCGGAGCTAAGCGCCGCTCCCGCGCTTCTTTCGGCACAAGCCGCGCTAAGAGAGCACTGTGACCGGTACAATCGTCTTTGCGCGAAGAAGCCGCTTCTTCGGCTCCGGGAGCCGGAGAGAGCGGCAGCATCGGAAAGGTGAAGAAGGAAGCTGTACAACACTGGGCTTGTGTGCGCAGCTTGCCAACTGATAGAAAACAGTACCTTACCACTTTCCTGACTTTTCCAATCACATGAATATTTGATTGGAAGCTGTTTTGGACAGCTTTTCTTTTCTTTACGCCAAACACTTGCAGATCTCCATGCAACGTCCAGAACACGATGGGAGATGTTTTCTGTGCTCCCGCAGGTTTTCCTTGCCAGACAGAGTGGAAAAGCTTTCTGCTAGGATGTAGACCACAAAAGACGCTAAAGACGAAGGTACGATGCTCTCCGGAGCTAAGCGCCGCTCCCGGGCGTCTTTCGGCACAAGCCGCGCTAAGAGAGCACCGTGACCGGTACAATCGTCTTTGCGCGAAGAAGCCGCTTCTTCGGCTCCGGGAGCCGGAGAGAGCGGCAGCATCGGAAAGGTGAAGAAGGAAGCTGTACAACACTGGGATTGTGTGCGCAACTTGCCAACTGATAGAAAACAGTACCTTACCACTTTCCTGACTTTTCCAATCACATGAACATTCGATTGGAAGCTGTTTTGGACAGCTTTTCTTTCCTTCATGCCAAACACTTGCAGACCTCCGTGCAACGTCCAGAACACGATGGGAGATGTTTTCTGTGCTCCCGCAGGTTTTCCTTGCCAGACAGAGTGGAAAAGCTTTCTGCTAGGATGTAGACCACAAAAGACGCTAAAGACGAAGGTACGATGCTCTCCGGAGCTAAGTGCCGCTCCCGGGCTTCTTTCGGCAGTAGCCGCGCTAAGAGAGCACTGTGACCGGTACAATCGTCTTTGCGCGAAGAAGCCGCTTCTTCGGCTCCGGGAGCCGGAGAGAGCGGCAGCATCGGAAAGGTGAAGAAGGAAGCTGTACAACACTGGGCTTGTGTGCGCAGCTTGCGAACTGATAGAAAACAGTACCTTACCGTTCTCCTGACTTTTCCAATCACATGAATATTCGATTGGAAGCTGTTTTGGACAGCTTTTCTTTTCTTTAGGCGAAAACCTTGGCAGACCTCCGTGCAACGTCCAGAACACGATGGGAGATGTTTTCTGTGCTCCCGCAGGTTTTCCTTGCCAGACAGAGTGGAAAAGCTTTCTGCTAGGATGTAGACCACAAAAGACGCTAAAGACGAAGGTACGATGCTCTCCGGAGCTAAGCGCCGCTCCCGGGCTTCTTTCGGCACAAGCCGCGCTAAGAGAGCACTGTGAGCGGTACAATCGTCTTTGCGCGAAGAAGCCGCTTCTTGGGCTCCGGGAGCCGGAGAGAGCGGCAGCATCGGAAAGGTGAAGAAGGAAGCTGTACAACACTGGTCTTGTGTGCGCAGGTTGCAAACTGATGGAAAACAGTACCTTACTACTTTCCTGACTTTTCCAATCACATGAATATTTGATTGGAAGCTGTTTTGGACAGCTTTTCTTTTCTTTACGCCAAACATTTGCAGATCTCCATGCAACGTCCAGAAGACGATGGGAGATGTTTTCTGTGCTCCCGCAGGTTTTCCTTGCCAGACAGAGTGGAAAAGCTTTCTGCTAGGATGTAGACCACAAAAGACGCTAAAGACGAAGGTACGATGCTCTCCGGAGCTAAGCGCCGCTCCCGGGCGTCTTTCGGCACAAGCCGCGCTAAGAGAGCACCGTGACCGGTACAATCGTCTTTGCGCGAAGAAGCCGCTTCTTCGGCTCCGGGAGCCGGAGAGAGCGGCAGCATCGGAAAGGTGAAGAAGGAAGCTGTACAACACTGGGATTGTGTGCGCAACTTGCCAACTGATAGAAAACAGTACCTTACCACTTTCCTGACTTTTCCAATCACATGAATATTCGATTGGAAGCTGTTTTGGACAGCTTTTCTTTTCTTTAGGCGATAACCTTGGCAGACCTCCGTGCAACGTCCAGAACACGATGGGAGATGTTTTCTGTGCTCGCGCAGGTTTTCCTTGCCAGACAGAGTGGAAAAGCTTTCTGCTAGGATGTAGACCACAAAAGACGCTAAAGACGAAGGTACGATGCTCTCCGGAGCTAAGCGCCGCTCCCGGGCGTCTTTCGGCAGAAGCCGCGCTACGAGAGCACCGTGACCGGTACAATCGTCTTTGCGCGAAGAAGCCGCTTCTTCGGCTCCGGGAGCCGGAGAGAGCGGCAGCATCGGAAAGGTGAAGATGGAAGCTGTACAACACTGGGCTTGTGTGCGCAGCTTGCCAACTGATAGAAAACAGTACCTTACCGTTCTCCTGACTTTTCCAATCACATGAACATTCGATTGGAAGCTGTTTTGGACAGCTTTTCTTTTCTTTAGGCGAAAACCTTGGCAGACCTCCGTGCAACATCCAGAACACGATGGGAGATGTTTTCTGTGCTCCCGCAGGTTTTCCTTGCCAGACACAGTTGGAAAGCTCTCTGCTAGGATGTAGACCACAAAAGACGCTAAAGACGAAGGTACGATGCTCTCCGGAGCTAAGCGCCGCTCCCGGGCGTCTTTCGGCAGAAGCCGCGCTACGAGAGCACTGTGAGCGGTACAATCGTCTTTGCGCGAAGAAGCCGCTTCTTCGGCTCCGGGAGCCGGAGAGAGCGGCAGCATCGGAAAGGTGAAGATGGAAGCTGTACAACACTGGGCTTGTGTGCGCAGCTTGCCAACTGATAGAAAACAGTACCTTACCGTTCTCCTGACTGTTCCAATCACATGAATATTCGATTGGAAGCTGTTTTGGACAGCTTTTCTTTTCTTTAGGCGAAAACCTTGGCAGACCTCCGTGCAACGTCCAGAACACGATGGGAGATGTTTTCTGTGCTCCCGCAGGTTTTCCTTGCCAGACACAGTTGGAAAGCTCTCTGCTAGGATGTAGACCACAAAAGACGCTAAAGACGAAGGTACGATGCTCTCCGGAGCTAACCGCCGCTCCCGGGCGTCTTTCGGCAGAAGCCACGCTACGAGAGCACCGTGAGCGGTACAATCGTCTTTGCGCGAAGAAGCCGCTTCTTCGGCTCCGGGAGCCGGAGAGAGCGGCAGCATCGGAAAGGTGAAGATGGAAGCTGTACAACACTGGGCTTGTGTGCGCAGCTTGCCAACTGATAGAAAACAGTACCTTACCACTTTCCTGACTTTTCCAATCACATGAATATTCGATAAGAAGCTGTTTAGGACAGCTTTTCTTTTCTTTAGGCGAAAACCTTGGCAGACCTCCGTGCAACGTCCAGAACACGATGGGAGATGTTTTCTGTGCTCCCGCCGGTTTTCCTTGCCAGACAGAGTGGAAAAGCTTTCTGCTAGGATGTAGACCACAAAAGACGCTAAAGACGAAGGTACGATGCTCTCCGGAGCTAAGCGCCGCTCCCGCGCTTCTTTCGGCACAAGCCGCGCTAAGAGAGCACTGTGACCGGTACAATCGTCTTTGCGCGAAGAAGCCGCTTCTTCGGCTCCGGGAGCCGGAGAGAGCGGCAGCATCGGAAAGGTGAAGAAGGAAGCTGTACAACACTGGGCTTGTGTGCGCAGCTTGCCAACTGATAGAAAACAGTACCTTACCACTTTCCTGACTTTTCCAATCACATGAATATTTGATTGGAAGCTGTTTTGGACAGCTTTTCTTTTCTTTACGCCAAACACTTGCAGATCTCCATGCAACGTCCAGAACACGATGGGAGATGTTTTCTGTGCTCCCGCAGGTTTTCCTTGCCAGACAGAGTGGAAAAGCTTTCTGCTAGGATGTAGACCACAAAAGACGCTAAAGACGAAGGTACGATGCTCTCCGGAGCTAAGCGCCGCTCCCGGGCGTCTTTCGGCACAAGCCGCGCTAAGAGAGCACCGTGACCGGTACAATCGTCTTTGCGCGAAGAAGCCGCTTCTTCGGCTCCGGGAGCCGGAGAGAGCGGCAGCATCGGAAAGGTGAAGAAGGAAGCTGTACAACACTGGGATTGTGTGCGCAACTTGCCAACTGATAGAAAACAGTACCTTACCACTTTCCTGACTTTTCCAATCACATGAACATTCGATTGGAAGCTGTTTTGGACAGCTTTTCTTTCCTTCATGCCAAACACTTGCAGACCTCCGTGCAACGTCCAGAACACGATGGGAGATGTTTTCTGTGCTCCCGCAGGTTTTCCTTGCCAGACAGAGTGGAAAAGCTTTCTGCTAGGATGTAGACCACAAAAGACGCTAAAGACGAAGGTACGATGCTCTCCGGAGCTAAGTGCCGCTCCCGGGCTTCTTTCGGCAGTAGCCGCGCTAAGAGAGCACTGTGACCGGTACAATCGTCTTTGCGCGAAGAAGCCGCTTCTTCGGCTCCGGGAGCCGGAGAGAGCGGCAGCATCGGAAAGGTGAAGAAGGAAGCTGTACAACACTGGGCTTGTGTGCGCAGCTTGCGAACTGATAGAAAACAGTACCTTACCGTTCTCCTGACTTTTCCAATCACATGAATATTCGATTGGAAGCTGTTTTGGACAGCTTTTCTTTTCTTTAGGCGAAAACCTTGGCAGACCTCCGTGCAACGTCCAGAACACGATGGGAGATGTTTTCTGTGCTCCCGCAGGTTTTCCTTGCCAGACAGAGTGGAAAAGCTTTCTGCTAGGATGTAGACCACAAAAGACGCTAAAGACGAAGGTACGATGCTCTCCGGAGCTAAGCGCCGCTCCCGGGCTTCTTTCGGCACAAGCCGCGCTAAGAGAGCACTGTGAGCGGTACAATCGTCTTTGCGCGAAGAAGCCGCTTCTTGGGCTCCGGGAGCCGGAGAGAGCGGCAGCATCGGAAAGGTGAAGAAGGAAGCTGTACAACACTGGTCTTGTGTGCGCAGGTTGCAAACTGATGGAAAACAGTACCTTACTACTTTCCTGACTTTTCCAATCACATGAATATTTGATTGGAAGCTGTTTTGGACAGCTTTTCTTTTCTTTACGCCAAACATTTGCAGATCTCCATGCAACGTCCAGAAGACGATGGGAGATGTTTTCTGTGCTCCCGCAGGTTTTCCTTGCCAGACAGAGTGGAAAAGCTTTCTGCTAGGATGTAGACCACAAAAGACGCTAAAGACGAAGGTACGATGCTCTCCGGAGCTAAGCGCCGCTCCCGGGCGTCTTTCGGCACAAGCCGCGCTAAGAGAGCACCGTGACCGGTACAATCGTCTTTGCGCGAAGAAGCCGATTCTTCGGCTCCGGGAGCCGGAGAGAGCGGCAGCATCGGAAAGGTGAAGAAGGAAGCTGTACAACACTGGGATTGTGTGCGCAACTTGCCAACTGATAGAAAACAGTACCTTACCACTTTCCTGACTTTTCCAATCACATGAATATTCGATTGGAAGCTGTTTTGGACAGCTTTTCTTTTCTTTAGGCGATAACCTTGGCAGACCTCCGTGCAACGTCCAGAACACGATGGGAGATGTTTTCTGTGCTCGCGCAGGTTTTCCTTGCCAGACAGAGTGGAAAAGCTTTCTGCTAGGATGTAGACCACAAAAGACGCTAAAGACGAAGGTACGATGCTCTCCGGAGCTAAGCGCCGCTCCCGGGCGTCTTTCGGCAGAAGCCGCGCTACGAGAGCACCGTGACCGGTACAATCGTCTTTGCGCGAAGAAGCCGCTTCTTCGGCTCCGGGAGCCGGAGAGAGCGGCAGCATCGGAAAGGTGAAGATGGAAGCTGTACAACACTGGGCTTGTGTGCGCAGCTTGCCAACTGATAGAAAACAGTACCTTACCGTTCTCCTGACTTTTCCAATCACATGAACATTCGATTGGAAGCTGTTTTGGACAGCTTTTCTTTTCTTTAGGCGAAAACCTTGGCAGACCTCCGTGCAACATCCAGAACACGATGGGAGATGTTTTCTGTGCTCCCGCAGGTTTTCCTTGCCAGACACAGTTGGAAAGCTCTCTGCTAGGATGTAGACCACAAAAGACGCTAAAGACGAAGGTACGATGCTCTCCGGAGCTAAGCGCCGCTCCCGGGCGTCTTTCGGCAGAAGCCGCGCTACGAGAGCACTGTGAGCGGTACAATCGTCTTTGCGCGAAGAAGCCGCTTCTTCGGCTCCGGGAGCCGGAGAGAGCGGCAGCATCGGAAAGGTGAAGATGGAAGCTGTACAACACTGGGCTTGTGTGCGCAGCTTGCCAACTGATAGAAAACAGTACCTTACCGTTCTCCTGACTGTTCCAATCACATGAATATTCGATTGGAAGCTGTTTTGGACAGCTTTTCTTTTCTTTAGGCGAAAACCTTGGCAGACCTCCGTGCAACGTCCAGAACACGATGGGAGATGTTTTCTGTGCTCCCGCAGGTTTTCCTTGCCAGACACAGTTGGAAAGCTCTCTGCTAGGATGTAGACCACAAAAGACGCTAAAGACGAAGGTACGATGCTCTCCGGAGCTAACCGCCGCTCCCGGGCGTCTTTCGGCAGAAGCCACGCTACGAGAGCACCGTGAGCGGTACAATCGTCTTTGCGCGAAGAAGCCGCTTCTTCGGCTCCGGGAGCCGGAGAGAGCGGCAGCATCGGAAAGGTGAAGATGGAAGCTGTACAACACTGGGCTTGTGTGCGCAGCTTGCCAACTGATAGAAAACAGTACCTTACCACTTTCCTGACTTTTCCAATCACATGAATATTCGATAAGAAGCTGTTTTGGACAGCTTTTCTTTTCTTTAGGCGAAAACCTTGGCAGACCTCCGTGCAACGTCCAGAACACGATGGGAGATGTTTTCTGTGCTCCCGCAGGTTTTCCTTGCCAGACAGAGTGGAAAAGCTTTCTGCTAGGATGTAGACCACAAAAGACGCTAAAGACGAAGGTACGATGCTCTCCGGAGCTAAGCGCCGCTCCCGGGCTTCTTTCGGCACAAGCCGCGCTAAGAGAGCACTGTGACCGGTACAATCGTCTTTGCGCGAAGAAGCCGCTTCTTCGGCTCCGGGAGCCGGAGAGAGCGGCAGCATCGGAAAGGTGAAGAAGGAAGCTGTACAACACTGGGCTTGTGTGCGCAGCTTGCCAACTGATAGAAAACAGTACCTTACCGTTCTCCTGACTTTTCCAATCACATGAATATTCGATTGGAAGCTGTTTTGGACAGCTTTTCTTTTCTTTAGGCGAAAACCTTGGCAGACCTCCGTGCAACGTCCAGAACACGATGGGAGATGTTTTCTGTGCTCCCGCAGGTTTTCCTTGCCAGACAGAGTGGAAAAGCTTTCTGCTAGGATGTAGACCACAAAAGACGCTAAAGACGAAGGTACGATGCTCTCCGGAGCTAAGCGCCGCTCCCGGGCTTCTTTCGGCACAAGCCGCGCTAAGAGAGCACTGTGACCGGTACAATCGTCTTTGCGCGAAGAAGCCGCTTCTTGGGCTCCGGGAGCCGGAGAGAGCGGCAGCATCGGAAAGGTGAAGAAGGAAGCTGTACAACACTGGGCTTGTGTGCGCAGCTTGCCAACTGATGGAAAACAGTACCTTACTACTTTCCTGACTTTTCCAATCACATGAATATTTGATTGGAAGCTGTTTTGGACAGCTTTTCTTTTCTTTACGCCAAACATTTGCAGATCTCCATGCAACGTCCAGAAGACGATGGGAGATGTTTTCTGTGCTCCCGCAGGTTTTCCTTGCCAGACAGAGTGGAAAAGCTTTCTGCTAGGATGTAGACCACAAAAGACGCTAAAGACGAAGGTACGATGCTCTCCGGAGCTAAGCGCCGCTCCCGGGCGTCTTTCGGCACAAGCCGCGCTAAGAGAGCACCGTGACCGGTACAATCGTCTTTGCGCGAAGAAGCCGCTTCTTCGGCTCCGGGAGCCGGAGAGAGCGGCAGCATCGGAAAGGTGAAGAAGGAAGCTGTACAACACTGGGATTGTGTGCGCAACTTGCCAACTGATAGAAAACAGTACCTTACCACTTTCCTGACTTTTCCAATCACATGAATATTCGATTGGAAGCTGTTTTGGACAGCTTTTCTTTTCTTTAGGCGATAACCTTGGCAGACCTCCGTGCAACGTCCAGAACACGATGGGAGATGTTTTCTGTGCTCGCGCAGGTTTTCCTTGCCAGACAGAGTGGAAAAGCTTTCTTCTAGGATGTAGACCACAAAAGACGCTAAAGACGAAGGTACGATGCTCTCCGGAGCTAAGCGCCGCTCCCGGGCGTCTTTCGGCAGAAGCCGCGCTACGAGAGCACCGTGACCGGTACAATCGTCTTTGCGCGAAGAAGCCGCTTCTTCGGCTCCGGGAGCCGGAGAGAGCGGCAGCATCGGAAAGGTGAAGATGGAAGCTGTACAACACTGGGCTTGTGTGCGCAGCTTGCCAACTGATAGAAAACAGTACCTTACCGTTCTCCTGACTTTTCCAATCACATGAACATTCGATTGGAAGCTGTTTTGGACAGCTTTTCTTTTCTTTAGGCGAAAACCTTGGCAGACCTCCGTGCAACGTCCAGAACACGATGGGAGATGTTTTCTGTGCTCCCGCAGGTTTTCCTTGCCAGAAAGAGTGGAAAAGCTTTCTGCTAGGATGTAGACCACAAAAGACGCTAAAGACGAAGGTACGATGCTCTCCGGAGCTAAGCGCCGCTCCCGCGCTTCTTTCGGCACAAGCCGCGCTAAGAGAGCACTGTGACCGGTACAATCGTCTTTGCGCGAAGAAGCCGCTTCTTCGGCTCCGGGAGCCGGAGAGAGCGGCAGCATCGGAAAGGTGAAGAAGGAAGCTGTACAACACTTGGCTTGTGTGCGCAGCTTGCCAACTGATAGAAAACAGTACCTTACCACTTTCCTGACTTTTCCAATCACATGAATATTTGATTGGAAGCTGTTTTGGACAGCTTTACTTTTCTTTACGCCAAACACTTGCAGACCTCCATGCAACGTCCAGAACACGATGGGAGATGTTTTCTGTGCTCGCGCAGGTTTTCCTTGCCAGACAGAGTGGAAAAGCTTTCTGCTAGGATGTAGACCACAAAAGACGCTAAAGACGAAGGTACGATGCTCTCCGGAGCTAAGCGCCGCTCCCGGGCGTCTTTCGGCAGAAGCCGCGCTACGAGAGCACCGTGAGCGGTACAATCGTCTTTGCGCGAAGAAGCCGCTTCTTCGGCTCCGGGAGCCGGAGAGAGCGGCAGCATCGGAAAGGTGAAGATGGAAGCTGTACAACACTGGGCTTGTGTGCGCAGCTTGCCAACTGATAGAAAACAGTACCTTACCACTTTCCTGACTTTTCCAATCACATGAATATTCGATAAGAAGCTGTTTAGGACAGCTTTTCTTTTCTTTAGGCGAAAACCTTGGCAGACCTCCGTGCAACGTCCAGAACACGATGGGAGATGTTTTCTGTGCTCCCGCAGGTTTTCCTTGCCAGACAGAGTGGAAAAGCTTTCTGCTAGGATGTAGACCACAAAAGACGCTAAAGACGAAGGTACGATGCTCTCCGGAGCTAAGCGCCGCTCCCGCGCTTCTTTCGGCACAAGCCACGCTAAGAGAGCACTGTGACCGGTACAATCGTCTTTGCGCGAAGAAGCCGCTTCTTCGGCTCCGGGAGCCGGAGAGAGCGGCAGCATCGGAAAGGTGAAGAAGGAAGCTGTACAACACTGGGATTGTGTGCGCAGCTTGCCAACTGATAGAAAACAGTACCTTACCACTTTCCTGACTTTTCCAATCACATGAATATTTGATTGGAAGCTGTTTTGGACAGCTTTACTTTTCTTTACGCCAAACACTTGCAGACCTCCATGCAACGTCCAGAACAAGATGGGAGATGTTTTCTGTGCTCGCGCAGGTTTTCCTTGCCAGACAGAGTGGAAAAGCTTTCTGCTAGGATGTAGACCACAAAAGACGCTAAAGACGAAGGTACGATGCTCTCCGGAGCTAAGCGCCGCTCCCGGGCGTCTTTCGGCAGAAGCCGCGCTACGAGAGCACCGTGAGCGGTACAATCGTCTTTGCGCGAAGAAGCCGCTTCTTCGGCTCCGGGAGCCGGAGAGAGCGGCAGCATCGGAAAGGTGAAGATGGAAGCTGTACAACACTGGGCTTGTGTGCGCAGCTTGCCAACTGATAGAAAACAGTACCTTACCACTTTCCTGACTTTTCCAATCACATGAATATTCGATAAGAAGCTGTTTAGGACAGCTTTTCTTTTCTTTAGGCGAAAACCTTGGCAGACCTCCGTGCAACGTCCAGAACACGATGGGAGATGTTTTCTGTGCTCCCGCCGGTTTTCCTTGCCAGACAGAGTGGAAAAGCTTTCTGCTAGGATGTAGACCACAAAAGACGCTAAAGACGAAGGTACGATGCTCTCCGGAGCTAAGCGCCGCTCCCGCGCTTCTTTCGGCACAAGCCGCGCTAAGAGAGCACTGTGACCGGTACAATCGTCTTTGCGCGAAGAAGCCGCTTCTTCGGCTCCGGGAGCCGGAGAGAGCGGCAGCATCGGAAAGGTGAAGAAGGAAGCTGTACAACACTGGGCTTGTGTGCGCAGCTTGCCAACTGATAGAAAACAGTACCTTACCACTTTCCTGACTTTTCCAATCACATGAATATTTGATTGGAAGCTGTTTTGGACAGCTTTTCTTTTCTTTACGCCAAACACTTGCAGATCTCCATGCAACGTCCAGAACACGATGGGAGATGTTTTCTGTGCTCCCGCAGGTTTTCCTTGCCAGACAGAGTGGAAAAGCTTTCTGCTAGGATGTAGACCACAAAAGACGCTAAAGACGAAGGTACGATGCTCTCCGGAGCTAAGCGCCGCTCCCGGGCGTCTTTCGGCACAAGCCGCGCTAAGAGAGCACCGTGACCGGTACAATCGTCTTTGCGCGAAGAAGCCGCTTCTTCGGCTCCGGGAGCCGGAGAGAGCGGCAGCATCGGAAAGGTGAAGAAGGAAGCTGTACAACACTGGGATTGTGTGCGCAACTTGCCAACTGATAGAAAACAGTACCTTACCACTTTCCTGACTTTTCCAATCACATGAACATTCGATTGGAAGCTGTTTTGGACAGCTTTTCTTTCCTTCATGCCAATCACTTGCAGACCTCCGTGCAACGTCCAGAACACGATGGGAGATGTTTTCTGTGCTCCCGCAGGTTTTCCTTGCCAGACAGAGTGGAAAAGCTTTCTGCTAGGATGTAGACCACAAAAGACGCTAAAGACGAAGGTACGATGCTCTCCGGAGCTAAGTGCCGCTCCCGGGCTTCTTTCGGCAGTAGCCGCGCTAAGAGAGCACTGTGACCGGTACAATCGTCTTTGCGCGAAGAAGCCGCTTCTTCGGCTCCGGGAGCCGGAGAGAGCGGCAGCATCGGAAAGGTGAAGAAGGAAGCTGTACAACACTGGGCTTGTGTGCGCAGCTTGCGAACTGATAGAAAACAGTACCTTACCGTTCTCCTGACTTTTCCAATCACATGAATATTCGATTGGAAGCTGTTTTGGACAGCTTTTCTTTTCTTTAGGCGAAAACCTTGGCAGACCTCCGTGCAACGTCCAGAACACGATGGGAGATGTTTTCTGTGCTCCCGCAGGTTTTCCTTGCCAGACAGAGTGGAAAAGCTTTCTGCTAGGATGTAGACCACAAAAGACGCTAAAGACGAAGGTACGATGCTCTCCGGAGCTAAGCGCCGCTCCCGGGCTTCTTTCGGCACAAGCCGCGCTAAGAGAGCACTGTGAGCGGTACAATCGTCTTTGCGCGAAGAAGCCGCTTCTTGGGCTCCGGGAGCCGGAGAGAGCGGCAGCATCGGAAAGGTGAAGAAGGAAGCTGTACAACACTGGTCTTGTGTGCGCAGGTTGCAAACTGATGGAAAACAGTACCTTACTACTTTCCTGACTTTTCCAATCACATGAATATTTGATTGGAAGCTGTTTTGGACAGCTTTTCTTTTCTTTACGCCAAACATTTGCAGATCTCCATGCAACGTCCAGAAGACGATGGGAGATGTTTTCTGTGCTCCCGCAGGTTTTCCTTGCCAGACAGAGTGGAAAAGCTTTCTGCTAGGATGTAGACCACAAAAGACGCTAAAGACGAAGGTACGATGCTCTCCGGAGCTAAGCGCCGCTCCCGGGCGTCTTTCGGCACAAGCCGCGCTAAGAGAGCACCGTGACCGGTACAATCGTCTTTGCGCGAAGAAGCCGCTTCTTCGGCTCCGGGAGCCGGAGAGAGCGGCAGCATCGGAAAGGTGAAGAAGGAAGCTGTACAACACTGGGATTGTGTGCGCAACTTGCCAACTGATAGAAAACAGTACCTTACCACTTTCCTGACTTTTCCAATCACATGAATATTCGATTGGAAGCTGTTTTGGACAGCTTTTCTTTTCTTTAGGCGATAACCTTGGCAGACCTCCGTGCAACGTCCAGAACATGATGGGAGATGTTTTCTGTGCTCGCGCAGGTTTTCCTTGCCAGACAGAGTGGAAAAGCTTTCTGCTAGGATGTAGACCACAAAAGACGCTAAAGACGAAGGTACGATGCTCTCCGGAGCTAAGCGCCGCTCCCGGGCGTCTTTCGGCAGAAGCCGCGCTACGAGAGCACCGTGACCGGTACAATCGTCTTTGCGCGAAGAAGCCGCTTCTTCGGCTCCGGGAGCCGGAGAGAGCGGCAGCATCGGAAAGGTGAAGATGGAAGCTGTACAACACTGGGCTTGTGTGCGCAGCTTGCCAACTGATAGAAAACAGTACCTTACCGTTCTCCTGACTTTTCCAATCACATGAACATTCGATTGGAAGCTGTTTTGGACAGCTTTTCTTTTCTTTAGGCGAAAACCTTGGCAGACCTCCGTGCAACATCCAGAACACGATGGGAGATGTTTTCTGTGCTCCCGCAGGTTTTCCTTGCCAGACACAGTTGGAAAGCTCTCTGCTAGGATGTAGACCACAAAAGACGCTAAAGACGAAGGTACGATGCTCTCCGGAGCTAAGCGCCGCTCCCGGGCGTCTTTCGGCAGAAGCCGCGCTACGAGAGCACTGTGAGCGGTACAATCGTCTTTGCGCGAAGAAGCCGCTTCTTCGGCTCCGGGAGCCGGAGAGAGCGGCAGCATCGGAAAGGTGAAGATGGAAGCTGTACAACACTGGGCTTGTGTGCGCAGCTTGCCAACTGATAGAAAACAGTACCTTACCGTTCTCCTGACTGTTCCAATCACATGAATATTCGATTGGAAGCTGTTTTGGACAGCTTTTCTTTTCTTTAGGCGAAAACCTTGGCAGACCTCCGTGCAACGTCCAGAACACGATGGGAGATGTTTTCTGTGCTCCCGCAGGTTTTCCTTGCCAGACACAGTTGGAAAGCTCTCTGCTAGGATGTAGACCACAAAAGACGCTAAAGACGAAGGTACGATGCTCTCCGGAGCTAACCGCCGCTCCCGGGCGTCTTTCGGCAGAAGCCACGCTACGAGAGCACCGTGAGCGGTACAATCGTCTTTGCGCGAAGAAGCCGCTTCTTCGGCTCCGGGAGCCGGAGAGAGCGGCAGCATCGGAAAGGTGAAGATGGAAGCTGTACAACACTGGGCTTGTGTGCGCAGCTTGCCAACTGATAGAAAACAGTACCTTACCACTTTCCTGACTTTTCCAATCACATGAATATTCGATAAGAAGCTGTTTTGGACAGCTTTTCTTTTCTTTAGGCGAAAACCTTGGCAGACCTCCGTGCAACGTCCAGAACACGATGGGAGATGTTTTCTGTGCTCCCGCAGGTTTTCCTTGCCAGACAGAGTGGAAAAGCTTTCTGCTAGGATGTAGACCACAAAAGACGCTAAAGACGAAGGTACGATGCTCTCCGGAGCTAAGCGCCGCTCCCGGGCTTCTTTCGGCACAAGCCGCGCTAAGAGAGCACTGTGAGCGGTACAATCGTCTTTGCGCGAAGAAGCCGCTTCTTCGGCTCCGGGAGCCGGAGAGAGCGGCAGCATCGGAAAGGTGAAGAAGGAAGCTGTACAACACTGGGCTTGTGTGCGCAGCTTGCCAACTGATAGAAAACAGTACCTTACCACTTTCCTGACTTTTCCAATCACATGAATATTTGATTGGAAGCTGTTTTGGACAGCTTTTCTTTTCTTTACGCCAAACACTTGCAGACCTCCATGCAACGTCCAGAACACGATGGGAGATGTTTTCTGTGCTCCCGCAGGTTTTCCTTGCCAGACAGAGTGGAAAAGCTTTCTGCTAGGATGTAGACCACAAAAGACGCTAAAGACGAAGGTACGATGCTCTCCGGAGCTAAGCGCCGCTCCCGGGCGTCTTTCGGCACAAGCCGCGCTAAGAGAGCACCGTGAGCGGTACAATCGTCTTTGCGCGAAGAAGCCGCTTCTTCGGCTCCGGGAGCCGGAGAGAGCGGCAGCATCGGAAAGGTGAAGAAGGAAGCTGTACAACACTGGGATTGTGTGCGCAACTTGCCAACTGATAGAAAACAGTACCTTACCACTTTCCTGACTTTTCCAATCACATGAACATTCGATTGGAAGCTGTTTTGGACAGCTTTTCTTTCCTTCATGCCAAACACTTGCAGACCTCCGTGCAACGTCCAGAACACGATGGGAGATGTTTTCTGTGCTCGCGCAGGTTTTCCTTGCCAGACAGAGTGGAAAAGCTTTCTGCTAGGATGTAGACCACAAAAGACGCTAAAGACGAAGGTACGATGCTCTCCGGAGCTAAGTGCCGCTCCCGGGCTTCTTTCGGCAGTAGCCGCGCTAAGAGAGCACTGTGACCGGTACAATCGTCTTTGCGCGAAGAAGCCGCTTCTTCGGCTCCGGGAGCCGGAGAGAGCGGCAGCATCGGAAAGGTGAAGAAGGAAGCTGTACAACACTGGGCTTGTGTGCGCAGCTTGCCAACTGATAGAAAACAGTACCTTACCGTTCTCCTGACTTTTCCAATCACATGAATATTCGATTGGAAGCTGTTTTGGACAGCTTTTCTTTTCTTTAGGCGAAAACCTTGGCAGACCTCCGTGCAACGTCCAGAACACGATGGGAGATGTTTTCTGTGCTCGCGCAGGTTTTCCTTGCCAGACAGAGTGGAAAAGCTTTCTGCTAGGATGTAGACCACAAAAGACGCTAAAGACGAAGGTACGATGCTCTCCGGAGCTAAGCGCCGCTCCCGGGCTTCTTTCGGCACAAGCCGCGCTAAGAGAGCACCGTGACCGGTACAATCGTCTTTGCGCGAAGAAGCCGCTTCTTCGGCTCCGGGAGCCGGAGAGAGCGGCAGCATCGGAAAGGTGAAGAAGGAAGCTGTACAACACTGGGATTGTGTGCGCAACTTGCCAACTGATAGAAAACAGTACCTTACCACTTTCCTGACTTTTCCAATCACATGAATATTCGATTGGAAGCTGTTTTGGACAGCTTTTCTTTTCTTTAGGCGATAACCTTGGCAGACCTCCGTGCAACGTCCAGAACACGATGGGAGATGTTTTCTGTGCTCGCGCAGGTTTTCCTTGCCAGACAGAGTGGAAAAGCTTTCTGCTAGGATGTAGACCACAAAAGACGCTAAAGACGAAGGTACGATGCTCTCCGGAGCTAAGCGCCGCTCCCGGGCGTCTTTCGGCAGAAGCCGCGCTAAGAGAGCACCGTGACCGGTACAATCGTCTTTGCGCGAAGAAGCCGCTTCTTCGGCTCCGGGAGCCGGAGAGAGCGGCAGCATCGGAAAGGTGAAGATGGAAGCTGTACAACACTGGGCTTGTGTGCGCAGCTTGCCAACAGATAGAAAACAGTACCTTACCGTTCTCCTGACTTTTCCAATCACATGAACATTCGATTGGAAGCTGTTTTGGACAGCTTTTCTTTTCTTTAGGCGAAAACCTTGGCAGACCTCCGTGCAACATCCAGAACACGATGGGAGATGTTTTCTGTGCTCCCGCAGGTTTTCCTTGCCAGACACAGTTGGAAAGCTCTCTGCTAGGATGTAGACCACAAAAGACAGTAAAGACGAAGGTACGATGCTCTCCGGAGCTAAGCGCCGCTCCCGGGCGTCTTTCGGCAGAAGCCGCGCTACGAGAGCACCGTGAGCGGTACAATCGTCTTTGCGCGAAGAAGCCGCTTCTTCGGCTCCGGGAGCCGGAGAGAGCGGCAGCATCGGAAAGGTGAAGATGGAAGCTGTACAACACTGGGCTTGTGTGCGCAGCTTGCCAACTGATAGAAAACAGTACCTTACCACTTTCCTGACTTTTCCAATCACATGAATATTCGATAAGAAGCTGTTTAGGACAGCTTTTCTTTTCTTTAGGCGAAAACCTTGGCAGACCTCCGTGCAACGTCCAGAACACGATGGGAGATGTTTTCTGTGCTCCCGCCGGTTTTCCTTGCCAGACAGAGTGGAAAAGCTTTCTGCTAGGATGTAGACCACAAAAGACGCTAAAGACGAAGGTACGATGCTCTCCGGAGCTAAGCGCCGCTCCCGGGCGTCTTTCGGCAGAAGCCGCGCTACGAGAGCACCGTGAGCGGTACAATCGTCTTTGCGCGAAGAAGCCGCTTCTTCGGCTCCGGGAGCCGGAGAGAGCGGCAGCATCGGAAAGGTGAAGATGGAAGCTGTACAACACTGGGCTTGTGTGCGCAGCTTGCCAACTGATAGAAAACAGTACCTTACCACTTTCCTGACTTTTCCAATCACATGAATATTCGATAAGAAGCTGTTTAGGACAGCTTTTCTTTTCTTTAGGCGAAAACCTTGGCAGACCTCCGTGCAACGTCCAGAACACGATGGGAGATGTTTTCTGTGCTCCCGCCGGTTTTCCTTGCCAGACAGAGTGGAAAAGCTTTCTGCTAGGATGTAGACCACAAAAGACGCTAAAGACGAAGGTACGATGCTCTCCGGAGCTAAGCGCCGCTCCCGCGCTTCTTTCGGCACAAGCCGCGCTAAGAGAGCACTGTGACCGGTACAATCGTCTTTGCGCGAAGAAGCCGCTTCTTCGGCTCCGGGAGCCGGAGAGAGCGGCAGCATCGGAAAGGTGAAGAAGGAAGCTGTACAACACTGGGCTTGTGTGCGCAGCTTGCCAACTGATAGAAAACAGTACCTTACCACTTTCCTGACTTTTCCAATCACATGAATATTTGATTGGAAGCTGTTTTGGACAGCTTTTCTTTTCTTTACGCCAAACACTTGCAGACCTCCATGCAACGTCCAGAACACGATGGGAGATGTTTTCTGTGCTCCCGCAGGTTTTCCTTGCCAGACAGAGTGGAAAAGCTTTCTGCTAGGATGTAGACCACAAAAGACGCTAAAGACGAAGGTACGATGCTCTCCGGAGCTAAGCGCCGCTCCCGGGCGTCTTTCGGCACAAGCCGCGCTAAGAGAGCACCGTGACCGGTACAATCGTCTTTGCGCGAAGAAGCCGCTTCTTCGGCTCCGGGAGCCGGAGAGAGCGGCAGCATCGGAAAGGTGAAGAAGGAAGCTGTACAACACTGGGATTGTGTGCGCAACTTGCCAACTGATAGAAAACAGTACCTTACCACTTTCCTGACTTTTCCAATCACATGAACATTCGATTGGAAGCTGTTTTGGACAGCTTTTCTTTCCTTCATGCCAAACACTTGCAGACCTCCGTGCAACGTCCAGAACACGATGGGAGATGTTTTCTGTGCTCGCGCAGGTTTTCCTTGCCAGACAGAGTGGAAAAGCTTTCTGCTAGGATGTAGACCACAAAAGACGCTAAAGACGAAGGTACGATGCTCTCCGGAGCTAAGTGCCGCTCCCGGGCTTCTTTCGGCAGTAGCCGCGCTAAGAGAGCACTGTGACCGGTACAATCGTCTTTGCGCGAAGAAGCCGCTTCTTCGGCTCCGGGAGCCGGAGAGAGCGGCAGCATCGGAAAGGTGAAGAAGGAAGCTGTACAACACTGGGCTTGTGTGCGCAGCTTGCCAACTGATAGAAAACAGTACCTTACCGTTCTCCTGACTTTTCCAATCACATGAATATTCGATTGGAAGCTGTTTTGGACAGCTTTTCTTTTCTTTAGGCGAAAACCTTGGCAGACCTCCGTGCAACGTCCAGAACACGATGGGAGATGTTTTCTGTGCTCCCGCAGGTTTTCCTTGCCAGACAGAGTGGAAAAGCTTTCTGCTAGGATGTAGACCACAAAAGACGCTAAAGACGAAGGTACGATGCTCTCCGGAGCTAAGCGCCGCTCCCGGGCTTCTTTCGGCACAAGCCGCGCTAAGAGAGCACTGTGAGCGGTACAATCGTCTTTGCGCGAAGAAGCCGCTTCTTGGGCTCCGGGAGCCGGAGAGAGCGGCAGCATCGGAAAGGTGAAGAAGGAAGCTGTACAACACTGGGCTTGTGTGCGCAGGTTGCAAACTGATGGAAAACAGTACCTTACTACTTTCCTGACTTTTCCAATCACATGAATATTTGATTGGAAGCTGTTTTGGACAGCTTTTCTTTTCTTTACGCCAAACATTTGCAGATCTCCATGCAACGTCCAGAAGACGATGGGAGATGTTTTCTGTGCTCCCGCAGGTTTTCCTTGCCAGACAGAGTGGAAAAGCTTTCTGCTAGGATGTAGACCACAAAAGACGCTAAAGACGAAGGTACGATGCTCTCCGGAGCTAAGCGCCGCTCCCGGGCGTCTTTCGGCAGAAGCCGCGCTACGAGAGCACCGTGACCGGTACAATCGTCTTTGCGCGAAGAAGCCGCTTCTTCGGCTCCGGGAGCCGGAGAGAGCGGCAGCATCGGAAAGGTGAAGATGGAAGCTGTACAACACTGGGCTTGTGTGCGCAGCTTGCCAACTGATAGAAAACAGTACCTTACCGTTCTCCTGACTTTTCCAATCACATGAACATTCGATTGGAAGCTGTTTTGGACAGCTTTTCTTTTCTTTAGGCGAAAACCTTGGCAGACCTCCGTGCAACATCCAGAACACGATGGGAGATGTTTTCTGTGCTCCCGCAGGTTTTCCTTGCCAGACACAGTTGGAAAGCTCTCTGCTAGGATGTAGACCACAAAAGACGCTAAAGACGAAGGTACGATGCTCTCCGGAGCTAAGCGCCGCTCCCGGGCGTCTTTCGGCAGAAGCCGCGCTACGAGAGCACTGTGAGCGGTACAATCGTCTTTGCGCGAAGAAGCCGCTTCTTCGGCTCCGGGAGCCGGAGAGAGCGGCAGCATCGGAAAGGTGAAGATGGAAGCTGTACAACACTGGGCTTGTGTGCGCAGCTTGCCAACTGATAGAAAACAGTACCTTACCGTTCTCCTGACTTTTCCAATCACATGAATATTCGATTGGAAGCTGTTTTGGACAGCTTTTCTTTTCTTTAGGCGAAAACCTTGGCAGACCTCCGTGCAACGTCCAGAAGACGATGGGAGATGTTTTCTGTGCTCCCGCAGGTTTTCCTTGCCAGACACAGTTGGAAAGCTCTCTGCTAGGATGTAGACCACAAAAGACGCTAAAGACGAAGGTACGATGCTCTCTGGAGCTAACCGCCGCTCCCGGGCGTCTTTCGGCAGAAGCCACGCTACGAGAGCACCGTGAGCGGTACAATCGTCTTTGCGCGAAGAAGCCGCTTCTTCGGCTCCGGGAGCCGGAGAGAGCGGCAGCATCGGAAAGGTGAAGATGGAAGCTGTACAACACTGGGCTTGTGTGCGCAGCTTGCCAACTGATAGAAAACAGTACCTTACCACTTTCCTGACTTTTCCAATCACATGAATATTCGATAAGAAGCTGTTTTGGACAGCTTTTCTTTTCTTTAGGCGAAAACCTTGGCAGACCTCCGTGCAACGTCCAGAACACGATGGGAGATGTTTTCTGTGCTCCCGCAGGTTTTCCTTGCCAGACAGAGTGGAAAAGCTTTCTGCTAGGATGTAGACCACAAAAGACGCTAAAGACGAAGGTACGATGCTCTCCGGAGCTAAGCGCCGCTCCCGGGCTTCTTTCGGCACAAGCCGCGCTAAGAGAGCACTGTGACCGGTACAATCGTCTTTGCGCGAAGAAGCCGCTTCTTCGGCTCCGGGAGCCGGAGAGAGCGGCAGCATCGGAAAGGTGAAGAAGGAAGCTGTACAACACTGGGCTTGTGTGCGCAGCTTGCCAACTGATAGAAAACAGTACCTTACCACTTTCCTGACTTTTCCAATCACATGAATATTTGATTGGAAGCTGTTTTGGACAGCTTTTCTTTTCTTTAGGCGAAAACCTTGGCAGACCTCCGTGCAATGTCCAGAACACGATGGGAGATGTTTTCTGTGCTCCCGCAGGTTTTCCTTGCCAGACAGAGTGGAAAAGCTTTCTGCTAGAATGTAGACCACAAAAGACGCTAAAGACGAAGGTACGATGCTCTCCGGAGCTAAGCGCCGCTCCCGGGCGTCTTTCGGCAGAAGCCGCGCTACGAGAGCACTGTGACCGGTACAATCGTCTTTGCGCGAAGAAGCCGCTTCTTCGGCTCCGGGAGCCGGAGAGAGCGGCAGCATCGGAAAGGTGAAGAAGGAAGCTGTACAACACTGGGCTTGTGTGCGCCGCTTGCCAACTGATAGAAAACAGTACCTTGCCGTTCTCCTGACTTTTCCAATCACATGAATATTCGATTGGAAGCTGTTTTGGACAGCTTTTCTTTTCTTTAGGCGAAAACCTTGGCAGACCTCCGTGCAACGTCCAGAACACGATGGGAGATGTTTTCTGTGCTCCCGCAGGTTTTCCTTGCCAGACAGAGTGGAAAAGCTTTCTGCTAGAATGTAGACCACAAAAGACGCTAAAGACGAAGGTACG
This sequence comes from Ammospiza caudacuta, assembly GCF_027887145.1. NCBI lineage: Eukaryota > Metazoa > Chordata > Aves > Passeriformes > Passerellidae > Ammospiza > Ammospiza caudacuta. The sequence goes on along the minus strand of NC_080595.1, from coordinate 20,308,387 downwards.
ATGCTCTCCGGAGCTAAGCGCCGCTCCCGGGCTTCTTTCGGCAGTAGCCGCGCTAAGAGAGCACTGTGACCGGTACAATCGTCTTTGCGCGAAGAAGCCGCTTCTTGGGCTCCGGGAGCCGGAGAGAGCGGCAGCATCGGAAAGGTGAAGAAGGAAGCTGTACAACACTGGGCTTGTGTGCGCAGCTTGCCAACTGATAGAAAACAGTACCTTACCACTTTCCTGACTTTTCCAATCACATGAATATTCGATTGGAAGCTGTTTTGGACAGCTTTTCTTTTCTTTAGGCGAAAACCTTGGCAGACCTCCGTGCAACGTCCAGAACACGATGGGAGATGTTTTCTGTGCTCCCGCAGGTTTTCCTTGCCAGACAGAGTGGAAAAGCTTTCTGCTAGGATGTAGACCACAAAAGACGCTAAAGACGAAGGTACGATGCTCTCCGGAGCTAAGCGCCGCTCCCGGGCTTCTTTCGGCACAAGCCGCGCTAAGAGAGCACTGTGAGCGGTACAATCGTCTTTGCGCGAAGAAGCCGCTTCTTCGGCTCCGGGAGCCGGAGAGAGCGGCAGCATCGGAAAGGTGAAGAAGGAAGCTGTACAACACTGGGCTTGTGTGCGCAGCTTGCCAACTGATAGAAAACAGTACCTTACCAGTTTCCTGACTTTTCCAATCACATGAATATTTGATTGGAAGCTGTTTTGGACAGCTTTTCTTTTCTTTACGCCAAACACTTGCAGACCTCCGTGCAACGTCCAGAACACGATGGGAGATGTTTTCTGTGCTCCCGCAGGTTTTCCTTGCCAGACAGAGTGGAAAAGCTTTCTGCTAGGATGTAGACCACAAAAGACGCTAAAGACGAAGGTACGATGCTCTCCGGAGCTAAGCGCCGCTCCCGGGCGTCTTTCGGCACAAGCCGCGCTAAGAGAGCACCGTGACCGGTACAATCGTCTTTGCGCGAAGAAGCCGCTTCTTCGGCTCCGGGAGCCGGAGAGAGCGGCAGCATCGGAAAGGTGAAGAAGGAAGCTGTACAACACTGGGATTGTGTGCGCAACTTGCCAACTGATAGAAAACAGTACCTTACCACTTTCCTGACTTTTCCAATCACATGAACATTCGATTGGAAGCTGTTTTGGACAGCTTTTCTTTCCTTCATGCCAAACACTTGCAGACCTCCGTGCAACGTCCAGAACACGATGGGAGATGTTTTCTGTGCTCGCGCAGCTTTTCCTTGCCAGACAGAGTGGAAAAGCTTTCTGCTAGGATGTAGACCACAAAAGACGCTAAAGACGAAGGTACGATGCTCTCCGGAGCTAAGTGCCGCTCCCGGGCTTCTTTCGGCACAAGCCGCGCTAAGAGAGCACTGTGACCGGTACAATCGTCTTTGCGCGAAGAAGCCGCTTCTTCGGCTCCGGGAGCCGGAGAGAGCGGCAGCATTGGAAAGGTGAAGAAGGAAGCTGTACAACACTGGGCTTGTGTGCGCAGCTTGCCAACTGATAGAAAACAGTACCTTACCACTTTCCTGACTTTTCCAATCACATGAATATTCGATTGGAAGCTGTTTTGGACAGCTTTTCTTTTCTTTAGGCGAAAACCTTGGCAGACCTCCGTGCAACGTCCAGAACACGATGGGAGATGTTTTCTGTGCTCGCGCAGGTTTTCCTTGCCAGACAGAGTGGAAAAGCTTTCTGCTAGGATGTAGACCACAAAAGACGCTAAAGACGAAGGTACGATGCTCTCCGGAGCTAAGCGCCGCTCCCGGGCGTCTTTCGGCAGAAGCCGCGCTACGAGAGCACTGTGACCGGTACAATCGTCTTTGCGCGAAGAAGCCGCTTCTTCGGCTCCGGGAGCCGGAGAGAGCGGTGGCATTGGAAAGGTGAAGAAGGAAGCTGTACAACACTGGGGTTGTGTGCGCAGCTTGCCAACTGATAGAAAACAGTACCTTACCACTTTCCTGACTTTTCCAATCACATGAATATTTGATTGTAAGCTGTTTTGGACAGCTTTTCTTTTCTTTACGCCAAACACTTGGCAGACCTCCATGCAACGTCCAGAACACGATGGGAGATGTTTTCTGTGCTCCCGCAGGTTTTCCTTGCCAGATAGAGTGGAAAAGCTTTCTGCTAGGATGTAGACCACAAAAGACGCTAAAGACGAAGGTACGATGCTCTCCGGAGCTTAGCGCCGCTCCCGGGCGTCTTTCGGCACAAGCCGCGCTAAGAGAGCACCGTGACCGGTACAATCGTCTTTGCGCGAAGAAGCCGCTTCTTCGGCTCCGGGAGCCGGAGAGAGCGGCAGCATCGGAAAGGTGAAGAAGGAAGCTGTACAACACTGGGATTGTGAGCGCAACTTGCCAACTGATAGAAAACAGTACCTTACCGATCTCCTGAATTTTCCAATCACATGAATATTCGATAAGAAGCTGTTTTGGACAGCTTTTCTTTTCTTTAGGCGAAAACCTTGGCAGACCTCCGTGCAACGTCCAGAACACGATGGGAGATGTTTTCTGTGCTCGCGCAGGTTTTCCTTGCCAGACAGAGTGGAAAAGCTTTCTGCTAGGATGTAGACCACAAAAGACGCTAAAGACGAAGGTACGATGCTCTCCGGAGCTAAGCGCCGCTCCCGGGCGTCTTTCGGCAGATGCCGCGCTACGAGAGCACTGTGAGCGGTACAATCGTCTTTGCGCGAAGAAGCCGCTTCTTCGGCTCCGGGAGCCGGAGAGAGCGGCAGCATCGGAAAGGTGAAGATGGAAGCTGTACAACACTGGGATTGTGTGCGCAGCTTGCCAACTGATACAAAACAGTACCTTACCACTTTCCTGACTTTTCCAATCACATGAATATTCGATTGGAAGCTGTTTTGGACAGCTTTTCTTTTCTTTAGGCGAAAACCTTGGCAGACCTCCGTGCAACGTCCAGAAGACGATGGGAGATGTTTTCTGTGCTCCCGCAGGTTTTCCTTGCCAGACAGAGTGGAAAAGCTTTCTGCTAGGATGTAGACCACAAAAGACGCTAAAGACGAAGGTACGATGCTCTCCGGAGCTAAGCGCCGCTCCCGGGCTTCTTTCGGCACAAGCCGCGCTAAGAGAGCACCGTGACCGGTACAATCGTCTTTGCGCGAAGAAGCCGCTTCTTCGGCTCCGGGAGCCGGAGAGAGCGGCAGCATCGGAAAGGTGAAGAAGGAAGCTGTACAACACTGGGCTTGTGTGCGCAGCTTGCCAACTGATAGAAAACAGTACCTTACCACTTTCCTGACTTTTCCAATCACATGAATATTCGATTGGAAGCTGTTTTGGACAGCTTTTCTTTTCTTTACGCCAAACACTTGCAGACCTCCGTGCAACGTCCAGAACACGATGGGAGATGTTTTCTGTGCTCCCGCAGGTTTTCCTTGCCAGACAGAGTGGAAAAGCTTTCTGCTAGGATGTAGACCACAAAAGACGCTAAAGACGAAGGTACGATGCTCTCCGGAGCTAAGCGCCGCTCCCGGGCGTCTTTCGGCACAAGCCGCGCTAAGAGAGCACGGTGACCGGTACAATCGTCTTTGCGCGAAGAAGCCGCTTCTTCGGCTCCGGGAGCCGGAGAGAGCGGCAGCATCGGAAAGGTGAAGAAGGAAGCTGTACAACACTGGGATTGTGTGCGCAACTTGCCAACTGATAGAAAACAGTACCTTACCACTTTCCTGACTTTTCCAATCACATGAACATTCGATTGGAAGCTGTTTTGGACAGCTTTTCTTTCCTTCAAGCCAAACCCTTGCAGACCTCCGTGCAACGTCCAGAACACGATGGGAGATGTTTTCTGTGCTCGCGCAGGTTTTCCTTGCCAGACAGAGTGGAAAAGCTTTCTGCTAGGATGTAGACCACAAAAGACGCTAAAGACGAAGGTACGATGCTCTCCGGAGCTAAGTGCCGCTCCCGGGCTTCTTTCGGCTGTAGCCGCGCTAAGAGAGCACTGTGACCGGTACAATCGTCTTTGCGCAAAGAAGCCGCTTCTTCGGCTCCGGGAGCCGGAGAGAGCGGCAGCATCGGAAAGGTGAAGAAGGAAGCTGTACAACACTGGGCTTGTGTGCGCAGCTTGCCAACTGATAGAAAACAGTACCTTACCACTTTCCTGACTTTTCCAATCACATGAATATTTGATTGGAAGCTGTTTTGGACAGCTTTTCTTTTCTTTAGGCGAAAACCTTGGCAGACCTCCGTGCAATGTCCAGAACACGATGGGAGATGTTTTCTGTGCTCCCGCAGGTTTTCCTTGCCAGACAGAGTGGAAAAGCTTTCTGCTAGGATGTAGACCACAAAAGACGCTAAAGACGAAGGTACGATGCTCTCCGGAGCTAAGCGCCGCTCCCGGGCGTCTTTCGGCAGAAGCCGCGCTACGAGAGCACTGTGAGCGGTACAATCGTCTTTGCGCGAAGAAGCCGCTTCTTCGGCTCCGGGAGCCGGAGAGAGCGGCAGCATCGGAAAGGTGAAGAAGGAAGCTGTACAACACTGGGCTTGTGTGCGCAGCTTGCCAACTGATAGAAAACAGTACCTTACCGTTCTCCTGACTTTTCCAATCACATGAATATTCGATTGGAAGCTGTTTTGGACAGCTTTTCTTTTCTTTAGGCGAAAACCTTGGCAGACCTCCGTGCAACGTCCAGAACACGATGGGAGATGTTTTCTGTGCTCCCGCAGGTTTTCCTTGCCAGACAGAGTGGAAAAGCTTTCTGCTAGGATGTAGACCACAAAAGACGCTAAAGACGAAGGTACGATGCTCTCCGGAGCTAAGCGCCGCTCCCGGGCTTCTTTCGGCAGTAGCCGCGCTAAGAGAGCACTGTGACCGGTACAATCGTCTTTGCGCGAAGAAGCCGCTTCTTGGGCTCCGGGAGCCGGAGAGAGCGGCAGCATCGGAAAGGTGAAGAAGGAAGCTGTACAACACTGGGATTGTGTGCGCAGCTTGCCAACTGATAGAAAACAGTACCTTACCACTTTCCTGACTTTTCCAATCACATGAACATTCGATTGGAAGCTGTTTTGGACAGCTTTTCTTTCCTTCATGCCAAACACTTGCAGACCTCCGTGCAACGTCCAGAACACGATGGGAGATGTTTTCTGTGCTCCCGCAGGTTTTCCTTGCCAGACAGAGTGGAAAAGCTTTCTGCTAGGATGTAGACCACAAAAGACGCTAAAGACGAAGGTACGATGCTCTCCGGAGCTAAGCGCCGCTCCCGGGCGTCTTTCGGCAGAAGCCGCGCTACGAGAGCACCGTGACCGGTACAATCGTCTTTGCGCGAAGAAGCCGCTTCTTCGGCTCCGGGAGCCGGAGAGAGCGGCAGCATCGGAAAGGTGAAGATGGAAGCTGTACAACACTGGGCTTGTGTGCGCAGCTTGCCAACTGATAGAAAACAGTACCTTACCGTTCTCCTGACTTTTCCAATCACATGAACATTCGATTGGAAGCTGTTTTGGACAGCTTTACTTTTCTTTAGGCGAAAACCTTGGCAGACCTCCGTGCAACATCCAGAACACGATGGGAGATGTTTTCTGTGCTCCCGCAGGTTTTCCTTGCCAGACACAGTTGGAAAGCTCTCTGCTAGGATGTAGACCACAAAAGACGCTAAAGACGAAGGTACGATGCTCTCCGGAGCTAAGCGCCGCTCCCGGGCGTCTTTCGGCAGAAGCCGCGCTACGAGAGCACTGTGAGCGGTACAATCGTCTTTGCGCGAAGAAGCCGCTTCTTCGGCTCCGGGAGCCGGAGAGAGCGGCAGCATCGGAAAGGTGAAGATGGAAGCTGTACAACACTGGGCTTGTGTGCGCAGCTTGCCAACTGATAGAAAACAGTACCTTACCGTTCTCCTGACTTTTCCAATCACATGAATATTCGATTGGAAGCTGTTTTGGACAGCTTTTCTTTTCTTTAGGCGAAAACCTTGGCAGACCTCCGTGCAACGTCCAGAACACGATGGGAGATGTTTTCTGTGCTCGCGCAGGTTTTCCTGGCCAGACACAGTTGGTAAGCTTTCTGCTAGGATGTAGACCACAAAAGACGCTAAAGACGAAGGTACGATGCTCTCCGGAGCTAAGCGCCGCTCCCGGGCGTCTTTCGGCAGAAGCCGCGCTACGAGAGCACTGTGAGCGGTACAATCGTCTTTGCGCGAAGAAGCCGCTTCTTCGGCTCCGGGAGCCGGAGAGAGCGGCAGCATCGGAAAGGTGAAGATGGAAGCTGTACAACACTGGGCTTGTGTGCGCAGCTTGCCAACTGATAGAAAACAGTACCTTACCACTTTCCTGACTTCTCCAATCACATGAATATTCGATAAGAAGCTGTTTTGGACAGCTTTTCTTTTCTTTAGGCGAAAACCTTGGCAGACCTCCGTGCAACGTCCAGAACACGATGGGAGATGTTTTCTGTGCTCCCGCAGGTTTTCCTTGCCAGACAGAGTGGAAAAGCTTTCTGCTAGGATGTAGACCACAAAAGACGCTAAAGACGAAGGTACGATGCTCTCCGGAGCTAAGCGCCGCTCCCGGGCTTCTTTCGGCACAAGCCGCGCTAAGAGAGCACTGTGACCGGTACAATCGTCTTTGCGCGAAGAAGCCGCTTCTTCGGCTCCGGGAGCCGGAGAGAGCGGCACCTTCGGAAAGGTGAAGAAGGAAGCTGTACAACACTGGGCTTGTGTGCGCAGCTTGCCAACTGATAGAAAACAGTACCTTACCACTTTCCTGACTTTTCCAATCACATGAATATTTGATTGGAAGCTGTTTTGGACAGCTTTTCTTTTCTTTACGCCAAACACTTGCAGACCTCCATGCAACGTCCAGAACACGATGGGAGATGTTTTCTGTGCTCCCGCAGGTTTTCCTTGCCAGACAGAGTGGAAAAGCTTTCTGCTAGGATGTAGACCACAAAAGACGCTAAAGACGAAGGTACGATGCTCTCCGGAGCTAAGCGCCGCTCCCGGGCGTCTTTCGGCACAAGCCGCGCTAAGAGAGCACCGTGACCGGTACAATCGTCTTTGCGCGAAGAAGCCACTTCTTCGGCTCCGGGAGCCGGAGAGAGCGGCAGCATCGGAAAGGTGAAGAAGGAAGCTGTACAACACTGGGATTGTGTGCGCAACTTGCCAACTGATAGAAAACAGTACCTTACCGTTCTCCTGACTTTTCCAATCACATGAATATTTGATTGGAAGCTGTTTTGGACAGCTTTTCTTTTCTTTATGCCAAACACTTGCAGACCTCCGTGCAACGTCCAGAAGACGATGGGAGATGTTTTCTGTGCTCCCGCAGGTTTTCCTTGCCAGACACAGTTGGAAAGCTCTCTGCTAGGATGTAGACCACAAAAGACGCTAAAGACGAAGGTACGATGCTCTCCGGAGCTAAGCGCCGCTCCCGGGCGTCTTTCGGCACAAGCCGCGCTAGGAGAGCACTGTGACCGGTACAATCGTCTTTGCGCGAAGAAGCCGCTTCTTCGGCTCCGGGAGCCGGAGAGAGCGGCAGCATCGGAAAGGTGAAGATGGAAGCTGTACAACACTGGGATTGTGTGCGCAGCTTGCCAACTGATAGAAAACAGTACCTTACCACTTTCCTGACTTTTCCAATCACATGAATATTCGATTGGAAGCTGTTTTGGACAGCTTTTCTTTTCTTTAGGCGAAAACCTTGGCAGACCTCCATGCAACGTCCAGAACACGATGGGAGATGTTTTCTGTGCTCCCGCAGGTTTTCCTTGCCAGACAGAGTGGAAAAGCTTTCTGTTAGGATGTAGACCACAGAAGACGCTAAAGACGAAGGTACGATGCTCTGCGGAGCTAAGCGCCGCTCCCGGGCTTCTTTCGGCAGAAGCGGCGCTACGAGAGCACTGTGAGCGGTACAATCGTCTTTGCGCGAAGAAGCCGCTTCTTCGGCTCCGGGAGCCGGAGAGAGCGGCAGCATCGGAAAGGTGAAGAAGGAAGCTGTACAACACTGGGATTGTGTGCGCAGCTTGCCAACTGATAGAAAACAGTACCTTACCACTTTCCTGACTTTTCCAATCACATGAATATTCGATTGGAAGCTGTTTTGGACAGCTTTTCTTTTCTTTAGGCGAAAACCTTGGCAGACCTCCATGCAACGTCCAGAACACGATGGGAGATGTTTTCTGTGCTCCCGCAGGTTTTCCTTGCCAGACAGAGTGGAAAAGCTTTCTGTTAGGATGTAGACCACAGAAGACGCTAAAGACGAAGGTACGATGCTCTGCGGAGCTAAGCGCCGCTCCCGGGCTTCTTTCGGCAGAAGCGGCGCTACGAGAGCACTGTGAGCGGTACAATCGTCTTTGCGCGAAGAAGCCGCTTCTTCGGCTCCGGGAGCCGGAGAGAGCGGCAGCATCGGAAAGGTGAAGAAGGAAGCTGTACAACACTGGGATTGTGTGCGCAGCTTGCCAACTGATAGAAAACAGTACCTTACCACTTTCCTGACTTTTCCAATCACATGAACATTCGATTGAAAGCTGTTTTGGACAGCTTTTCTTGCCTTCATGCCAAACACTTGGCAGACCTCCGTGCAACGTCCAGAACACGATGGGAGATGTTTTCTGTGCTCCCGCAGGTTTTCCTTGCCAGACAGAGTGGAAAAGCTTTCTGCTAGAATGTAGACCACAAAAGACGCTAAAGACGAAGGTACGATGCTCTCCGGAGCTAAGCGCCGCTCCCGGGCTTCTTTCGGCAGTAGCCGCGCTAAGAGAGCACTGTGACCGGTACAATCGTCTTTGCGCGAAGAAGCCGCTTCTTCGGCTCCGGGAGCCGGAGAGAGCGGCAGCATCGGAAAGGTGAAGAAGGAAGCTGTACAACACTGGGCTTGTGTGCGCAGCTTGCCAACTGATAGAAAACAGTACCTTACCGTTCTCCTGACTTTTCCAATCACATGAATATTCGATTGGAAGCTGTTTTGGACAGCTTTTCTTTTCTTTAGGCGAAAACCTTGGCAGACCTCCGTGCAACGTCCAGAACACGATGGGAGATGTTTTCTGTGCTCCCGCAGGTTTTCCTTGCCAGACAGAGTGGAAAAGCTTTCTGCTAGGATGTAGACCACAAAAGACGCTAAAGACGAAGGTACGATGCTCTCCGGAGCTAAGCGCCGCTCCCGGGCTTCTATCGGCAGTAGCCGCGCTAAGAGAGCACTGTGACCGGTACAATCGTCTTTGCGCGAAGAAGCCGCTTCTTGGGCTCCGGGAGCCGGAGAGAGCGGCAGCATCGGAAAGGTGAAGAAGGAAGCTGTACAACACTGGGATTGTGTGCGCAGCTTGCCAACTGATAGAAAACAGTACCTTACCACTTTCCTGACTTTTCCAATCACATGAACATTCGATTGGAAGCTGTTTTGGACAGCTTTTCTTTCCTTCATGCCAAACACTTGCAGACCTCCGTGCAACGTCCAGAACATGATGGGAGATGTTTTCTGTGCTCCCGCAGGTTTTCCTTGCCAGACAGAGTGGAAAAGCTTTCTGCTAGGATGTAGACCACAAAAGACGCTAAAGACGAAGGTACGATGCTCTCCGGAGCTAAGCGCCGCTCCCGGGCGTCTTTCGGCAGAAGCCGCGCTAAGAGAGCACCGTGACCGGTACAATCGTCTTTGCGCGAAGAAGCCGCTTCTTCGGCTCCGGGAGCCGGAGAGAGCGGCAGCATCGGAAAGGTGAAGATGGAAGCTGTACAACACTGGGCTTGTGTGCGCAGCTTGCCAACTGATAGAAAACAGTACCTTACCGTTCTCCTGACTTTTCCAATCACATGAACATTCGATTGGAAGCTGTTTTGGACAGCTTTACTTTTCTTTAGGCGAAAACCTTGGCAGACCTCCGTGCAACATCCAGAACACGATGGGAGATGTTTTCTGTGCTCCCGCAGGTTTTCCTTGCCAGACACAGTTGGAAAGCTCTCTGCTAGGATGTAGACCACAAAAGACGCTAAAGACGAAGGTACGATGCTCTCCGGAGCTAAGCGCCGCTCCCGGGCGTCTTTCGGCAGAAGCCGCGCTACGAGAGCACTGTGAGCGGTACAATCGTCTTTGCGCGAAGAAGCCGCTTCTTCGGCTCCGGGAGCCGGAGAGAGCGGCAGCATCGGAAAGGTGAAGATGGAAGCTGTACAACACTGGGCTTGTGTGCGCAGCTTGCCAACTGATAGAAAACAGTACCTTACCGTTCTCCTGACTTTTCCAATCACATGAATATTCGATTGGAAGCTGTTTTGGACAGCTTTTCTTTTCTTTAGGCGAAAACCTTGGCAGACCTCCGTGCAACGTCCAGAACACGATGGGAGATGTTTTCTGTGCTCGCGCAGGTTTTCCTGGCCAGACACAGTTGGTAAGCTTTCTGCTAGGATGTAGACCACAAAAGACGCTAAAGACGAAGGTACGATGCTCTCCGGAGCTAAGCGCCGCTCCCGGGCGTCTTTCGGCAGAAGCCGCGCTACGAGAGCACTGTGACCGGTACAATCGTCTTTGCGCGAAGAAGCCGCTTCTTCGGCTCCGGGAGCCGGAGAGAGCGGCAGCATCGGAAAGGTGAAGATGGGAGCTGTACAACACTGGGCTTGTGTGCGCAGCTTGCCAACTGATAGAAAACAGTACCTTACCACTTTCCTGACTTCTCCAATCACATGAATATTCGATAAGAAGCTGTTTTGGACAGCTTTTCTTTTCTTTAGGCGAAAACCTTGGCAGACCTCCGTGCAACGTCCAGAACACGATGGGAGATGTTTTCTGTGCTCCCGCAGGTTTTCCTTGCCAGACAGAGTGGAAAAGCTTTCTGCTAGGATGTAGACCACAAAAGACGCTAAAGACGAAGGTACGATGCTCTCCGGAGCTAAGCGCCGCTCCCGGGCTTCTTTCGGCACAAGCCGCGCTACGAGAGCACTGTGACCGGTACAATCGTCTTTGCGCGAAGAAGCCGCTTCTTCGGCTCCGGGAGCCGGAGAGAGCGGCACCTTCGGAAAGGTGAAGAAGGAAGCTGTACAACACTGGGCTTGTGTGCGCAGCTTGCCAACTGATAGAAAACAGTACCTTACCACTTTCCTGACTTTTCCAATCACATGAACATTCGATTGAAAGCTGTTTTGGACAGCTTATCTTGCCTTCATGCCAAACACTTGGCAGACCTCCGTGCAACGTCCAGAACACGATGGGAGATGTTTTCTGTGCTCCCGCAGGTTTTCCTTGCCAGACAGAGTGGAAAAGCTTTCTGCTAGAATGTAGACCACAAAAGACGCTAAAGACGAAGGTACGATGCTCTCCGGAGCTAAGCGCCGCTCCCGGGCTTCTTTCGGCAGTAGCCGCGCTAAGAGAGCACTGTGACCGGTACAATCGTCTTTGCGCGAAGAAGCCGCTTCTTCGGCTCCGGGAGCCGGAGAGAGCGGCAGCATCGGAAAGGTGAAGAAGGAAGCTGTACAACACTGGGCTTGTGTGCGCAGCTTGCCAACTGATAGAAAACAGTACCTTACCACTTTCCTGACTTTTCCAATCACATGAATATTCGATTGGAAGCTGTTTTGGACAGCTTTTCTTTTCTTTAGGCGAAAACCTTGGCAGACCTCCGTGCAACGTCCAGAACACGATGGGAGATGTTTTCTGTGCTCCCGCAGGTTTTCCTTGCCAGACAGAGTGGAAAAGCTTTCTGCTAGGATGTAGACCACAAAAGACGCTAAAGACGAAGGTACGATGCTCTCCGGAGCTAAGCGCCGCTCCCGGGCGTCTTTCGGCAGAAGCCGCGCTACGAGAGCACTGTGAGCGGTACAATCGTCTTAGCGCGAAGAAGCCGCTTCTTCGGCTCCGGGAGCCGGAGAGAGCGGCAGCATCGGAAAGGTGAAGATGGAAGCTGTACAACACTGGGATTGTGTGCGCAGCTTGCCAACTGATAGAAAACAGTACCTTACCACTTTCCTGACTTTTCCAATCTCATGAATATTCGATTGGAAGCTGTTTTGGACAGCTTTTATTTTCTTTAGGCGAAAACCTTGGCAGACCTCCGTGCAACGTCCAGAACACGATGGGAGATGTTTTCTGTGCTCCCGCAGGTTTTCCTTGCCAGACACAGTTGGAAAGCTCTCTGCTAGGATGTAGACCACAAAAGACGCTAAAGACGAAGGTACGATGCTCTGCGGAGCTAAGCGCCGCTCCCGGGCGTCTTTCGGCAGAAGCCGCGCTACGAGAGCACTGTGAGCGGTACAATCGTCTTTGCGCGAAGAAGCCGCTTCTTCGGCTCCGGGAGCCGGAGAGAGCGGCAGCATCGGAAAGGTGAAGAAGGAAGCTGTACAACACTGGGCTTGTGTGCGCAGCTTGCCAACTGATAGAAAACAGTACCTTACCACTTTCCTGACTTTTCCAATCACATGAATATTCGATTGGAAGCTGTTTTGGACAGCTTTTCTTTTCTTTACGCCAAACACTTGCAGACCTCCATGCAACGTCCAGAACACGATGGGAGATGTTTTCTGTGCTCCCGCAGGTTTTCCTTGCCAGACAGAGTGGAAAAGCTTTCTGCTAGGATGTAGACCACAAAAGACGCTAAAGACGAAGGTACGATGCTCTCCGGAGCTAAGCGCCGCTCCCGGGCGTCTTTCGGCACAAGCCGCGCTAAGAGAGCACCGTGACCGGTACAATCGTCTTTGCGCGAAGAAGCCGCTTCTTCGGCTCCGGGAGCCGGAGAGAGCGGCAGCATCGGAAAGGTGAAGAAGGAAGCTGTACAACACTGGGCTTGTGTGCGCAGCTTGCCAACTGATAGAAAACAGTACCTTACCACTTTCCTGACTTTTCCAATCACATGAATATTCGATTGGAAGCTGTTTTGGACAGCTTTTCTTTTCTTTAGGCGAAAACCTTGGCAGACCTCCGTGCAACGTCCAGAACACGATGGGAGATGTTTTATGTGCTCCCGCAGGTTTTCCTTGCCAGACAGAGTGGAAAAGCTTTCTGCTCGGATGTAGACCACAAAAGACGCTAAAGACGAAGGTACGATGCTCTCCGGAGCTAAGCGCCGCTCCCGGGCGTCTTTCGGCACAAGCCGCGCTAAGAGAGCACCGTGACCGGTACAATCGTCTTTGCGCGAAGAAGCCGCTTCTTCGGCTCCGGGAGCCGGAGAGAGCGGCAGCATCGGAAAGGTGAAGAAGGAAGCTGTACAACACTGGGATTGTGTGCGCAACTTGCCAACTGATAGAAAACAGTACCTTACCACTTTCCTGACTTTTCCAATCACATGAACATTCGATTGGAAGCAGTTTTGGACAGCTTTTCTTTCCTTCATGCCAAACACTTGGCAGACCTCCGTGCAACGTCCAGAACACGATGGGAGATGTTTTCTGTGCTCCCGCAGGTTTTCCTTGCCAGACAGAGTGGAAAAGCTTTCTGCTAGGATGTAGACCACAAAAGACGCTAAAGACGAAGGTACGATGCTCTCCGGAGCTAAGCGCCGCTCCCGGGCGTCTTTCGGCACAAGCCGCGCTACGAGAGCACTGTGAGCGGTACAATCGTCTTTGCGCGAAGAAGCCGCTTCTTCGGCTCCGGGAGCCGGAGAGAGCGGCAGCATCGGAAAGGTGAAGAAGGAAGCTGTACAACACTGGGATTGTGTGCGCAGCTTGCCAACTGATAGAAAACAGTACCTTACCACTTTCCTGACTTTTCCAATCACATGAATATTTGATTGGAAGCTGTTTTGGACAGCTTTTCTTTTCTTTACGCCAAACACTTGCAGACCTCCATGCAACGTCCAGAACACGATGGGAGATGTTTTCTGTGCTCCCGCAGGTTTTCCTTGCCAGACAGAGTGGAAAAGCTTTCTGCTAGGATGTAGACCACAAAAGACGCTAAAGACGAAGGTACGATGCTCTCCGGAGCTAAGCGCCGCTCCCGGGCGTCTTTCGGCACAAGCCGCGCTAAGAGAGCACCGTGACCGGTACAATCGTCTTTGCGCGAAGAAGCCGCTTCTTCGGCTCCGGGAGCCGGAGAGAGCGGCAGCATCGGAAAGGTGAAGAAGGAAGCTGTACAACACTGGGATTGTGTGCGCAACTTGCCAACTGATAGAAAACAGTACCTTACCGTTCTCCTGACTTTTCCAATCACATGAATATTTGATTGGAAGCTGTTTTGGACAGCTTTTCTTTTCTTTATGCCAAACACTTGCAGACCTCCGTGCAACGTCCAGAACACGATGGGAGATGTTTTCTGTGCTCCCGCAGGTTTTCCTTGCCAGACACAGTTGGAAAGCTCTCTGCTAGGATGTAGACCACAAAAGACGCTAAAGACGAAGGTACGATGCTCTCCGGAGCTAAGCGCCGCTCCCGGGCTTCTTTCGGCAGTAGCCGCGCTAAGAGAGCACTGTGACCGGTACAATCGTCTTTGCGCGAAGAAGCCGCTTCTTGGGCTCCGGGAGCCGGAGAGAGCGGCAGCATCGGAAAGGTGAAGAAGGAAGCTGTACAACACTGGGATTGTGTGCGCAGCTTGCCAACTGATAGAAAACAGTACCTTACCACTTTCCTGACTTTTCCAATCACATGAATATTCGATTGGAAGCTGTTTTGGACAGCTTTTCTTTTCTTTAGGCGAAAACCTTGGCAGACCTCCGTGCAACGTCCAGAACACGATGGGAAATGTTTTCTGTGGTCCCGCAGGTTTTCCTTGCCAGACAGAGTGGAAAAGCTTTCTGCTAGGATGTAGACCACAAAAGACGCTAAAGACGAAGGTACGATGCTCTCCGGAGCTAAGCGCCGCTCCCGGGCGTCTTTCGGCAGATGCCGCGCTACGAGAGCACTGTGAGTGGTACAATCGTCTTTGCGCGAAGAAGCGGCTTCTTCGGCTCCGGGAGCCGGAGAGAGCGGCAGCATCGGAAAGGTGAAGATGGAAGCTGTACAACACTGGGATTGTGTGCGCAGCTTGCCAACTGATACAAAACAGTACCTTACCACTTTCCTGACTTTTCCAATCACATGAATATTCGATTGGAAGCTGTTTTGGACAGCTTTTCTTTTCTTTAGGCGAAAACCTTGGCAGACCTCCGTGCAACGTCCAGAAGACGATGGGAGATGTTTTCTGTGCTCCCGCAGGTTTTCCTTGCCAGACAGAGTGGAAAAGCTTTCTGCTAGGATGTAGACCACAAAAGACGCTAAAGACGAAGGTACGATGCTCTCCGGAGCTAAGCGCCGCTCCCGGGCTTCTTTCGGCACAAGCCGCGCTAAGAGAGCACCGTGACCGGTACAATCGTCTTTGCGCGAAGAAGCCGCTTCTTCGGCTCCGGGAGCCGGAGAGAGCGGCAGCATCGGAAAGGTGAAGAAGGAAGCTGTACAACACTGGGATTGTGTGCGCAGCTTGCCAACTGATAGAAAACAGTACCTTACCACTTTCCTGACTTTTCCAATCACATGAATATTCGATTGGAAGCTGTTTTGGACAGCTTTTCTTTTCTTTACGCCAAACACTTGCAGACCTCCGTGCAACGTCCAGAACACGATGGGAGATGTTTTCTGTGCTCCCGCAGGTTTTCCTTGCCAGACAGAGTGGAAAAGCTTTCTGCTAGGATGTAGACCACAAAAGACGCTAAAGACGAAGGTACGATGCTCTCCGGAGCTAAGCGCCGCTCCCGGGCGTCTTTCGGCACAAGCCGCGCTAAGAGAGCACCGTGACCGGTACAATCGTCTTTGCGCGAAGAAGCCGCTTCTTCGGCTCCGGGAGCCGGAGAGAGCGGCAGCATCGGAAAGGTGAAGAAGGAAGCTGTACAACACTGGGCTTGTGTGCGCAACTTGCCAACTGATAGAAAACAGTACCTTACCACTTTCCTGACTTTTCCAATCACATGAACATTCGATTGGAAGCTGTTTTGGACAGCTTTTCTTTCCTTCAAGCCAAACCCTTGCAGACCTCCGTGCAACGTCCAGAACACGATGGGAGATGTTTTCTGTGCTCGCGCAGGTTTTCCTTGCCAGACAGAGTGGAAAAGCTTTCTGCTAGGATGTAGACCACAAAAGACGCTAAAGACGAAGGTACGATGCTCTCCGGAGCTAAGTGCCGCTCCCGGGCTTCTTTCGGCAGTAGCCGCGCTAAGAGAGCACTGTGACCGGTACAATCGTCTTTGCGCGAAGAAGCCGCTTCTTCGGCTCCGGGAGCCGGAGAGAGCGGCAGCATCGGAAAGGTGAAGAAGGAAGCTGTACAACACTGGGCTTGTGTGCGCAGCTTGCCAACTGATAGAAAACAGTACCTTACCACTTTCCTGACTTTTCCAATCACATGAATATTTGATTGGAAGCTGTTTTGGACAGCTTTTCTTTTCTTTAGGCGAAAACCTTGGCAGACCTCCGTGCAATGTCCAGAACACGATGGGAGATGTTTTCTGTGCTCCCGCAGGTTTTCCTTGCCAGACAGAGTGGAAAAGCTTTCTGCTAGGATGTAGACCACAAAAGACGCTAAAGACGAAGGTACGATGCTCTCCGGAGCTAAGCGCCGCTCCCGGGCGTCTTTCGGCACAAGCCGCGCTACGAGAGCACTGTGACCGGTACAATCGTCTTTGCGCGAAGAAGCCGCTTCTTCGGCTCCGGGAGCCGGAGAGAGCGGCAGCATCGGAAAGGTGAAGAAGGAAGCTGTACAACACTGGGCTTGTGTGCGCAGCTTGCCAACTGATAGAAAACAGTACCTTACCGTTCTCCTGACTTTTCCAATCACATGAGTATTCGATTGGAAGCTGTTTTGGACAGCTTTTCTTTTCTTTAGGCGAAAACCTTGGCAGACCTCCGTGCAACGTCCAGAACACGATGGGAGATGTTTTCTGTGCTCCCGCAGGTTTTCCTTGCCAGACAGAGTGGAAAAGCTTTCTGCTAGGATGTAGACCACAAAAGACGCTAAAGACGAAGGTACGATGCTCTCCGGAGCTAAGCGCCGCTCCCGGGCTTCTTTCGGAAGTAGCCGCGCTAAGAGAGCACTGTGACCGGTACAATCGTCTTTGCGCGAAGAAGCCGCTTCTTGGGCTCCGGGAGCCGGAGAGAGCGGCAGCATCGGAAAGGTGAAGAAGGAAGCTGTACAACACTGGGATTGTGTGCGCAGCTTGCCAACTGATAGAAAACAGTACCTTACCACTTTCCTGACTTTTCCAATCACATGAACATTCGATTGGAAGCTGTTTTGGACAGCTTTTCTTTCCTTCATGCCAAACACTTGCAGACCTCCGTGCAACGTCCAGAAGACGATGGGAGATGTTTTCTGTGCTCCCGCAGGTTTTCCTTGCCAGACAGAGTGGAAAAGCTTTCTGCTAGGATGTAGACCACAAAAGACGCTAAAGACGAAGGTACGATGCTCTCCGGAGCTAAGCGCCGCTCCCGGTCGTCTTTCGGCAGAAGCCGCGCTACGAGAGCACCGTGACCGGTACAATCGTCTTTGCGCGAAGAAGCCGCTTCTTCGGCTCCGGGAGCCGGAGAGAGCGGCAGCATCGGAAAGGTGAAGATGGAAGCTGTACAACACTGGGCTTGTGTGCGCAGCTTGCCAACTGATAGAAAACAGTACCTTACCGTTCTCCTGACTTTTCCAATCACATGAACATTCGATTGGAAGCTGTTTTGGACAGCTTTACTTTTCGTTAGGCGAAAACCTTGGCAGACCTCCGTGCAACATCCAGAACACGATGGGAGATGTTTTCTGTGCTCCCGCAGGTTTTCCTTGCCAGACACAGTTGGAAAGCTCTCTGCTAGGATGTAGACCACAAAAGACGCTAAAGACGAAGGTACGATGCTCTCCGGAGCTAAGCGCCGCTCCCGGGCGTCTTTCGGCAGAAGCCGCGCTACGAGAGCACTGTGAGCGGTACAATCGTCTTTGCGCGAAGAAGCCGCTTCTTCGGCTCCGGGAGCCGGAGAGAGCGGCAGCATCGGAAAGGTGAAGATGGAAGCTGTACAACACTGGGCTTGTGTGCGCAGCTTGCCAACTGATAGAAAACAGTACCTTACCGTTCTCCTGACTTTTCCAATCACATGAATATTCGATTGGAAGCTGTTTTGGACAGCTTTTCTTTTCTTTAGGCGAAAACCTTGGCAGACCTCCGTGCAACGTCCAGAACACGATGGGAGATGTTTTCTGTGCTCCCGCAGGTTTTCCTTGCCAGACACAGTTGGTAAGCTTTCTGCTAGGATGTAGACCACAAAAGACGCTAAAGACGAAGGTACGATGCTCTCCGGAGCTAAGCGCCGCTCCCGGGCGTCTTTCGGCAGAAGCCGCGCTACGAGAGCACTGTGAGCGGTACAATCGTCTTTGCGCGAAGAAGCCGCTTCTTCGGCTCCGGGAGCCGGAGAGAGCGGCAGCATCGGAAAGGTGAAGATGGAAGCTGTACAACACTGGGCTTGTGTGCGCAGCTTGCCAACTGATAGAAAACAGTACCTTACCACTTTCCTGATTCTCCAATCACATGAATATTCGATAAGAAGCTGTTTTGGACAGCTTTTCTTTTCTTTAGGCGAAAACCTTGGCAGACCTCCGTGCAACGTCCAGAACACGATGGGAGATGTTTTCTGTGCTCCCGCAGGTTTTCCTTGCCAGACAGAGTGGAAAAGCTTTCTGCTAGGATGTAGACCACAAAAGACGCTAAAGACGAAGGTACGATGCTCTCCGGAGCTAAGCGCCGCTCCCGGGCTTCTTTCGGCAGAAGCCGCGCTACGAGAGCACTGTGACCGGTACAATCGTCTTTGCGCGAAGAAGCCGCTTCTTCGGCTCCGGGAGCCGGAGAGAGCGGCACCTTCGGAAAGGTGAAGAAGGAAGCTGTACAACACTGGGCTTGTGTGCGCAGCTTGCCAACTGATAGAAAACAGTACCTTACCACTTTCCTGACTTTTCCAATCACATGAATATTTGATTGGAAGCTGTTTTGGACAGCTTTTCTTTTCTTTACGCCAAACACTTGCAGACCTCCATGCAACGTCCAGAACACGATGGGAGATGTTTTCTGTGCTCCCGCAGGTTTTCCTTGCCAGACAGAGTGGAAAAGCTTTCTGCTAGGATGTAGACCACAAAAGACGCTAAAGACGAAGGTACGATGCTCTCCGGAGCTAAGCGCCGCTCCCGGGCGTCTTTCGGCACAAGCCGCGCTACGAGAGCACCGTGACCGGTACAATCGTCTTTGCGCGAAGAAGCCGCTTCTTCGGCTCCGGGAGCCGGAGAGAGCGGCAGCATCGGAAAGGTGAAGAAGGAAGCTGTACAACACTGGGATTGTGTGCGCAACTTGCCAACTGATAGAAAACAGTACCTTACCGTTCTCCTGACTTTTCCAATCACATGAATATTTGATTGGAAGCTGTTTTGGACAGCTTTTCTTTTCTTTATGCCAAACACTTGCAGACCTCCGTGCAACGTCCAGAAGACGATGGGAGATGTTTTCTGTGCTCCCGCAGGTTTTCCTTGCCAGACACAGTTGGAAAGCTCTCTGCTAGGATGTAGACCACAAAAGACGCTAAAGACGAAGGTACGATGCTCTCCGGAGCTAAGCGCCGCTCCCGGGCGTCTTTCGGCACAAGCCGCGCTAGGAGAGCACTGTGACCGGTACAATCGTCTTTGCGCGAAGAAGCCGCTTCTTCGGCTCCGGGAGCCGGAGAGAGCGGCAGCATCGGAAAGGTGAAGATGGAAGCTGTACAACACTGGGATTGTGTGCGCAGCTTGCCAACTGATAGAAAACAGTACCTTACCACTTTCCTGACTTTTCCAATCACATGAATATTCGATTGGAAGCTGTTTTGGACAGCTTTTCTTTTCTTTAGGCGAAAACCTTGGCAGACCTCCATGCAACGTCCAGAACACGATGGGAGATGTTTTCTGTGCTCCCGCAGGTTTTCCTTGCCAGACAGAGTGGAAAAGCTTTCTGTTAGGATGTAGACCACAGAAGACGCTAAAGACGAAGGTACGATGCTCTGCGGTGCTAAGCGCCGCTCCCGGGCGTCTTTCGGCAGAAGCCGCGCTACGAGAGCACTGTGAGCGGTACAATCGTCTTTGCGCGAAGAAGCCGCTTCTTCGGCTCCGGGAGCCGGAGAGAGCGGCAGCATCGGAAAGGTGAAGAAGGAAGCTGTACAACACTGGGATTGTGTGCGCAGCTTGCCAACTGATAGAAAACAGTACCTTACCACTTTCCTGACTTTTCCAATCACATGAACATTCGATTGGAAGCTGTTTTGGACAGCTTTTCTTGCCTTCATGCCAAACACTTGGCAGACCTCCGTGCAACGTCCAGAACACGATGGGAGATGTTTTCTGTGCTCCCGCAGGTTTTCCTTGCCAGACAGAGTGGAAAAGCTTTCTGCTAGAATGTAGACCACAAAAGACGCTAAAGACGAAGGTACGATGCTCTCCGGAGCTAAGCGCCGCTCCCGGGCTTCTTTCGGCAGTAGCCGCGCTAAGAGAGCACTGTGACCGGTACAATCGTCTTTGCGCGAAGAAGCCGCTTCTTCGGCTCCGGGAGCCGGAGAGAGCGGCAGCATCGGAAAGGTGAAGAAGGAAGCTGTACAACACTGGGCTTGTGTGCGCAGCTTGCCAACTGATAGAAAACAGTACCTTACCACTTTCCTGACTTTTCCAATCACATGAATATTCGATTGGAAGCTGTTTTGGACAGCTTTTCTTTTCTTTAGGCGAAAACCTTGGCAGACCTCCGTGCAACGTCCAGAACACGATGGGAGATGTTTTCTGTGCTCCCGCAGGTTTTCCTTGCCAGACAGAGTGGAAAAGCTTTCTGCTAGGATGTAGACCACAAAAGACGCTAAAGACGAAGGTACGATGCTCTCCGGAGCTAAGCGCCGCTCCCGGGCGTCTTTCGGCACAAGCCGCGCTAAGAGAGCACTGTGAGCGGTACAATCGTCTTTGCGCGAAGAAGCCGCTTCTTCGGCTCCGGGAGCCGGAGAGAGCGGCAGCATTGGAAAGGTGAAGATGGAAGCTGTACAACACTGGGATTGTGTGCGCAGCTTGCCAACTGATAGAAAACAGTACCTTACCACTTTCCTGACTTTTCCAATCTCATGAATATTCGATTGGAAGCTGTTTTGGACAGCTTTTCTTTTCGTTAGGCGAAAACCTTGGCAGACCTCCGTGCAACGTCCAGAACACGATGGGAGATGTTTTCTGTGCTCCCGCAGGTTTTCCTTGCCAGACACAGTTGGAAAGCTCTCTGCTAGGATGTAGACCACAAAAGACGCTAAAGACGAAGGTACGATGCTCTCCGGAGCTAAGCGCCGCTCCCGGGCGTCTTTCGGCAGAAGCCGCGCTACGAGAGCACTGTGACCGGTACAATCGTCTTTGCGCGAAGAAGCCGCTTCCTCAGCTCCAGGAGCCGGAGAGAGCGGCAGCATCGGAAAGGTGAAGATGGAAGCTGTACAACACTGGGATTGTGTGCGCAGCTTGCCAACTGATGGAAAACAGTACCTTACCACTTTCCTGACTTTTCCAATCACATGAATATTTGATTGGAAGCTGTTTTGGACAGCTTTTCTTTTCTTTACGCCAAACATTTGCAGCTCCATGCAACGTCCAGAACACGATGGGAGATGTTTTATGTGCTCCCGCAGGTTTTCCTTGCCAGACAGAGTGGAAAAGCTTTCTGCTAGGATGTAGACCACAAAAGACGCTAAAGACGAAGGTACGATGCTCTCCGGAGCTAAGCGCCGCTCCCGGGCGTCTTTCGGCAGAAGCCGCGCTACGAGAGCACTGTGAGCGGTACAATCGTCTTTGCGCGAAGAAGCCGCTTCTTCGGCTCCGGGAGCCGGAGAGAGCGGCAGCATCGGAAAGGTGAAGAAGGAAGCTGTACAACACTGGGCTTGTGTGCGCAGCTTGCCAACTGATAGAAAACAGTACCTTACCACTTTCCTGACTTTTCCAATCACATGAATATTTGATTGGAAGCTGTTTTGGACAGCTTTTCTTTTCTTTACGCCAAACACTTGCAGACCTCCATGCAACGTCCAGAACACGATGGGAGATGTTTTCTGTGCTCCCGCAGGTTTTCCTTGCCAGACAGAGTGGAAAAGCTTTCTGCTAGGATGTAGACCACAAAAGACGCTAAAGACGAAGGTACGATGCTCTCCGGAGCTAAGCGCCGCTCCCGGGGCGGTCTTTCGGCACAAGCCGCGCTAAGAGAGCACCGTGACCGGTACAATCGTCTTTGCGCGAAGAAGCCGCTTCTTCGGCTCCGGGAGCCGGAGAGAGCGGCAGCATCGGAAAGGTGAAGAAGGAAGCTGTACAACACTGGGCTTGTGTGCGCAGCTTGCCAACTGATAGAAAACAGTACCTTACCACTTTCCTGACTTTTCCAATCACATGAATATTCGATTGGAAGCTGTTTTGGACAGCTTTTCTTTTCTTTAGGCGAAAACCTTGGCAGACCTCCGTGCAACGTCCAGAACACGATGGGAGATGTTTTATGTGCTCCCGCAGGTTTTCCTTGCCAGACAGAGTGGAAAAGCTTTCTGCTCGGATGTAGACCACAAAAGACGCTAAAGACGAAGGTACGATGCTCTCCGGAGCTAAGCGCCGCTCCCGGGCGTCTTTCGGCACAAGCCGCGCTAAGAGAGCACCGTGACCGGTACAATCGTCTTTGCGCGAAGAAGCCGCTTCTTCGGCTCCGGGAGCCGGAGAGAGCGGCAGCATCGGAAAGGTGAAGAAGGAAGCTGTACAACACTGGGATTGTGTGCGCAACTTGCCAACTGATAGAAAACAGTACCTTACCACTTTCCTGACTTTTCCAATCACATGAACATTCGATTGGAAGCTGTTTTGGACAGCTTTTCTTTCCTTCATGCCAAACACTTGTCAGACCTCCGTGCAACGTCCAGAACACGATGGGAGATGTTTTCTGTGCTCCCGCAGGTTTTCCTTGCCAGACAGAGTGGAAAAGCTTTCTGCTAGGATGTAGACCACAAAAGACGCTAAAGACGAAGGTACGATGCTCTGCGGAGCTAAGCGCCGCTCCCGGGCGTCTTTCGGCAGAAGCCGCGCTACGAGAGCACTGTGAGCGGTACAATCGTCTTTGCACGAAGAAGCCGCTTCTTCGGCTCCGGGAGCCGGAGAGAGCGGCAGCATCGGAAAGGTGAAGAAGGAAGCTGTACAACACTGGGATTGTGTGCGCAGCTTGCCAACTGATAGAAAACAGTACCTTACCACTTTCCTGACTTTTCCAATCACATGAATATTTGATTGGAAGCTGTTTTGGACAGCTTTTCTTTTCTTTACGCCAAACACTTGCAGACCTCCATGCAACGTCCAGAACACGATGGGAGATGTTTTCTGTGCTCCCGCAGGTTTTCATTGCCAGACAGAGTGGAAAAGCTTTCTGCTAGGATGTAGACCACAAAAGACGCTAAAGACGAAGGTACGATGCTCTCCGGAGCTAAGCGCCGCTCCCGGGCGTCTTTCGGCACAAGCCGCGCTAAGAGAGCACCGTGACCGGTACAATCGTCTTTGCGCGAAGAAGCCGCTTCTTCGGCTCCGGGAGCCGGAGAGAGCGGCAGCATCGGAAAGGTGAAGAAGGAAGCTGTACAACACTGGGATTGTGTGCGCAACTTGCCAACTGATAGAAAACAGTACCTTACCGTTCTCCTGACTTTTCCAATCACATGAATATTTGATTGGAAGCTGTTTTGGACAGCTTTTCTTTTCTTTATGCCAAACACTTGCAGACCTCCGTGCAACGTCCAGAACACGATGGGAGATGTTTTCTGTGCTCCCGCAGGTTTTCCTTGCCAGACACAGTTGGAAAGCTCTCTGCTAGGATGTAGACCACAAAAGACGCTAAAGACGAAGGTACGATGCTCTCCGGAGCTAAGCGCCGCTCCCGGGCTTCTTTCGGCAGTAGCCGCGCTAAGAGAGCACTGTGACCGGTACAATCGTCTTTGCGCGAAGAAGCCGCTTCTTCGGCTCCGGGAGCCGGAGAGAGCGGCAGCATCGGAAAGGTGAAGAAGGAAGCTGTACAACACTGGGATTGTGTGCGCAGCTTGCCAACTGATAGAAAACAGTACCTTACCACTTTCCTGACTTTTCCAATCACATGAATATTCGATTGGAAGCTGTTTTGGACAGCTTTTCTTTTCTTTAGGCGAAAACCTTGGCAGACCTCCGTGCAACGTCCAGAACACGATGGGAAATGTTTTCTGTGCTCCCGCAGGTTTTCCTTGCCAGACAGAGTGGAAAAGCTTTCTGCTAGGATGTAGACCACAAAAGACGCTAAAGACGAAGGTACGATGCTCTCCGGAGCTAAACGTCGCTCCCGGGCGTCTTTCGGCAGAAGCCGCGCTACGAGAGCACTGTGAGCTGTACAATCGTCTTTGCGCGAAGAAGCCGCTTCTTCGGCTCCGGGAGCCGGAGAGAGCGGCAGCATCGGAAAGGTGAAGATGGAAGCTGTACAACACTGGGCTTGTGTGCGCAGCTTGCCAACTGATAGAAAACAGTACCTTACCACTTTCCTGACTTTTCCAATCACATGAATATTCGATAAGAAGCTGTTTTGGACAGCTTTTCTTTTCTTTAGGCGAAAACCTTGGCAGACCTCCGTGCAACGTCCAGAACACGATGGGAGATGTTTTCTGTGCTCGCGCAGGTTTTCCTTGCCAGACAGAGTGGAAAAGCTTTCTGCTAGGATGTAGACCACAAAAGACGCTAAAGACGAAGGTACGATGCTCTCCGGAGCTAAGCGCCGCTCCCGGGCTTCTTTCGGCACAAGCCGCGCTACGAGAGCACCGTGACCGGTACAATCGTCTTTGCGCGAAGAAGCCGCTTCTTCGGCTCCGGGAGCCGGAGAGAGCGGCAGCATCGGAAAGGTGAAGATGGAAGCTGTACAACACTGGGATTGTGTGCGCAGCTTGCCAACTGATAGAAAACAGTACCTTACCACTTTCCTGACTTTTCCATTCACATGAATATTCGATTGGAAGCTGTTTTGGACAGCTTTTATTTTCTTTAGGCGAAAACCTTGGCAGACCTCCGTGCAAAGTCCAGAACACGATGGGAGATGTTTTCTGTGCTCGCGCAGGTTTTCCTTGCCAGACACAGTTGGAAAGCTCTCTGCTAGGATGTAGACCACAAAAGACGCTAAAGACGAAGGTACGATGCTCTCCGGAGCTAAGCGCCGCTCCCGGGCGTCTTTCGGCACAAGCCGCGCTACCAGAGCACTGTGAGCGGTACAATCGTCTTTGCGCGAAGAAGCCGCTTCTTCGGCTCCGGGAGCCGGAGAGAGCGGCAGCATCGGAAAGGTGAAGAAGGAAGCTGTACAACACTGGGATTGTGTGCGCTACTTGCCAACTGATAGAAAACAGTACCTTACCGTTCTCCTGACTTTTCCAATCACATGAATATTTGATTGGAAACTGTTTTGGACAGCTTTTCTTTTCTTTATGCCAAACACTTGCAGACCTCCGTGCAACGTCCAGAAGACGATGGGAGATGTTTTCTGTGCTCCCGCAGGTTTTCCTTGCCAGACAGAGTGGAAAAGCTTTCTGCTAGGATGTAGACCACAAAAGACGCTAAAGACGAAGGTACGATGCTCTCCGGAGCTAAGCGCCGCTCCCGGGCGTCTTTCGGCAGAAGCGGCGCTAAGAGAGCACGGTGACCGGTACAATCGTCTTTGCGCGAAGAAGCCGCTTCTTCGGCTCCGGGAGCCGGAGAGAGCGGCAGCATCGGAAAGGTGAAGATGGAAGCTGTACAACACTGGGATTGTGTGCGCAGCTTGCCAACTGATAGAAAACAGTACCTTACCACTTTCCTGACTTTTCCAATCACGTGAACATTCGATTGGAAGCTGTTTTGGACAGCTTTTATTTTCTTTAGGCGAAAACCTTGGCAGACCTCCGTGCAACGTCCAGAACACGATGGGAGATGTTCTCTGTGCTCCCGCAGGTTTTCCTTGCCAGACAGAGTGGAAAAGCTTTCTGCTAGGATGTAGACCACAAAAGACGCTAAAGACGAAGGTACGATGCTCTCCGGAGCTAAGCGCCGCTCCCGGGCTTCTTTCGGCAGTAGCCGCGCTAAGAGAGCACTGTGAGCGGTACAATCGTCTTTGCGCGAAGAAGCCGCTTCTTCGGCTCCGGGAGCCGGAGAGAGCGGCAGCATCGGAAAGGTGAAGAAGGAAGCTGTACAACACTGGGATTGTGTGCGCAGCTTGCCAACTGATAGAAAACAGTACCTTACCGTTCTCCTGACTTTTCTAATCACATGAATATTTGATTGGAAGCTGTTTTGGACAGCTTTTCTTTTCTTTATGCCAAACACTTGCAGACCTCCGTGCAACGTCCAGAACACGATGGGAGATGTTTTCTGTGCTCCCGCAGGTTTTCCTTGCCAGACAGAGTGGAAAAGCTTTCTGCTAGGATGTAGACCACAAAAGACGCTAAAGACGAAGGTACGATGCTCTCCGGAGCTAAGCGCCGCTCCCGGGCGTCTTTCGGCAGAAGCCGCGCTAAGAGAGCACTGTGACCGGTACAATCGTCTATGCGCGAAGAAGCCGCTTCTTCGGCTCCGGGAGCCGGAGAGAGCGGCAGCATCGGAAAGGTGAAGATGGAAGCTGTACAACACTGGGATTGTGTGCGCAGCTTGCCAACTGATAGAAAACAGTACCTTACCACTTTCCTGACTTTTCCAATCACATGAATATTTGATTGGAAGCTGTTTTGGACAGCTTTTATTTTCTTTAGGCGAAAACCTTGGCAGACCTCCGTGCAACGTCCAGAACACGATGGGAGATGTTTTCTGTGCTCCCGCAGGTTTTCCTTGCCAGACACAGTTGGAAAGCTCTCTGCTAGGATGTAGACCACAAAAGACGCTAAAGACGAAGGTACGATGCTCTCCGGAGCTAAGCGCCGCTCCCGGGCGTCTTTCGGCACAAGCCGCGCTACGAGAGCACTGTGAGCGGTACAATCGTCTTTGCGCGAAGAAGCCGCTTCTTCGGCTCCGGGAGCCGGAGAGAGCGGCAGCATCGGAAAGGTGAAGAAGGAAGATGTACAACACTGGGATTGTGTGCGCTACTTGCCAACTGATAGAAAACAGTACCTTACCACTTTCCTGACTTTTCCAATCACATGAATATTCGATTGGAAGCTGTTTTGGACAGCTTTTCTTTTCTTTAGGCGAAAACCTTGGCAGACCTCCATGCAACGTCCAGAACACGATGGGAGATGTTTTCTGTGCTCCCGCAGGTTTTCCTTGCCAGACACAGTTGGAAAGCTCTCTGCTAGGATGTAGACCACAAAAGACGCTAAAGACGAAGGTACGATGCTCTCCGGAGCTATGCGCCGCTCCCGGGCGTCTTTCGGCACAAGCCGCGCTACGAGAGCACTGTTAGCGGTACAATCGTCTTTGCGCGAAGAAGCCGCTTCTTCGGCTCCGGGAGCCGGAGAGAGCGGCAGCATCGGAAAGGTGAAGATGGAAGCTGTACAACACTGGGATTGTGTGTGCAGCTTGCCAACTGATAGAAAACAGTACCTTACCACTTTCCTGACTTTTCCAATCACATGAATATTTGATTGTAAGCTGTTTTGGACAGCTTTTCTTTCCTTCATGCCAAACACTTGGCAGACCTCCGTGCAACGTCCAGAACACGATGGGAGATGTTTTCTGTGCTCCCGCAGGTTTTCCTTGCCAGACAGAGTGGAAAAGCTTTCTGCTAGGATGTAGACCACAAAAGACGCTAAAGACGAAGGTACGATGCTCTCCGGAGCTAAGCGCCGCTCCCGGGCTTCTTTCGGCACAAGCCGCGCTAAGAGAGCACTGTGACCGGTACAATCGTCTTTGCGCGAAGAAGCCGCTTCTTCGGCTCCGGGAGCCGGAGAGAGCGGCAGCATCGGAAAGGTGAAGAAGGAAGCTGTACAACACTGGGCTTGTGTGCGCAGCTTGCCAACTGATAGAAAACAGTACCTTACCACTTTCCTGACTTTTCCAATCACATGAATATTTGATTGGAAGCTGTTTTGGACAGCTTTTCTTTTCTTTACGCCAAACACTTGCAGACCTCCGTGCAACGTCCAGAACACAATGGGAGATATTTTCTGTGCTCCCGCAGGTTTTCCTGGCCAGACAGAGTGGAAAAGCTTTCTGCTAGGATGTAGACCACAAAAGACGCTAAAGACGAAGGTACGATGCTCTCCGGAGCTAAGCGCCGCTCCCGGGCGTCTTTCGGCACAAGCCGCGCTAAGAGAGCACCGTGACCGGTACAATCGTCTTTGCGCGAAGAAGCCGCTTCTTCGGCTCCGGGAGCCGGAGAGAGCGGCAGCATCGGAAAGGTGAAGAAGGAAGCTGTACAACACTGGGCTTGTGTGCGCAGCTTGCCAACTGATAGAAAACAGTACCTTACCACTTTCCTGACTTTTCCAATCACATGAATATTTGATTGGAAGCTGTTTTGGACAGCTTTTCTTTTCTTTATGCCAAACACTTGCAGACCTCCGTGCAACGTCCAGAACACGATGGGAGATGTTTTCTGTGCTCCCGCAGGTTTTCCTTGCCAGACAGAGTGGAAAAGCTTTCTGCTAGGATGTAGACCACAAAAGACGCTAAAGACGAAGGTACGATGCTCTCCGGAGCTAAGCGCCGCTCCCGGGCTTCTTTCGGCAGTAGCCGCGCTAAGAGAGCACTGTGACCGGTACAATCGTCTTTGCGCGAAGAAGCCGCTTCTTCGGCTCCGGGAGCCGGAGAGAGCGGCAGCATCGGAAAGGTGAAGATGGAAGCTGTACAACACTGGGCTTGTGTGCGCAGCTTGCCAACTGATAGAAAACAGTACCTTACCACTTTCCTGACTTTTCCAATCACATGAACATTCGATTGGAAGCTGTTTTGGACCGCTTTTCTTTCCTTCATGCCAAACACTTGGCAGACCTCCGTGCAACGTCCAGAACACGATGGGAGATGTTTTCTGTGCTCCCGCAGGTTTTCCTTGCCAGACAGAGTGGAAAAGCTTTCTGCTAGGATGTAGACCACAAAAGACGCTAAAGACGAAGGTACGATGCTCTCCGGAGCTAAGCGCCGCTCCCGGGCGTCTTTCGGCACAAGCCGCGCTACGAGAGCACTGTGACCGGTACAATCGTCTTTGCGCGAAGAAGCCGCTTCTTCGGCTCCGGGAGCCGGAGAGAGCGGCAGCATCGGAAAGGTGAAGAAGGAAGCTGTACAACACTGGGCTTGTGTGCGCAGCTTGCCAACTGATAGAAAACAGTACCTTACCACTTTCCTGACTTTTCCAATCACATGAATATTTGATTGGAAGCTGTTTTGGACAGCTTTTCTTTTCTTTACGCCAAACACTTGCAGACCTCCGTGCAACGTCCAGAACACGATGGGAGATGTTTTCTGTGCTCCCGCTGGTTTTCCTTGCCAGACAGAGTGGAAAAGCTTTCTGCTAGGATGTAGACCAGAAAAGACGCTAAAGACGAAGGTACGATGCTCTCCGGAGCTAAGCGCCGCTCCCGGGCGTCTTTCGGCACAAGCCGCGCTAAGAGAGCACCGTGACCGGTACAATCGTCTTTGCGCGAAGAAGCCGCTTCTTCAGCTCCGGGAGCCGGAGAGAGCGGCAGCATCGGAAAGGTGAAGAAGGAAGCTGTACAACACTGGGATTGTGTGCCCAACTTGCCAACTGATAGAAAACAGTACCTTACCACTTTCCTGACTTTTCCAATCACATGAATATTTGATTGGAAGCTGTTTTGGACAGCTTTTCTTTTCTTTATGCCAAACACTTGCAGACCTCCGTGCAACGTCCAGAACACGATGGGAGATGTTTTCTGTGCTCCCGCAGGTTTTCCTTGCCAGACACAGTTGGAAAGCTCTCTGCTAGGATGTAGACCACAAAAGACGCTAAAGACGAAGGTACGATGCTCTCCGGAGCTAAGCGCCGCTCCCGGGCATCTTTCGGCAGAAGCCGCGCTACGAGAGCACCGTGACCGGTACAATCGTCTTTGCGCGAAGAAGCCGCTTCTTCGGCTCCGGGAGCCGGAGAGAGCGGCAGCATCGGAAAGGTGAAGAAGGAAGCTGTACAACACTGGGATTGTGTGCGCAGCTTGCCAACTGATAGAAAACAGTACCTTACCGTTCTCCTGACTTTTCCAATCACATGAATATTTGATTGGAAGCTGTTTTGGACAGCTTTTCTTTCCTTCATGCCAAACACTTGCAGACCTCCGTGCAACGTCCAGAACACGATGGGAGATGTTTTCTGTGCTCCCGCAGGTTTTCCTTGCCAGACACAGTTGGAAAGCTTTCTGCTAGGATGTAGACCACAAAAGACGCTAAAGACGAAGGTACGATGCTCTCCGGAGCTAAGCGCCGCTCCCGGGCATCTTTCGGCAGAAGCCGCGCTACGAGAGCACTGTGAGCGGTACAATCGTCTTTGCGCGAAGAAGCCGCTTCTTCGGCTCCGGGAGCCGGAGAGAGCGGCAGCATCGGAAAGGTGAAGAAGGAAGCTGTACAACACTGGGCTTGTGTGCGCAGCTTGCCAACTGATAGAAAACAGTACCTTACCACTTTCCTGACTTTTCCAATCACATGAACATTCGATTGGAAGCTGTTTTGGACAGCTTTTCTTTCCTTCATGCCAAACACTTGGCAGACCTCCGTGCAACGTCCAGAACACGATGGGAGATGTTTTCTGTGCTCCCGCAGGTTTTCCTTGCCAGACAGAGTGGAAAAGCTTTCTGCTAGGATGTAGACCACAAAAGACGCTAAAGACGAAGGTACGATGCTCTCCGGAGCTAAGCGCCGCTCCCGGGCTTCTTTCGGCACAAGCCGCGCTAAGAGAGCACTGTGACCGGTACAATCGTCTTTGCGCGAAGAAGCCGCTTCTTCGGCTCCGGGAGCCGGAGAGAGCGGCAGCATCGGAAAGGTGAAGAAGGAAGCTGTACAACACTGGGCTTGTGTGCGCAGCTTGCCAACTGATAGAAAACAGTACCTTACCACTTTCCTGACTTTTCCAATCACATGAATATTTGATTGGAAGCTGTTTTGGACAGCTTTTCTTTTCTTTACGCCAAACACTTGCAGACCTCCGTGCAACGTCCAGAACACGATGGGAGATGTTTTCTGTGCTCCCGCAGGTTTTCCTTGCCAGACAGAGTGGAAAAGCTTTCTGCTAGGATGTAGACCACAAAAGACGCTAAAGACGAAGGTACGATGCTCTCCGGAGCTAAGCGCCGCTCCCGGGCTTCTTTCGGCACAAGCCGCGCTACGAGAGCACTGTGACCGGTACAATCGTCTTTGCGCGAAGAAGCCGCTTCTTCGGCTCCGGGAGCCGGAGAGAGCGGCAGCATCGGAAAGGTGAAGAAGGAAGCTGTACAACACTGGGCTTGTGTGCGCAGCTTGCCAACTGATAGAAAACAGTACCTTACCACTTTCCTGACTTTTCCAATCACATGAATATTTGATTGGTAGCTGTTTTGGACAGCTTTTCTTTTCTTTACGCCAAACACTTGCAGACCTCCGTGCAACGTCCAGAACACGATGGGAGATGTTTTCTGTGCTCCCGCAGGTTTTCCTTGCCAGACACAGTTGGAAAGCTCTCTGCTAGGATGTAGACCACAAAAGACGCTAAAGACGAAGGTACGATGCTCTCCGGAGCTAAGCACCGCTCCCGGGCGTCTTTCGGCACAAGCCGCGCTAAGAGAGCACCGTGACCGGTACAATCGTCTTTGCGCGAAGAAGCCGCTTCTTCGGCTCCGGGAGCCGGAGAGAGCGGCAGCATCGGAAAGGTGAAGAAGGAAGCTGTACAACACTGGGCTTGTGTGCGCAGCTTGCCAACTGATAGAAAACAGTACCCTACCACTTTCCTGACTTTTCCAATCACATGAATATTTGATTGGAAGCTGTTTTGGACAGCTTTTCTTTTCTTTATGCCAAACACTTGCAGACCTCCGTGCAACGTCCAGAACACGATGGGAGATGTTTTCTGTGCTCCCGCAGGTTTTCCTTGCCAGACACAGTTGGAAAGCTCTCTGCTAGGATGTAGACCACAAAAGACGCTAAAGACGAAGGTACGATGCTCTCCGGAGCTAAGCGCCGCTCCCGGGCATCTTTTGGCAGAAGCCGCGCTACGAGAGCACTGTGACCGGTACAATCGTCTTTGCGCGAAGAAGCCGCTTCTTCGGCTCCGGGAGCCGGAGAGAGCGGCAGCATCGGAAAGGTGAAGAAGGAAGCTGTACAACACTGGGCTTGTGTGCGCAGCTTGCCAACTGATAGAAAACAGTACCTTACCACTTTCCTGACTTTTCCAATCACATGAACATTCGATTGGAAGCTGTTTAGGACAGCTTTTCTTTCCTTCATGCCAAACACTTGGCAGACCTCCGTGCAACGTCCAGAACACGATGGGAGATGTTTTCTGTGCTCCCGCCGGTTTTCCTTGCCAGACAGAGTGGAAAAGCTTTCTGCTAGGATGTAGACCACAAAAGACGCTAAAGACGAAGGTACGATGCTCTCCGGAGCTAAGCGCCGCTCCCGGGCTTCTTTCGGCAGTAGCCGCGCTAAGAGAGCACTGTGACCGGTACAATCGTCTTTGCGCGAAGAAGCCGCTTCTTCGGCTCCGGGAGCCGGAGAGAGCGGCAGCATCGGAAAGGTGAAGATGGAAGCTGTACAACACTGGGCTTGTGTGCGCAGCTTGCCAACTGATAGAAAACAGTACCTTACCACTTTCCTGACTTTTCCAATCACATGAATATTTGATTGGAAGCTGTTTTGGACAGCTTTTCTTTCCTTCATGCCAAACACTTGGCAGACCTCTGTGCAACGTCCAGAACACGATGGGAGATGTTTTCTGTGCTCCCGCAGGTTTTCCTTGCCAGACAGAGTGGAAAAGCTTTCTGCTAGGATGTAGACCACAAAAGACGCTAAAGACGAAGGTACGATGCTCTCCGGAGCTAAGCGCCGCTCCCGGGCTTCTTTCGGCAGTAGCCGCGCTAAGCGAGCACTGTGACCGGTACAATCGTCTTTGCACGAAGAAGCCGCTTCTTCGGCTCCGGGAGCCGGAGAGAGCGGCAGCATCGGAAAGGTGAAGATGGAAGCTGTACAACACTGGGCTTGTGTGCGCAGCTTGCCAACTGATAGAAAACAGTACCTTACCACTTTCCTGACTTTTCCAATCACATGAATATTTGATTGGAAGCTGTTTTGGACAGCTTTTCTTTCCTTCATGCCAAACACTTGGCAGACCTCCGTGCAATGTCCAGAACACGATGGGAGATGTTTTCTGTGCTCCCGCAGGTTTTCCTTGCCAGACAGAGTGGAAAAGCTTTCTGCTAGGATGTAGACCACAAAAGACGCTAAAGACGAAGGTACGATGCTCTCCGGAGCTAAGCGCCGCTCCCGGGCGTCTTTCGGCACAAGCCGCGCTACGAGAGCACTGTGAGCGGTACAATCGTCTTTGCGCGAAGAAGCCGCTTCTTCGGCTCCGGGAGCCGGAGAGAGCGGCAGCATCGGAAAGGTGAAGATGGAAGCTGTACAACACTGGGATTGTGTGCGCAGCTTGCCAACTGATAGAAAACAGTACCTTACCACTTTCCTGACTTTTCCAATCACATGAATATTTGATTGGAAGCTGTTTTGGACAGCTTTTCTTTCCTTCATGCCAAACACTTGCAGACCTCCGTGCAACGTCCAGAACACGATGGGAGATGTTTTCTGTGCTCCCGCAGGTTTTCCTTGCCAGACAGAGTGGAAAAGCTTTCTGCTAGGATGTAGACCACAAAAGACGCTAAAGACGAAGGTACGATGCTCTCCGGAGCTAAGCGCCGCTCCCGGGCATCTTTCGGCAGAAGCCGCGCTAAGAGAGCACCGTGACCGGTACAATCGTCTTTGCGCGAAGAAGCCGCTTCTTCGGCTCCGGGAGCCGGAGAGAGCGGCAGCATCGGAAAGGTGAAGAAGGAAGCTGTACAACACTGGGATTGTGTGCGCAGCTTGCCAACTGATAGAAAACAGTACCTTACCGTTCTCCTGACTTTTCCAATCACATGAATATTTGATTGGAAGCTGTTTTGGACAGCTTTTCTTTCCTTCATGCCAAACACTTGCAGACCTCCGTGCAACGTCCAGAACACGATGGGAGATGTTTTCTGTGCTCCCGCAGGTTTTCCTTGCCAGACACAGTTGGAAAGCTCTCTGCTAGGATGTAGACCACAAAAGACGCTAAAGACGAAGGTACGATGCTCTCCGGAGCTAAGCGCCGCTCCCGGGCATCTTTCGGCAGAAGCCGCGCTACGAGAGCACTGTGAGTGGTACAATCGTCTTTGCGCGAAGAAGCCGCTTCTTCGGCTCCGGGAGCCGGAGAGAGCGGCAGCATCGGAAAGGTGAAGAAGGAAGCTGTACAACACTGGGCTTGTGTGCGCAGCTTGCCAACTGATAGAAAACAGTACCTTACCACTTTCCTGACTTTTCCAATCACATGAACATTCGATTGGAAGCTGTTTTGGACAGCTTTTCTTTCCTTCATGCCAAACACTTGGCAGACCTCCGTGCAACGTCCAGAACACGATGGGAGATGTTTTCTGTGCTCGCGCAGGTTTTCCTTGCCAGACAGAGTGGAAAAGCTTTCTGCTAGGATGTAGACCACAAAAGACGCTAAAGACGAAGGTACGATGCTCTCCGGAGCTAAGCGCCGCTCCCGGGCTTCTTTCGGCAGTAGCCGCGCTAAGAGAGCACTGTGACCGGTACAATCGTCTTTGCGCGAAGAAGCCGCTTCTTCGGCTCCGGGAGCCGGAGAGAGCGGCAGCATCGGAAAGGTGAAGATGGAAGCTGTACAACACTGGGCTTGTGTGCGCAGCTTGCCAACTGATAGAAAACAGTACCTTACCACTTTCCTGACTTTTCCAATCACATGAATATTTGATTGGAAGCTGTTTTGGACAGCTTTTCTTTCCTTCATGCCAAACACTTGCAGACCTCCGTGCAACGTCCAGAACACGATGGGAGATGTTTTCTGTGCTCCCGCAGGTTTTCCTTGCCAGACAGAGTGGAAAAGCTTTCTGCTAGGATGTAGACCACAAAAGACGCTAAAGACGAAGGTACGATGCTCTCCGGAGCTAAGCGCCGCTCCCGGGCTTCTTTCGGCACAAGCCGCGCTAAGAGAGCACTGTGACCGGTACAATCGTCTTTGCGCGAAGAAGCCGCTTCTTCGGCTCCGGGAGCCGGAGAGAGCGGCAGCATCGGAAAGGTGAAGAAGGAAGCTGTACAACACTGGGCTTGTGTGCGCACCTTGCCAACTGATAGAAAACAGTACCTTACCACTTTCCTGACTTTTCCAATCACATGAATATTTGATTGGAAGCTGTTTTGGACAGCTTTTCTTTTCTTTACGCCAAACACTTGCAGACCTCCGTGCAACGTCCAGAACACGATGGGAGATGTTTTCTGTGCTCGCGCAGGTTTTCCTTGCCAGACAGAGTGGAAAAGCTTTCTGCTAGGATGTAGACCAGAAAAGACGCTAAAGACGAAGGTACGATGCTCTCCGGAGCTAAGCGCCGCTCCCGGGCGTCTTTCGGCAGAAGCGGCGCTAAGAGAGCACTGTGACCGGTACAATCGTCTTTGCGCGAAGAAGCCGCTTCTTCGGCTCCGGGAGCCGGAGAGAGCGGCAGCATCGGAAAGGTGAAGATGGAAGCTGTACAACACTGGGATTGTGTGCGCAGCTTGCCAACTGATAGAAAACAGTACCTTACCACTTTCCTGACTTTTCCAATCACATGAATATTCGATTGGAAGCTGTTTTGGACAGCTTTTATTTTCTTTAGGCGAAAACCTTGGCAGACCTCCGTGCAACGTCCAGAACACGATGGGAGATGTTTTCTGTGCTCCCGCAGGTTTTCCTTGCCAGACACAGTTGGAAAGCTCTCTGCTAGGATGTAGACCACAAAAGACGCCAAAGACGAAGGTACGATGCTCTCCGGAGCTAAGCGCCGCTCCCGGGCGTCTTTCGGCACAAGCCGCGCTACGAGAGCACTGTGAGCGGTACAATCGTCTTTGCGCGAAGAAGCCGCTTCTTCGGCTCCGGGAGCCGGAGAGAGCGGCAGCATCGGAAAGGTGAAGAAGGAAGCTGTACAACACTGGGATTGTGTGCGCTACTTGCCAACTGATAGAAAACAGTACCTTACCGTTCTCCTGACTTTTCCAATCACATGAATATTTGATTGGAAGCTGTTTTGGACAGCTTTTCTTTCCTTCATGCCAAACACTTGCAGACCTCCGTGCAACGTCCAGAACACGATGGGAGATGTTTTCTGTGCTCCCGCAGGTTTTCCTTGCCAGACACAGTTGGAAAGCTCTCTGCTAGGATGTAGACCACAAAAGACGCTAAAGACGAAGGTACGATGCTCTCCGGAGCTAAGCGCCGCTCCCGGGCATCTTTCGGCAGAAGCCGCGCTACGAGAGCACCGTGACCGGTACAATCGTCTTTGCGCGAAGAAGCCGCTTCTTCGGCTCCGGGAGCCGGAGAGAGCGGCAGCATCGGAAAGGTGAAGAAGGAAGCTGTACAACACTGGGATTGTGTGCGCAGCTTGCCAACTGATAGAAAACAGTACCTTACCGTTCTCCTGACTTTTCCAATCACATGAATATTTGATTGGAAGCTGTTTTGGACAGCTTTTCTTTTCTTTATGCCAAACACTTGCAGACCTCCGTGCAACGTCCAGAACACGATGGGAGATGTTTTCTGTGCTCCCGCAGGTTTTCCTTGCCAGACAGAGTGGAAAAGCTTTCTGCTAGGATGTAGACCACAAAAGACGCTAAAGACGAAGGTACGATGCTCTCCGGAGCTAAGCGCCGCTCCCGGGCTTCTTTCGGCACAAGCCGCGCTAAGAGAGCACCGTGACCGGTACAATCGTCTTTGCGCGAAGAAGCCGCTTCTTCGGCTCCGGGAGCCGGAGAGAGCGGCAGCATCGGAAAGGTGAAGATGGAAGCTGTACAACACTGGGCTTGTGTGCGCAGCTTGCCAACTGATAGAAAACAGTACCTTACCACTTTCCTGACTTTTCCAATCACATGAATATTCGATTGGAAGCTGTTTTGGACAGCTTTTCTGTTCTTTACGGCAAACATTTGCAGACCACCATGCAACGTCCAGAACACGATGGGAGATGTTTTCTGTGCTCCCGCAGATTTTCCTTGCCAGACAGAGTGGAAAAGCTTTCTGCTAAGATGTAGACCACAAAAGACGCTAAAGACGAAGGTACGATGCTCTCCGGAGCTAAGCGCCGCTCCCGGGCGTCTTTCGGCAGAAGCGGCGCTAAGAGAGCACTGTGACCGGTACAATCGTCTTTGCGCGAAGAAGCCGCTTCTTCGGCTCCGGGAGCCGGAGAGAGCGGCAGCATCGGAAAGGTGAAGATGGAAGCTGTACAACACTGGGATTGTGTACGCAGCTTGCCAACTGATAGAAAACAGTACCTTACCACTTTCCTGACTTTTCCATTCACATGAATATTCGATTGGAAGCTGTTTTGGACAGCTTTTATTTTCTTTAGGCGAAAACGTTGGCAGACCTCCGTGCAACGTCCAGAACACGATGGGAGATGTTTTCTGTGCTCCCGCAGGTTTTCCTTGCCAGACACATTTGGAAAGCTCTCTGCTAGGATGTAGACCACAAAAGACGCTAAAGACGAAGGTACGATGCTCTCCGGAGCTAAGCGCCGCTCCCGGGCGTCTTTCGGCACAAGCCGCGCTACGAGAGCACTGTGAGCGGTACAATCGTCTTTGCGCGAAGAAGCCGCTTCTTCGGCTCCGGGAGCCGGAGAGAGCGGCAGCATCGGAAAGGTGAAGAAGGAAGCTGTACAACACTGGGCTTGTGTGCGCAGCTTGCCAACTGATAGAAAACAGTACCTTACCACTTTCCTGACTTTTCCAATCACATGAATATTCGATTGGAAGCTGTTTTGGACAGCTTTTCTTTTCTTTAGGCGAAAACCTTGGCAGACCTCCATGCAACGTCCAGAACACGATGGGAGATGTTTTCTGTGCTCCCGCAGGTTTTCCTTGCCAGACACAGTTGGAAAGCTCTC
This sequence comes from Ammospiza caudacuta, assembly GCF_027887145.1. Lineage (NCBI taxonomy): Eukaryota > Metazoa > Chordata > Aves > Passeriformes > Passerellidae > Ammospiza > Ammospiza caudacuta. The sequence goes on along the minus strand of NC_080595.1, from coordinate 20,270,452 downwards.
TGCTAGGATGTAGACCACAAAAGACGCTAAAGACGAAGGTACGATGCTCTCCGGAGCTAAGCGCCGCTCCCGGGCGTCTTTCGGCAGAAGCGGCGCTAAGAGAGCACTGTGAGCGGTACAATCGTCTTTGCGCGAAGAAGCCGCTTCTTCGGCTCCGGGAGCCGGAGAGAGCGGCAGCATCGGAAAGGTGAAGATGGAAGCTGTACAACACTGGGCTTGTGTGCGCAGCTTGCCAACTGATAGAAAACAGTACCTTACCACTTTCCTGACTTTTCCAATCACATGAATATTCGATTGGAAGCTGTTTTGGACAGCTTTTATTTTCTTTAGGCGAAAACCTTGGCAGACCTCCGTGCAACGTCCAGAACACGATGGGAGATGTTTTCTGTGCTCCCGCAGGTTTTCCTTGCCAGACACAGTTGGAAAGCTCTCTGCTAGGATGTAGACCACAAAAGACGCTAAAGACGAAGGTACGATGCTCTCCGGAGCTAAGCGCCGCTCCCGGGCGTCTTTCCGCACAAGCCGCGCTACGAGAGCACTGTGAGCGGTACAATCGTCTTTGCGCGAAGAAGCCGCTTCTTCGGCTCCGGGAGCCGGAGAGAGCGGCAGCATCGGAAAGGTGAAGAAGGAAGCTGTACAACACTGGGATTGTGTGCGCTACTTGCCAACTGATAGAAAACAGTACCTTACCGTTCTCCTGACTTTTCCAATCACATGAATATTCGATTGGAAGCTGTTTTGGACAGCTTTTCTTTCCTTCATGCCAAACACTTGCAGACCTCCGTGCAACGTCCAGAACACGATGGGAGATGTTTTCTGTGCTCCCGCAGGTTTTCCTTGCCAGACACAGTTGGAAAGCTCTCTGCTAGGATGTAGACCACAAAAGACGCTAAAGACGAAGGTACGATGCTCTCCGGAGCTAAGCGCCGCTCCCGGGCATCTTTCGGCAGAAGCCGCGCTACGAGAGCACCGTGACCGGCACAATCGTCTTTGCGCGAAGAAGCCGCTTCTTCGGCTCCGGGAGCCGGAGAGAGCGGCAGCATCGGAAAGGTGAAGAAGGAAGCTGTACAACACTGGGCTTGTGTGCGCAGCTTGCCAACTGATAGAAAACAGTACCTTACCACTTTCCTGACTTTTCCATTCACATGAATATTCGATTGGAAGCTGTTTTGGACAGCTTTTATTTTCTTTAGGCGAAAACCTTGGCAGACCTCCATGCAACGTCCAGAACACGATGGGAGATGTTTTCTGTGCTCCCGCAGGTTTTCCTTGCCAGACACAGTTGGAAAGTTCTCTGCTAGGATGTAGACCACAAAAGACGCTAAAGACGAAGGTACGATGCTCTCCGGAGCTAAGCGCCGCTCCCGGGCGTCTTTCGGCACAAGCCGCGCTACGAGAGCACTGTGAGCGGTACAATCGTCTTTGCGCGAAGAAGCCGCTTCTTCGGCTCCGGGAGCCGGAGAGAGCGGCAGCATCGGAAAGGTGAAGAAGGAAGCTGTACAACACTGGGCTTGTGTGCGCAGCTTGCCAACTGATAGAAAACAGTACCTTACCACTTTCCTGACTTTTCCAATCACATGAATATTTGATTGGAAGCTGTTTTGGACAGCTTTTCTTTTCTTTAGGCGAAAACCTTGGCAGACCTCCATGCAACGTCCAGAACACGATGGGAGATGTTTTCTGTGCTCCCGCAGGTTTTCCTTGCCAGACACAGTTGGAAAGCTCTCTGCTAGGATGTAGACCACAAAAGACGCTAAAGACGAAGGTACGATGCTCTCCGGAGCTAAGCGCCGCTCCCGGGCGTCTTTCGGCACAAGCCGTGCTACGAGAGCACTGTGAGCGGTACAATCGTCTTTGCGCGAAGAAGCCGCTTCTTCGGCTCCGGGAGCCGGAGAGAGCGGCAGCATCGGAAAGGTGAAGATGGAAGCTGTACAACACTGGGATTGTGTGCGCAGCTTGCCAACTGATAGAAAACAGTACCTTACCACTTTCCTGACTTTTCCAATCACATGAATATTTGATTGGAAGCTGTTTTGGACAGCTTTTCTTTCTTCATGCCAAACACTTGGCAGAACTCCGTGCAACGTCCAGAACACGATGGGAGATGTTTTCTGTGCTCCCGCAGGTTTTCCTTGCCAGACAGAGTGGAAAAGCTTTCTGCTAGGATGTAGACCACAAAAGACGCTAAAGACGAAAGTACGATGCTCTCCGGAGCTAAGCGCCGCTCCCGGGCGTCTTTCGGCAGAAGCGGCGCTAAGAGAGCACTGTGAGCGGTACAATCGTCTTTGCGCGAAGAAGCCGCTTCTTCGGCTCCGGGAGCCGGAGAGAGCGGCAGCATCGGAAAGGTGAAGATGGAAGCTGTACAACACTGGGATTGTGTGCGCAGCTTGCCAACTGATAGAAAACAGTACCTTACCACTTTCCTGACTTTTCCAATCACATGAATATTCGATTGGAAGCTGTTTTGGACAGCTTTTATTTTCTTTAGGTGAAAACCTTGGCAGACCTCCGTGCAACGTCCAGAACACGATGGGAGATGTTTTCTGTGCTCCCGCAGGTTTTCTTTGCCAGACACAGTTGGAAAGCTCTCTGCTAGGATGTAGACCACAAAAGACGCTAAAGACGAAGGTACGATGCTCTCCGGAGCTAAGCGCCGCTCCCGGGCGTGTTTCGGCACAAGCCGCACTACGAGAGCACTGTGAGCGGTACAATCGTCTTTGCGCGAAGAAGCCGCTTCTTCGGCTCCGGGAGCCGGAGAGAGCGGCAGCATCGGAAAGGTGAAGAAGGAAGCTGTACAACACTGGGATTGTGTGCGCTACTTGCCAACTGATAGAAAACAGTACCTTACCGTTCTCCTGACTTTTCCAATCACATGAATATTCGATTGGAAGCTGTTTTGGACAGCTTTTCTTTCCTTCATGCCAAACACTTGCAGACCTCCGTGCAACGTCCAGAACACGATGGGAGATGTTTTCTGTGCTCCCGCAGGTTTTCCTTGCCAGACACAGTTGGAAAGCTCTCTGCTAGGATGTAGACCACAAAAGACGCTAAAGACGAAGGTACGATGCTCTCCGGAGCTAAGCGCCGCTCCCGGGCATCTTTCGGCAGAAGCCGCGCTACGAGAGCACCGTGACCAGTACAATCGTCTTTGCGCGAAGAAGCCGCTTCTTCGGCTCCGGGAGCCGGAGAGAGCGGCAGCATCGGAAAGGTGAAGAAGGAAGCTGTACAACACTGGGCTTGTGTGCGCAGCTTGCCAACTGATAGAAAACAGTACCTTACCACTTTCCTGACTTTTCCAATCACATGAATATTTGATTGGAAGCTGTTTTGGACAGCTTTTCTTTTCTTTAGGCGAAAACCTTTGCAGACCTCCGTGCAACGTCCAGAACACGATGGGAGATGTTTTCTGTGCTCCCGCAGGTTTTCCTTGCCAGACAGAGTGGAAAAGCTTTCTGTTAGGATGTAGACCACAAAAGACGCTAAAGACGAAGGTACGATGCTCTGCGGAGCTAAGCGCCGCTCCCGGGCTTCTTTCGGCAGTAGCCGCGCTAAGAGAGCACTGTGACCGGTACAATCGTCTTTGCGCGAAGAAGCCGCTTCTTCGGCTCCGGGAGCCGGAGAGAGCGGCAGCATCGGAAAGGTGAAGAAGGAAGCTGTACAACACTGGGATTGTGTGCGCAGCTTGCCAACTGATAGAAAACAGTACCTTACCGTTCTCCTGACTTTTCTAATCACATGAATATTTGATTGGAAGCTGTTTTGGACAGCTTTTCTTTTCTTTATGCCAAACACTTGCAGACCTCCGTGCAACGTCCAGAACACGATGGGAGATGTTTTCTGTGCTCGCGCAGGTTTTCCTTGCCAGACACAGTTGGAAAGCTCTCTGCTAGGATGTAGACCACAAAAGACGCTAAAGACGAAGGTACGATGCTCTCCGGAGCTAAGCGCCGCTCCCGGGCATCTTTCGGCACAAGCCGCGCTAAGAGAGCACTGTGAGCGGTACAATCGTCTTTGCGCGAAGAAGCCGCTTCTTCGGCTCCGGGAGCCGGAGAGAGCGGCAGCATCGGAAAGGTGAAGAAGGAAGCTGTACAACACTGGGCTTGTGTGCGCAGCTTGCCAACTGATAGAAAACAGTACCTTACCACTTTCCTGACTTTTCCAATCACATGAATATTTGATTGGAAGCTGTTTTGGACAGCTTTTCTTTTCTTTACGCCAAACACTTGCAGACCTCCGTGCAACGTCCAGAACACGATGGGAGATGTTTTCTGTGCTCCCGCAGGTTTTCCTTGCCAGACAGAGTGGAAAAGCTTTCTGCTAGGATGTAGACCACAAAAGACGCTAAAGACGAAGGTACGATGCTCTCCGGAGCTAAGCGCCGCTCCCGGGCGTCTTTCGGCACAAGCCGCGCTAAGAGAGCACCGTGACCGGTACAATCGTCTTTGCGCGAAGAAGCCGCTTCTTCGGCTCCGGGAGCCGGAGAGAGCGGCAGCATCGGAAAGGTGAAGATGGAAGCTGTACAACACTGGGCTTGTGTGCCCAACTTGCCAACTGATAGAAAACAGTACCTTACCACTTTCCTGACTTTTCCAATCACATGAATATTTGATTGGAAGCTGTTTTGGACAGCTTTTCTTTTCTTTATGCCAAACACTTGCAGACCTCCGTGCAACGTCCAGAACACGATGGGAGATGTTTTCTGTGCTCCCGCAGGTTTTCCTTGCCAGACACAGTTGGAAAGCTCTCTGCTAGGATGTAGACCACAAAAGACGCTAAAGACGAAGGTACGATGCTCTCCGGAGCTAAGCGCCGCTCCCGGGCATCTTTCGGCAGAAGCCGCGCTACGAGAGCACTGTGAGCGGTACAATCGTCTTTGCGCGACGAAGCCGCTTCTTCGGCTCCGGGAGCCGGAGAGAGCGGCAGCATCGGAAAGGTGAAGAAGGAAGCTGTACAACACTGGGCTTGTGTGCGCAGCTTGCCAACTGATAGAAAACAGTACCTTACCACTTTCCTGACTTTTCCAATCACATGAACATTCGATTGGAAGCTGTTTTGGACAGCTTTTCTTTCCTTCATGCCAAACACTTGGCAGACCTCCGTGCAACGTCCAGAACACGATGGGAGATGTTTTCTGTGCTCCCGCAGGTTTTCCTTGCCAGACAGAGTGGAAAAGCTTTCTGCTAGGATGTAGACCACAAAAGACGCTAAAGACGAAGGTACGATGCTCTCCGGAGCTAAGCGCCGCTCCCGGGCTTCTTTCGGCAGTAGCCGCGCTAAGAGAGCACTGTGACCGGTACAATCGTCTTTGCGCGAAGAAGCCGCTTCTTCGGCTCCGGGAGCCGGAGAGAGCGGCAGCATCGGAAAGGTGAAGATGGAAGCTGTACAACATTGGGCTTGTGTGCGCAGCTTGCCAACTGATAGAAAACAGTACCTTACCACTTTCCTGACTTTTCCAATCACATGAATATTCGATTGGAAGCTGTTTTGGACAGCTTTTCTGTTCTTTACGGCAAACACTTGCAGACCACCATGCAACGTCCAGAACACGTTGGGAGATGTTTTCTGTGCTCCCGCAGGTTTTCCTTGCCAGACAGAGTGGAAAAGCTTTCTGCTAGGATGTAGACCACAAAAGACGCTAAAGACGAAGGTACGATGCTCTCCGGAGCTAAGCGCCGCTCCCGGGCGTCTTTCGGCACAAGCCGCGCTAAGAGAGCACCGTGACCGGTACAATCGTCTTTGCGCGAAGAAGCCGCTTCTTCGGCTCCGGGAGCCGGAGAGAGCGGCAGCATCGGAAAGGTGAAGATGGAAGCTGTACAACACTGGGATTGTGTACGCAGCTTGCCAACTGATAGAAAACAGTACCTTACCACTTTCCTGACTTTTCCATTCACATGAATATTCGATTGGAAGCTGTTTTGGACAGCTTTTATTTTCTTTAGGCGAAAACCTTGGCAGTCCTCCGTGCAACGTCCAGAACACGATGGGAGATGTTTTCTGTGCTCGCGCAGGTTTTCCTTGCCAGACACAGTTGGAAAGCTCTCTGCTAGGATGTAGACCACAAAAGACGCTAAAGACGAAGGTACGATGCTCTCCGGAGCTAAGCGCCGCTCCCGGGCGTCTTTCGGCACAAGCCGCGCTACGAGAGCACTGTGAGCGGTACAATCGTCTTTGCGCGAAGAAGCCGCTTCTTCGGCTCCGGGAGCCGGAGAGAGCGGCAGCATCGGAAAGGTGAAGAAGGAAGCTGTACAACACTGGGATTGTGTGCGCTACTTGCCAACTGATAGAAAACAGTACCTTACCACTTTCCTGACTTTTCCAATCACATGAATATTTGATTGGAAGCTGTTTTGGACAGCTTTTCTTTTCTTTAGGCGAAAACCTTGGCAGACCTCCATGCAACGTCCAGAACACGATGGGAGATGTTTTCTGTGCTCCCGCAGGTTTTCCTTGCCATACACAGTTGGAAAGCTCTCTGCTAGGATGTAGACCACAAAAGACGCTAAAGACGAAGGTACGATGCTCTCCGGAGCTAAGCGCCGCTCCCGGGCGTCTTTCGGCACAAGCCGCGCTACGAGAGCACTGTGAGCGGTACAATCGTCTTTGCGCGAAGAAGCCGCTTCTTCGGCTCCGGGAGCCGGAGAGAGCGGCAGCATCGGAAAGGTGAAGAAGGAAGCTGTACAACACTGGGATTGTGTGCGCTACTTGCCAACTGATAGAAAACAGTACCTTACCACTTTCCTGACTTTTCCAATCACATGAATATTTGATTGGAAGCTGTTTTGGACAGCTTTTCTTTCTTCATGCCAAACACTTGGCAGACCTCCGTGCAACGTCCAGAACACGATGGGAGATGTTTTCTGTGCTCCCGCAGGTTTTCCTTGCCAGACAGAGTGGAAAAGCTTTCTGCTAGGATGTAGACCACAAAAGACGCTAAAGACGAAGGTACGATGCTCTCCGGAGCTAAGCGCCGCTCCCGGGCTTCTTTCGGCACAAGCCGCGCTAAGAGAGCACTGTGACCGGTACAATCGTCTTTGCGCGAAGAAGCCGCTTCTTCGGCTCCGGGAGCCGGAGAGAGCGGCAGCATCGGAAAGGTGAAGAAGGAAGCTGTACAACACTGGGCTTGTGTGCGCAGCTTGCCAACTGATAGAAAACAGTACCTTACCACTTTCCTGACTTTTCCAATCACATGAATATTTGATTGGAAGCTGTTTTGGACAGCTTTTCTTTTCTTTACGCCAAACACTTGCAGACCTCCGTGCAACGTCCAGAACACGATGGGAGATGTTTTCTGTGCTCCCGCAGGTTTTCCTTGCCAGACAGAGTGGAAAAGCTTTCTGCTAGGATGTAGACCACAAAAGACGCTAAAGACGAAGGTACGATGCTCTCCGGAGCTAAGCGCCGCTCCCGGGCGTCTTTCGGCAGAAGCGGCGCTAAGAGAGCACTGTGACCGGTACAATCGTCTTTGCGCGAAGAAGCCGCTTCTTCGGCTCCGGGAGCCGGAGAGAGCGGCAGCATCGGAAAGGTGAAGATGGAAGCTGTACAACACTGGGATTGTGTGCGCAGCTTGCCAACTGATAGAAAACAGTACCTTACCACTTTCCTGACTTTTCCAATCACATGAATATTTGATTGGAAGCTGTTTTGGACAGCTTTTATTTTCTTTAGGCGAAAACCTTTGCAGACCTCCGTGCAACGTCCAGAACACGATGGGAGATGTTTTCTGTGCTCCCGCAGGTTTTCCTTGCCAGACAGAGTGGAAAAGCTTTCTGTTAGGATGTAGACCACAAAAGACGCTAAAGACGAAGGTACGATGCTCTCCGGAGCTAAGCGCCGCTCCCGGGCTTCTTTCGGCAGTAGCCGCGCTAAGAGAGCACTGTGACCGGTACAATCGTCTTTGCGCGAAGAAGCCGCTTCTTCGGCTCCGGGAGCCGGAGAGAGCGGCAGCATCGGAAAGGTGAAGAAGGAAGCTGTACAACACTGGGATTGTGTGCGCAGCTTGCCAACTGATAGAAAACAGTACCTTACCGTTCTCCTGACTTTTCTAATCACATGAATATTTGATTGGAAGCTGTTTTGGACAGCTTTTCTTTTCTTTATGCCAAACACTTGCAGACCTCCGTGCAACGTCCAGAACACGATGGGAGATGTTTTCTGTGCTCGCGCAGGTTTTCCTTGCCAGACACAGTTGGAAAGCTCTCTGCTAGGATGTAGACCACAAAAGACGCTAAAGACGAAGGTACGATGCTCTCCGGAGCTAAGCGCCGCTCCCGGGCATCTTTCGGCACAAGCCGCCCTAAGAGAGCACTGTGACCGGTACAATCGTCTTTGCGCGAAGAAGCCGCTTCTTCGGCTCCGGGAGCCGGAGAGAGCAGCAGCATCGTAAAGGTGAAGAAGGAAGCTGTACAACACTGGGCTTGTGTGCGCAGCTTGCCAACTGATAGAAAACAGTACCTTACCACTTTCCTGACTTTTCCAATCACATGAATATTTGATTGGAAGCTGTTTTGGACAGCTTTACTTTTCTTTACGCCAAACACTTGCAGACCTCCGTGCAACGTCCAGAACACGATGGGAGATGTTTTCTGTGCTCCCGCAGGTTTTCCTTGCCAGACAGAGTGGAAAAGCTTTCTGCTAGGATGTAGACCACAAAAGACGCTAAAGACGAAGGTACGATGCTCTCCGGAGCTAAGCGCCGCTCCCGGGCGTCTTTCGGCACAAGCCGCGCTAAGAGAGCACCGTGACCGGTACAATCGTCTTTGCGCGAAGAAGCCGCTTCTTCGGCTCCGGGAGCCGGAGAGAGCGGCAGCATCGGAAAGGTGAAGAAGGAAGCTGTACAACACTGGGATTGTGTGCCCAACTTGCCAACTGATAGAAAACAGTACCTTACCACTTTCCTGACTTTTCCAATCACATGAATATTTGATTGGAAGCTGTTTTGGACAGCTTTTCTTTTCTTTATGCCAAACACTTGCAGACCTCCGTGCAACGTCCAGAACACGATGGGAGATGTTTTCTGTGCTCCCGCAGGTTTTCCTTGCCAGACACAGTTGGAAAGCTCTCTGCTAGGATGTAGACCACAAAAGACGCTAAAGACGAAGGTACGATGCTCTCCGGAGCTAAGCGCCGCTCCCGGGCATCTTTCGGCAGAAGCCGCGCTACGAGAGCACCGTGACCGGTACAATCGTCTTTGCGCGAAGAAGCCGCTTCTTCGGCTCCGGGAGCCGGAGAGAGCGGCAGCATCGGAAAGGTGAAGATGGAAGCTGTACAACACTGGGCTTGTGTGCGCAGCTTGCCAACTGATAGAAAACAGTACCTTACCACTTTCCTGACTTTTCCAATCACATGAATATTCGATTGGAAGCTGTTTTGGACAGCTTTTCTGTTCTTTACGGCAAACACTTGCAGACCACCATGCAACGTCCAGAACACGATGGGAGATGTTTTCTGTGCTCCCGCAGGTTTTCCTTGCCAGACAGAGTGGAAAAGCTTTCTGCTAAGATGTAGACCACAAAAGACGCTAAAGACGAAGGTACGATGCTCTCCGGAGCTAAGCGCCGCTCCCGGGCGTCTTTCGGCAGAAGCGGCGCTAAGAGAGCACTGTGACCGGTACAATCGTCTTTGCGCGAAGAAGCCGCTTCTTCGGCTCCGGGAGCCGGAGAGAGCGGCAGCATCGGAAAGGTGAAGATGGAAGCTGTACAACACTGGGATTGTGTGCGCAGCTTGCCAACTGATAGAAAACAGTACCTTACCACTTTCCTGAATTTTCCATTCACATGAATATTCGATTGGAAGCTGTTTTGGACAGCTTTTATTTTCTTTAGGCGAAAACCTTGGCAGACCTCCGTGCAACGTCCAGAACACGATGGGAGATGTTTTCTGTGCTCCCGCAGGTTTTCCTTGCCAGACACAGTGGGAAAGCTCTCTGCTAGGATGTAGACCACAAAAGACGCTAAAGACGAAGGTACGATGCTCTCCGGAGCTAAGCGCCGCTCCCGGGCGTCTTTCGGCACAAGCCGCGCTACGAGAGCACTGTGAGCGGTACAATCGTCTTTGCGCGAAGAAGCCGCTTCTTCGGCTCCGGGAGCCGGAGAGAGCGGCAGCATCGGAAAGGTGAAGAAGGAAGCTGTACAACACTGGGATTGTGTGCGCTACTTGCCAACTGATAGAAAACAGTACCTTACCACTTTCCTGACTTTTCCAATCACATGAATATTTGATTGGAAGCTGTTTTGGACAGCTTTTCTTTTCTTTAGGCGAAAACCTTGGCAGACCTCCATGCAACGTCCAGAACACGATGGGAGATGTTTTCTGTGCTCCCGCAGGTTTTCCTTGCCAGACACAGTTGGAAAGCTCTCTGCTAGGATGTAGACCACAAAAGACGCTAAAGACGAAGGTACGATGCTCTCCGGAGCTAAGCGCCGCTCCCGGGCGTCTTTCGGCACAAGCCGCGCTAAGAGAGCACTGTGAGCGGTACAATCGTCTTTGCGCGAAGAAGCCGCTTCTTCGGCTCCGGGAGCCGGAGAGAGCGGCAGCATCGGAAAGGTGAAGAAGGAAGCTGTACAACACTGGGATTGTGTGCGCTACTTGCCAACTGATAGAAAACAGTACCTTACCACTTTCCTGACTTTTCCAATCACATGAATATTTGATTGGAAGCTGTTTTGGACAGCTTTTCTTTTCTTTAGGCGAAAACCTTGGCAGACCTCCATGCAACGTCCAGAACACGATGGGAGATGTTTTCTGTGCTCCCGCAGGTTTTCCTTGCCAGACACAGTTGGAAAGCTCTCTGCTAGGATGTAGACCACAAAAGACGCTAAAGACGAAGGTACGATGCTCTCCGGAGCTAAGCGCCGCTCCCGGGCGTCTTTCGGCACAAGCCGCACTACGAGAGCACTGTGAGCGGTACAATCGTCTTTGCGCGAAGAAGCCGCTTCTTCGGCTCCGGGAGCCGGAGAGAGCGGCAGCATCGGAAAGGTGAAGATGGAAGCTGTACAACACTGGGATTGTGTGCGCAGCTTGCCAACTGATAGAAAACAGTACCTTACCACTTTCCTGACTTTTCCAATCACATGAATATTTGATTGGAAGCTGTTTTGGACAGCTTTTCTTTCCTTCATGCCAAACACTTGGCAGACCTCCGTGCAACGTCCAGAACACGATGGGAGATGTTTTCTGTGCTCCCGCAGGTTTTCCTTGCCAGACAGAGTGGAAAAGCTTTCTGCTAGGATGTAGACCACAAAAGACGCTAAAGACGAAGGTACGATGCTCTCCGGAGCTAAGCGCCGCTCCCGGGCTTCTTTCGGCACAAGCCGCGCTAAGAGAGCACTGTGACCGGTACAATCGTCTTTGCGCGAAGAAGCCGCTTCTTCGGCTCCGGGAGCCGGAGAGAGCGGCAGCATCGGAAAGGTGAAGAAGGAAGCTGTACAACACTGGGCTTGTGTGCGCAGCTTGCCAACTGATAGAAAACAGTACCTTACCACTTTCCTGACTATTCCAATCACATGAATATTTGATTGGAAGCTGTTTTGGACAGCTTTTCTTTTCTTTACGCCAAACACTTGCAGACCTCCGTGCAACGTCCAGAACACGATGGGAGATGTTTTCTGTGCTCGCGCAGTGTTCCTTGCCAGACAGAGTGGAAAAGCTTTCTGCTAGGATGTAGACCACAAAAGACGCTAAAGACGAAGGTACGATGCTCTCCGGAGCTAAGCGCCGCTCCCGGGCGTCTTTCGGCAGAAGCGGCGCTAAGAGAGCACTGTGACCGGTACAATCGTCTTTGCGCGAAGAAGCCGCTTCTTCGGCTCCGGGAGCCGGAGAGAGCGGCAGCATCGGAAAGGTGAAGATGGAAGCTGTACAACACTGGGATTGTGTGCGCAGCTTGCCAACTGATAGAAAACAGTACCTTACCACTTTCCTGACTTTTCCAATCACATGAATATTCGATTGGAAGCTGTTTTGGACAGCTTTTATTTTCTTTAGGCGAAAACCTTGGCAGACTTCCGCGCAACGTCCAGAACACGATGGGAGATGTTTTCTGTGCTCCCGCAGGTTTTCCTTGCCAGACACAGTTGGAAAGCTCTCTGCTAGGATGTAGACCACAAAAGACGCTAAAGACGAAGGTACGATGCTCTCCGGAGCTAAGCGCCGCTCCCGGGCATCTTTCGGCAGAAGCCGCGCTACGAGAGCACCGTGACCGGTACAATCGTCTTTGCGCGAAGAAGCCGCTTCTTCGGCTCCGGGAGCCGGAGAGAGCGGCAGCATCAGAAAGGTGAAGAAGGAAGCTGTACAACACTGGGATTGTGTGCGCAGCTTGCCAACTGATAGAAAACAGTACCTTACCGTTCTCCTGACTTTTCCAATCACCTGAATATTTGATTGGAAGCTGTTTTGGACAGCTTTTCTTTCCTTCATGCCAAACACTTGCAGACCTCCGTGCAACGTCCAGAACACGATGGGAGATGTTTTCTGTGCTCCCGCAGGTTTTCCTTGCCAGACACAGTTGGAAAGCTCTCTGCTAGGATGTAGACCACAAAAGACGCTAAAGACGAAGGTACGATGCTCTCCGGAGCTAAGCGCCGCTCCCGGGCATCTTTCGGCAGAAGCCGCGCTACGAGAGCACTGTGAGCGGTACAATCGTCTTTGCGCGAAGAAGCCGCTTCTTCGGCTCCGGGAGCCGGAGAGAGCGGCAGCATCGGAAAGGTGAAGAAGGAAGCTGTACAACACTGGGCTTGTGTGCGCAGCTTGCCAACTGATAGAAAACAGTACCTTACCACTTTCCTGACTTTTCCAATCACATGAACATTCGATTGGAAGCTGTTTTGGACAGCTTTTCTTTCCTTCATGCCAAACACTTGGCAGACCTCCGTGCAACGTCCAGAACACGATGGGAGATGTTTTCTGTGCTCCCGCAGGTTTTCCTTGCCAGACAGAGTGGAAAAGCTTTCTGCTAGGATGTAGACCACAAAAGACGCTAAAGACGAAGGTACGATGCTCTCCGGAGCTAAGCGCCGCTCCCGGGCTTCTTTCGGCACAAGCCGCGCTAAGAGAGCACTGTGACCGGTACAATCGTCTTTGCGCGAAGAAGCCGCTTCTTCGGCTCCGGGAGCCGGAGAGAGCGGCAGCATCGGAAAGGTGAAGATGGAAGCTGTACAACACTGGGATTGTGTGCGCAGCTTGCCAACTGATAGAAAACAGTACCTTACCACTTTCCTGACTTTTCCAATCACATGAATATTCGATTGGAAGCTGTTTTGGACAGCTTTTATTTTCTTTAGGCGAAAACCTTGGCAGACCTCCGTGCAACGTCCAGAACACGATGGGAGATGTTTTCTGTGCTCCCGCAGGTTTTCCTTGCCAGACACAGTTGGAAAGCTCTCTGCTAGGATGTAGACCACAAAAGACGCTAAAGACGAAGGTACGATGCTCTCCGGAGCTAAGCGCCGCTCCCGGGCGTCTTTCGGCACAAGCCGCGCTACGAGAGCACTGTGAGCGGTACAATCGTCTTTGCGCGAAGAAGCCGCTTCTTCGGCTCCGGGAGCCAGAGAGAGCGGCAGCATCGGAAAGGTGAAGAAGGAAGCTGTACAACACTGGGATTGTGTGCGCTACTTGCCAACTGATAGAAAACAGTACCTTACCGTTCTCCTGACTTTTCCAATCACATGAATATTTGATTGGAAGCTGTTTTGGACAGCTTTTCTTTCCTTCATGCCAAACACTTGCAGACCTCCGTGCAACGTCCAGAACACGATGGGAGATGTTTTCTGTGCTCCCGCAGGTTTTCCTTGCCAGACACAGTGGGAAAGCTCTCTGCTAGGATGTAGACCACAAAAGACGCTAAAGACGAAGGTACGATGCTCTCCGGAGCTAAGCGCCGCTCCCGGGCGTCTTTCGGCACAAGCCGCGCTACGAGAGCACTGTGAGCGGTACAATCGTCTTTGCGCGAAGAAGCCGCTTCTTCGGCTCCGGGAGCCGGAGAGAGCGGCAGCATCGGAAAGGTGAAGAAGGAAGCTGTACAACACTGGGATTGTGTGCGCTACTTGCCAACTGATAGAAAACAGTACCTTACCACTTTCCTGACTTTTCCAATCACATGAATATTTGATTGGAAGCTGTTTTGGACAGCTTTTCTTTTCTTTAGGCGAAAACCTTGGCAGACCTCCATGCAACGTCCAGAACACGATGGGAGATGTTTTCTGTGCTCCCGCAGGTTTTCCTTGCCAGACACAGTTGGAAAGCTCTCTGCTAGGATGTAGACCACAAAAGACGCTAAAGACGAAGGTACGATGCTCTCCGGAGCTAAGCGCCGCTCCCGGGCGTCTTTCGGCACAAGCCGCACTACGAGAGCACTGTGAGCGGTACAATCGTCTTTGCGCGAAGAAGCCGCTTCTTCGGCTCCGGGAGCCGGAGAGAGCGGCAGCATCGGAAAGGTGAAGATGGAAGCTGTACAACACTGGGATTGTGTGCGCAGCTTGCCAACTGATAGAAAACAGTACCTTACCACTTTCCTGACTTTTCCAATCACATGAATATTTGATTGGAAGCTGTTTTGGACAGCTTTTCTTTCCTTCATGCCAAACACTTGGCAGACCTCCGTGCAACGTCCAGAACACGATGGGAGATGTTTTCTGTGCTCCCGCAGGTTTTCCTTGCCAGACAGAGTGGAAAAGCTTTCTGCTAGGATGTAGACCACAAAAGACGCTAAAGACGAAGGTACGATGCTCTCCGGAGCTAAGCGCCGCTCCCGGGCTTCTTTCGGCACAAGCCGCGCTAAGAGAGCACTGTGACCGGTACAATCGTCTTTGCGCGAAGAAGCCGCTTCTTCGGCTCCGGGAGCCGGAGAGAGCGGCAGCATCGGAAAGGTGAAGAAGGAAGCTGTACAACACTGGGCTTGTGTGCGCAGCTTGCCAACTGATAGAAAACAGTACCTTACCACTTTCCTGACTATTCCAATCACATGAATATTTGATTGGAAGCTGTTTTGGACAGCTTTTCTTTTCTTTACGCCAAACACTTGCAGACCTCCGTGCAACGTCCAGAACACGATGGGAGATGTTTTCTGTGCTCGCGCAGTGTTCCTTGCCAGACAGAGTGGAAAAGCTTTCTGCTAGGATGTAGACCACAAAAGACGCTAAAGACGAAGGTACGATGCTCTCCGGAGCTAAGCGCCGCTCCCGGGCGTCTTTCGGCAGAAGCGGCGCTAAGAGAGCACTGTGACCGGTACAATCGTCTTTGCGCGAAGAAGCCGCTTCTTCGGCTCCGGGAGCCGGAGAGAGCGGCAGCATCGGAAAGGTGAAGATGGAAGCTGTACAACACTGGGATTGTGTGCGCAGCTTGCCAACTGATAGAAAACAGTACCTTACCACTTTCCTGACTTTTCCAATCACATGAATATTCGATTGGAAGCTGTTTTGGACAGCTTTTATTTTCTTTAGGCGAAAACCTTGGCAGACTTCCGCGCAACGTCCAGAACACGATGGGAGATGTTTTCTGTGCTCCCGCAGGTTTTCCTTGCCAGACACAGTTGGAAAGCTCTCTGCTAGGATGTAGACCACAAAAGACGCTAAAGACGAAGGTACGATGCTCTCCGGAGCTAAGCGCCGCTCCCGGGCATCTTTCGGCAGAAGCCGCGCTACGAGAGCACCGTGACCGGTACAATCGTCTTTGCGCGAAGAAGCCGCTTCTTCGGCTCCGGGAGCCGGAGAGAGCGGCAGCATCAGAAAGGTGAAGAAGGAAGCTGTACAACACTGGGATTGTGTGCGCAGCTTGCCAACTGATAGAAAACAGTACCTTACCGTTCTCCTGACTTTTCCAATCACATGAATATTTGATTGGAAGCTGTTTTGGACAGCTTTTCTTTCCTTCATGCCAAACACTTGCAGACCTCCGTGCAACGTCCAGAACACGATGGGAGATGTTTTCTGTGCTCCCGCAGGTTTTCCTTGCCAGACACAGTTGGAAAGCTCTCTGCTAGGATGTAGACCACAAAAGACGCTAAAGACGAAGGTACGATGCTCTCCGGAGCTAAGCGCCGCTCCCGGGCATCTTTCGGCAGAAGCCGCGCTACGAGAGCACTGTGAGCGGTACAATCGTCTTTGCGCGAAGAAGCCGCTTCTTCGGCTCCGGGAGCCGGAGAGAGCGGCAGCATCGGAAAGGTGAAGAAGGAAGCTGTACAACACTGGGCTTGTGTGCGCAGCTTGCCAACTGATAGAAAACAGTACCTTACCACTTTCCTGACTTTTCCAATCACATGAACATTCGATTGGAAGCTGTTTTGGACAGCTTTTCTTTCCTTCATGCCAAACACTTGGCAGACCTCCGTGCAACGTCCAGAACACGATGGGAGATGTTTTCTGTGCTCCCGCAGGTTTTCCTTGCCAGACAGAGTGGAAAAGCTTTCTGCTAGGATGTAGACCACAAAAGACGCTAAAGACGAAGGTACGATGCTCTCCGGAGCTAAGCGCCGCTCCCGGGCTTCTTTCGGCACAAGCCGCGCTAAGAGAGCACTGTGACCGGTACAATCGTCTTTGCGCAAAGAAGCCGCTTCTTCGGCTCCGGGAGCCGGAGAGAGCGGCAGCATCGGAAAGGTGAAGATGGAAGCTGTACAACACTGGGATTGTGTGCGCAGCTTGCCAACTGATAGAAAACAGTACCTTACCACTTTCCTGACTTTTCCAATCACATGAATATTCGATTGGAAGCTGTTTTGGACAGCTTTTATTTTCTTTAGGCGAAAACCTTGGCAGACCTCCGTGCAACGTCCAGAACACGATGGGAGATGTTTTCTGTGCTCCCGCAGGTTTTCCTTGCCAGACACAGTTGGAAAGCTCTCTGCTAGGATGTAGACCACAAAAGACGCTAAAGACGAAGGTACGATGCTCTCCGGAGCTAAGCGCCGCTCCCGGGCGTCTTTCGGCACAAGCCGCGCTACGAGAGCACTGTGAGCGGTACAATCGTCTTTGCGCGAAGAAGCCGCTTCTTCGGCTCCGGGAGCCAGAGAGAGCGGCAGCATCGGAAAGGTGAAGAAGGAAGCTGTACAACACTGGGATTGTGTGCGCTACTTGCCAACTGATAGAAAACAGTACCTTACCGTTCTCCTGACTTTTCCAATCACATGAATATTTGATTGGAAGCTGTTTTGGACAGCTTTTCTTTCCTTCATGCCAAACACTTGCAGACCTCCGTGCAACGTCCAGAACACGATGGGAGATGTTTTCTGTGCTCCCGCAGGTTTTCCTTGCCAGACAGAGTGGAAAAGCTTTCTGCTAGGATGTAGACCACAAAAGACGCTAAAGACGAAGGTACGATGCTCTCCGGAGCTAAGCGCCGCTCCCGGGCATCTTTCGGCAGAAGCCGCGCTACGAGAGCACCGTGACCGGTACAATCGTCTTTGCGCGAAGAAGCCGCTTCTTCGGCTCCGGGAGCCGGAGAGAGCGGCAGCATCGGAAAGGTGAAGAAGGAAGCTGTACAACACTGGGCTTGTGTGCGCAGCTTGCCAACTGATAGAAAACAGTACCTTACCACTTTCCTGACTTTTCCAATCACATGAATATTTGATTGGAAGCTGTTTTGGACAGCTTTTATTTTCTTTAGGCGAAAACCTTTGCAGACCTCCGTGCAACGTCCAGAACACGATGGGAGATGTTTTCTGTGCTCCCGCAGGTTTTCCTTGCCAGACAGAGTGGAAAAGCTTTCTGTTAGGATGTAGACCACAAAAGACGCTAAAGACGAAGGTACGATGCTCTCCGGAGCTAAGCGCCGCTCCCGGGCTTCTTTCGGCAGTAGCCGCGCTAAGAGAGCACTGTGACCGGTACAATCGTCTTTGCGCGAAGAAGCCGCTTCTTCGGCTCCGGGAGCCGGAGAGAGCGGCAGCATCGGAAAGGTGAAGAAGGAAGCTGTACAACACTGGGATTGTGTGCGCAGCTTGCCAACTGATAGAAAACAGTACCTTACCGTTCTCCTGACTTTTCTAATCACATGAATATTTGATTGGAAGCTGTTTTGGACAGCTTTTCTTTTCTTTATGCCAAACACTTGCAGACCTCCGTGCAACGTCCAGAACACGATGGGAGATGTTTTCTGTGCTCGCGCAGGTTTTCCTTGCCAGACACAGTTGGAAAGCTCTCTGCTAGGATGTAGACCACAAAAGACGCTAAAGACGAAGGTACGATGCTCTCCGGAGCTAAGCGCCGCTCCCGGGCATCTTTCGGCAGTAGCCGCGCTAAGAGAGCACTGTGACCGGTACAATCGTCTTTGCGCGAAGAAGCCGCTTCTTCGGCTCCGGGAGCCGGAGAGAGCGGCAGCATCGGAAAGGTGAAGAAGGAAGCTGTACAACACTGGGCTTGTGTGCGCAGCTTGCCAACTGATAGAAAACAGTACCTTACCACTTTCCTGACTTTTCCAATCACATGAATATTTGATTGGAAGCTGTTTTGGACAGCTTTTCTTTTCTTTACGCCAAACACTTGCAGACCTCCGTGCAACGTCCAGAACACGATGGGAGATGTTTTCTGTGCTCCCGCAGGTTTTCCTTGCCAGACAGAGTGGAAAAGCTTTCTGCTAGGATGTAGACCACAAAAGACGCTAAAGACGAAGGTACGATGCTCTCCGGAGCTAAGCGCCGCTCCCGGGCGTCTTTCGGCACAAGCCGCGCTAAGAGAGCACCGTGACCGGTACAATCGTCTTTGCGCGAAGAAGCCGCTTCTTCGGCTCCGGGAGCCGGAGAGAGCGGCAGCATCGGAAAGGTGAAGAAGGAAGCTGTACAACACTGGGATTGTGTGCCCAACTTGCCAACTGATAGAAAACAGTACCTTACCACTTTCCTGACTTTTCCAATCACATGAATATTTGATTGGAAGCTGTTTTGGACAGCTTTTCTTTTCTTTATGCCAAACACTTGCAGACCTCCGTGCAACGTCCAGAACACGATGGGAGATGTTTTCTGTGCTCCCGCAGGTTTTCCTTGCCAGACACAGTTGGAAAGCTCTCTGCTAGGATGTAGACCACAAAAGACGCTAAAGACGAAGGTACGATGCTCTCCGGAGCTAAGCGCCGCTCCCGGGCGTCTTTCGGCACAAGCCGCGCTACGAGAGCACTGTGAGCGGTACAATCGTCTTTGCGCGAAGAAGCCGCTTCTTCGGCTCCGGGAGCCGGAGAGAGCGGCAGCATCGGAAAGGTTAAGATGGAAGCTGTACAACACTGGGCTTGTGTGCGCAGCTTGCCAACTGATAGAAAACAGTACCTTACCACTTTCCTGACTTTTCCAATCACATGAATATTCGATTGGAAGCTGTTTTGGACAGCTTTTATTTTCTTTAGGCGAAAACCTTGGCAGACCTCCGTGCAACGTCCAGAACACGATGGGAGATGTTTTCTGTGCTCCCGCAGGTTTTCCTTGCCAGACACAGTTGGAAAGCTCTCTGCTAGGATGTAGACCACAAAAGACGCTAAAGACGAAGGTACGATGCTCTCCGGAGCTAAGCGCCGCTCCCGGGCATCTTTCGGCAGAAGCCGCGCTACGAGAGCACCGTGACCGGTACAATCGTCTTTGCGCGAAGAAGCCGCTTCTTCGGCTCCGGGAGCCGGAGAGAGCGGCAGCATCGGAAAGGTGAAGAAGGAAGCTGTACAACACTGGGATTGTGTGCGCAGCTTGCCAACTGATAGAAAACAGTACCTTACCGTTCTCCTGACTTTTCCAATCACATGAATATTTGATTGGAAGCTGTTTTGGACAGCTTTTCTTTCCTTCATGCCAAACACTTGCAGACCTCCGTGCAACGTCCAGAACACGATGGGAGATGTTTTCTGTGCTCCCGCAGGTTTTCCTTGCCAGACACAGTTGGAAAGCTCTCTGCTAGGATGTAGACCACAAAAGACGCTAAAGACGAAGGTACGATGCTCTCCGGAGCTAAGCGCCGCTCCCGGGCATCTTTCGGCAGAAGCCGCGCTACGAGAGCACTGTGAGCGGTACAATCGTCTTTGCGCGAAGAAGCCGCTTCTTCGGCTCCGGGAGCCGGAGAGAGCGGCAGCATCGGAAAGGTGAAGAAGGAAGCTGTACAACACTGGGCTTGTGTGCGCAGCTTGCCAACTGATAGAAAACAGTACCTTACCACTTTCCTGACTTTTCCAATCACATGAACATTCGATTGGAAGCTGTTTTGGACAGCTTTTCTTTCCTTCATGCCAAACACTTGGCAGACCTCCGTGCAACGTCCAGAACACGATGGGAGATGTTTTCTGTGCTCCCGCAGGTTTTCCTTGCCAGACAGAGTGGAAAAGCTTTCTGCTAGGATGTAGACCACAAAAGACGCTAAAGACGAAGGTACGATGCTCTCCGGAGCTAAGCGCCGCTCCCGGGCTTCTTTCGGCACAAGCCGCGCTAAGAGAGCACTGTGACCGGTACAATCGTCTTTGCGCGAAGAAGCCGCTTCTTCGGCTCCGGGAGCCGGAGAGAGCGGCAGCATCGGAAAGGTGAAGAAGGAAGCTGTACAACACTGGGCTTGTGTGCGCAGCTTGCCAACTGATAGAAAACAGTACCTTACCACTTTCCTGACTTTTCCAATCACATGAATATTTGATTGGAAGCTGTTTTGGACAGCTTTTCTTTTCTTTACGCCAAACACTTGCAGACCTCCGTGCAACGTCCAGAACACGATGGGAGATGTTTTCTGTGCTCCCGCAGGTTTTCCTTGCCAGACAGAGTGGAAAAGCTTTCTGCTAGGATGTAGACCACAAAAGACGCTAAAGACGAAGGTACGATGCTCTCCGGAGCTAAGCGCCGCTCCCGGGCGTCTTTCGGCAGAAGCGGCGCTAAGAGAGCACTGTGACCGGTACAATCGTCTTTGCGCGAAGAAGCCGCTTCTTCGGCTCCGGGAGCCGGAGAGAGCGGCAGCATCGGAAAGGTGAAGATGGAAGCTGTACAACACTGGGATTGTGTGCGCAGCTTGCCAACTGATAGAAAACAGTACCTTACCACTTTCCTGACTTTTCCAATCACATGAATATTCGATTGGAAGCTGTTTTGGACAGCTTTTATTTTCTTTAGGCGAAAACCTTGGCAGACCTCCGTGCAACGTCCAGAACACGATGGGAGATGTTTTCTGTGCTCCCGCAGGTTTTCCTTGCCAGACACAGTTGGAAAGCTCTCTGCTAGGATGTAGACCACAAAAGACGCTAAAGACGAAGGTACGATGCTCTCCGGAGCTAAGCGCCGCTCCCGGGCGTCTTTCGGCACAAGCCGCGCTACGAGAGCACTGTGAGCGGTACAATCGTCTTTGCGCGAAGAAGCCGCTTCTTCGGCTCCGGGAGCCAGAGAGAGCGGCAGCATCGGAAAGGTGAAGAAGGAAGCTGTACAACACTGGGATTGTGTGCGCTACTTGCCAACTGATAGAAAACAGTACCTTACCGTTCTCCTGACTTTTCCAATCACATGAATATTTGATTGGAAGCTGTTTTGGACAGCTTTTCTTTCCTTCATGCCAAACACTTGCAGACCTCCGTGCAACGTCCAGAACACGATGGGAGATGTTTTCTGTGCTCCCGCAGGTTTTCCTTGCCAGACAGAGTGGAAAAGCTTTCTGCTAGGATGTAGACCACAAAAGACGCTAAAGACGAAGGTACGATGCTCTCCGGAGCTAAGCGCCGCTCCCGGGCATCTTTCGGCAGAAGCCGCGCTAAGAGAGCACCGTGACCGGTACAATCGTCTTTGCGCGAAGAAGCCGCTTCTTCGGCTCCGGGAGCCGGAGAGAGCGGCAGCATCGGAAAGGTGAAGAAGGAAGCTGTACAACACTGGGCTTGTGTGCGCAGCTTGCCAACTGATAGAAAACAGTACCTTACCACTTTCCTGACTTTTCCAATCACATGAATATTTGATTGGAAGCTGTTTTGGACAGCTTTTCTTTTCTTTAGGCGAAAACCTTGGCAGACCTCCGTGCAACGTCCAGAACACGATGGGAGATGTTTTCTGTGCTCCCGCAGGTTTTCCTTGCCAGACAGAGTGGAAAAGCTTTCTGTTAGGATGTAGACCACAAAAGACGCTAAAGACGAAGGTACGATGCTCTCCGGAGCTAAGCGCCGCTCCCGGGCTTCTTTCGGCAGTAGCCGCGCTAAGAGAGCACTGTGACCGGTACAATCGTCTTTGCGTGAAGAAGCCGCTTCTTCGGCTCCGGGAGCCGGAGAGAGCGGCAGCATCGGAAAGGTGAAGAAGGAAGCTGTACAACACTGGGATTGTGTGCGCAGCTTGCCAACTGATAGAAAACAGTACCTTACCATTCTCCTGACTTTTCTAATCACATGAATATTTGATTGGAAGCTGTTTTGGACAGCTTTTCTTTTCTTTATGCCAAACACTTGCAGACCTCCGTGCAACGTCCAGAACACGATGGGAGATGTTTTCTGTGCTCGCGCAGGTTTTCCTTGCCAGACACAGTTGGAAAGCTCTCTGCTAGGATGTAGACCACAAAAGACGCTAAAGACGAAGGTACGATGCTCTCCGGAGCTAAGCGCCGCTCCCGGGCATCTTTCGGCAGTAGCCGCGCTAAGAGAGCACTGTGACCGGTACAATCGTCTTTGCGCGAAGAAGCCGCTTCTTCGGCTCCGGGAGCCGGAGAGAGCGGCAGCATCGGAAAGGTGAAGAAGGAAGCTGTACAACACTGGGCTTGTGTGCGCAGCTTGCCAACTGATAGAAAACAGTACCTTACCACTTTCCTGACTTTTCCAATCACATGAATATTTGATTGGAAGCTGTTTTGGACAGCTTTTCTTTTCTTTACGCCAAACACTTGCAGACCTCCGTGCAACGTCCAGAACACGATGGGAGATGTTTTCTGTGCTCGCGCAGGTTTTCCTTGCCAGACAGAGTGGAAAAGCTTTCTGCTAGGATGTAGACCACAAAAGACGCTAAAGACGAAGGTACGATGCTCTCCGGAGCTAAGCGCCGCTCCCGGGCGTCTTTCGGCACAAGCCGCGCTAAGAGAGCACCGTGACCGGTACAATCGTCTTTGCGCGAAGAAGCCGCTTCTTCGGCTCCGGGAGCCGGAGAGAGCGGCAGCATCGGAAAGGTGAAGAAGGAAGCTGTACAACACTGGGATTGTGTGCCCAACTTGCCAACTGATAGAAAACAGTACCTTACCACTTTCCTGACTTTTCCAATCACATGAATATTTGATTGGAAGCTGTTTTGGACAGCTTTTCTTTTCTTTATGCCAAACACTTGCAGACCTCCGTGCAACGTCCAGAACACGATGGGAGATGTTTTCTGTGCTCCCGCAGGTTTTCCTTGCCAGACACAGTTGGAAAGCTCTCTGCTAGGATGTAGACCACAAAAGACGCTAAAGACGAAGGTACGATGCTCTCCGGAGCTAAGCGCCGCTCCCGGGCGTCTTTCGGCAGAAGCCGCGCTACGAGAGCACTGTGACCGGTACAATCGTCTTTGCGCGAAGAAGCCGCTTCTTCGGCTCCGGGAGCCGGAGAGAGCGGCAGCATCGGAAAGGTGAAGAAGGAAGCTGTACAACACTGGGATTGTGTGCACAGCTTGCCAACTGATAGAAAACAGTACCTTACCGTTCTCCTGACTTTTCCAATCACATGAATATTTGATTGGAAGCTGTTTTGGACAGCTTTTCTTTCCTTCATGCCAAACACTTGCAGACCTCCGTGCAACGTCCAGAACACGATGGGAGATGTTTTCTGTGCTCCCGCAGGTTTTCCTTGCCAGACACAGTTGGAAAGCTCTCTGCTAGGATGTAGACCACAAAAGACGCTAAAGACGAAGGTACGATGCTCTCCGGAGCTAAGCGCCGCTCCCGGGCATCTTTCGGCAGAAGCCGCGCTACGAGAGCACTGTGACCGGTACAATCGTCTTTGCGCGAAGAAGCCGCTTCTTCGGCTCCGGGAGCCGGAGAGAGCGGCAGCATCGGAAAGGTGAAGATGGAAGCTGTACAACACTGGGCTTGTGTGCGCAGCTTGCCAACTGATAGAAAACAGTACCTTACCACTTTCCTGACTTTTCCAATCACATGAATATTCGATTGGAAGCTGTTTTGGACAGCTTTTCTGTTCTTTACGGCAAACACTTGCAGACCACCATGCAACGTCCAGAACACGATGGGAGATGTTTTCTGTGCTCCCGCAGGATTTCCTTGCCAGACAGAGTGGAAAAGCTTTCTGCTAAGATGTAGACCACAAAAGACGCTAAAGACGAAGGTACGATTCTCTCCGGAGCTAAGCGCCGCTCCCGGACGTCTTTCGGCAGAAGCGGCGCTAAGAGAGCACTGTGACCGGTACAATCGTCTTTGCGCGAAGAAGCCGCTTCTTCGGCTCCGGGAGCCGGAGAGAGCGGCAGCATCGGAAAGGTGAAGATGGAAGCTGTACAACACTGGGATTGTGTGCGCAGCTTGCCAACTGATAGAAAACAGTACCTTACCACTTTCCTGACTTTTCCAATCACATGAATATTCGATTGGAAGCTGTTTTGGACAGCTTTTATTTTCTTTAGGCGAAAACCTTGGCAGACCTCCGTGCAACGTCCAGAACACGATGGGAGATGTTTTCTGTGCTCCCGCAGGTTTTCCTTGCCAGACACAGTTGGAAAGCTCTCTGCTAGGATGTAGACCGCAAAAGACGCTAAAGACGAAGGTACGATGCTCTCCGGAGCTAAGCGCCGCTCCCGGGCGTCTTTCGGCACAAGCCGCGCTACGAGAGCACTGTGAGCGGTACAATCGTCTTTGCGCGAAGAAGCCGCTTCTTCGGCTCCGGGAGCCGGAGAGAGCGGCAGCATCGGAAAGGTGAAGAAGGAAGCTGTACAACACTGGGATTGTGTGCGCTACTTGCCAACTGATAGAAAACAGTACCTTACCACTTTCCTGACTTTTCCAATCACATGAATATTTGATTGGAAGCTGTTTTGGACAGCTTTTCTTTTCTTTAGGCGAAAACACTTGCAGACCTCCATGCAACGTCCAGAACACGATGGGAGATGTTTTCTGTGCTCCCGCAGGTTTTCCTTGCCAGACACAGTTGGAAAGCTCTCTGCTAGGATGTAGACCACAAAAGACGCTAAAGACGAAGGTACGATGCTCTCCGGAGCTAAGCGCCGCTCCCGGGCGTCTTTCGGCACAAGCCGCGCTACGAGAGCACTGTGAGCGGTACAATCGTCTTTGCGCGAAGAAGCCGCTTCTTCGGCTCCGGGAGCCGGAGAGAGCGGCAGCATCGGAAAGGTGAAGATGGAAGCTGTACAACACTGGGATTGTGTGCGCAGCTTGCCAACTGATAGAAAACAGTACCTTACCACTTTCCTGACTTTTCCAATCACATGAATATTTGATTGGAAGCTGTTTTGGACAGCTTTTCTTTCCTTCATGCCAAACACTTGGCAGAACTCCGTGCAACGTCCAGAACACGATGGGAGATGTTTTCTGTGCTCCCGCAGGTTTTCCTTGCCAGACAGAGTGGAAAAGCTTTCTGCTAGGATGTAGACCAGAAAAGACGCTAAAGACGAAGGTACGATGCTCTCCGGAGCTAAGCGCCGCTCCCGGGCTTCTTTCGGCACAAGCCGCGCTAAGAGAGCACTGTGAGCGGTACAATCGTCTTTGCGCGAAGAAGCCGCTTCTTCGGCTCCGGGAGCCGGAGAGAGCGGCAGCATCGGAAAGGTGAAGAAGGAAGCTGTACAACACTGGGCTTGTGTGCGCAGCTTGCCAACTGATAGAAAACAGTACCTTACCACTTTCCTGACTTTTCCAATCACATGAATATTTGATTGGAAGCTGTTTTGGACAGCTTTTCTTTTCTTTACGCCAAACACTTGCAGACCTCCGTGCAACGTCCAGAACACGATGGGAGATGTTTTCTGTGCTCGCGCAGGTTTTCCTTGCCAGACAGAGTGGAAAAGCTTTCTGCTAGGATGTAGACCACAAAAGACGCTAAAGACGAAGGTACGATGCTCTCCGGAGCTAAGCGCCGCTCCCGGCCGTCTTTCGGCAGAAGCGGCGCTAAGAGAGCACTGTGACCGGTACAATCGTCTTTGCGCGAAGAAGCCGCTTCTTCGGCTCCGGGAGCCGGAGAGAGCGGCAGCATCGGAAAGGTGAAGATGGAAGCTGTACAACACTGGGATTGTGTGCGCAGCTTGCCAACTGATAGAAAACAGTACCTTACCACTTTCCTGACTTTTCCAATCACATGAATATTCGATTGGAAGCTGTTTTGGACAGCTTTTATTTTCTTTAGGCGAAAACCTTGGCAGACCTCCGTGCAACGTCCAGAACACGATGGGAGATGTTTTCTGTGCTCCCGCAGGTTTTCCTTGCCAGACACAGTTGGAAAGCTCTCTGCTAGGATGTAGACCACAAAAGACGCTAAAGACGAAGGTACGATGCTCTCCGGAGCTAAGCGCCGCTCCCGGGCATCTTTCGGCAGAAGCCGCGCTACGAGAGCAGTGTGACCGGTACAATCGTCTTTGCGCGAAGAAGCCGCTTCTTCGGCTCCGGGAGCCGGAGAGAGCGGCAGCATCGGAAAGGTGAAGATGGAAGCTGTACAACACTGGGCTTGTGTGCGCAGCTTGCCAACTGATAGAAAACAGTACCTTACCACTTTCCTGACTTTTCCAATCACATGAATATTCGATTGGAAGCTGTTTTGGACAGCTTTTCTGTTCTTTACGGCAAACACTTGCAGACCACCATGCAACGTCCAGAACACGATGGGAGATGTTTTCTGTGCTCCCGCAGGATTTCCTTGCCAGAGTGGAAAAGCTTTCTGCTAAGATGTAGACCACAAAAGACGCTAAAGACGAAGGTACGATGCTCTCCGGAGCTAAGCGCCGCTCCCGGACGTCTTTCGGCAGAAGCGGCGCTAAGAGAGCACTGTGACCGGTACAATCGTCTTTGCGCGAAGAAGCCGCTTCTTCGGCTCCGGGAGCCGGAGAGAGCGGCAGCATCGGAAAGGTGAAGATGGATGCTGTACAACACTGGGATTGTGTGCGCAGCTTGCCAACTGATAGAAAACAGTACCTTACCACTTTCCTGACTTTTCCATTCACATGAATATTCGATTGGAAGCTGTTTTGGACAGCTTTTATTTTCTTTAGGCGAAAACCTTGGCAGACCTCCGTGCAACGTCCAGAACACGATGGGAGATGTTTTCTGTGCTCCCGCAGGTTTTCCTTCCCAGACACAGTTGGAAAGCTCTCTGCTAGGATGTAGACCACAAAAGACGCTAAAGACGAAGGTACGATGCTCTCCGGAGCTAAGCGCCGCTCCCGGCCGTCTTTCGGCACAAGCCGCGCTACGAGAGCACTGTGAGCGGTACAATCGTCTTTGCGCGAAGAAGCCGCTTCTTCGGCTCCGGGAGCCGGAGAGAGCGGCAGCATCGGAAAGGTGAAGATGGAAGCTGTACAACACTGGGATTGTGTGCGCAGCTTGCCAACTGATAGAAAACAGTACCTTACCACTTTCCTGACTTTTCCAATCACATGAATATTCGATTGGAAGCTGTTTTGGACAGCTTTTCTTTCCTTCATGCCAAACACTTGGCAGACCTCCGTGCAACGTCCAGAACACGATGGGAGATGTTTTCTGTGCTCCCGCAGGTTTTCCTTGCCAGACAGAGTGGAAAAGCTTTCTGCTAGGATGTAGACCAGAAAAGACGCTAAAGACGAAGGTACGATGCTCTCCGGAGCTAAGCGCCGCTCCCGGGCTTCTTTCGGCACATGCCGCGCTAAGAGAGCACTGTGAGCGGTACAATCGTCTTTGCGCGAAGAAGCCGCTTCTTCGGCTCCGGGAGCCGGAGAGAGCGGCAGCATCGGAAAGGTGAAGAAGGAAGCTGTACAACACTGGGCTTGTGTGCGCAGCTTGCCAACTGATAGAAAACAGTACCTTACCACTTTCCTGACTTTTCCAATCACATGAATATTTGATTGGAAGCTGTTTTGGACAGCTTTTCTTTTCTTTACGCCAAACACTTGCAGACCTCCGTGCAACGTCCAGAACACGATGGGAGATGTTTTCTGTGCTCGCGCAGGTTTTCCTTGCCAGACAGAGTGGAAAAGCTTTCTGCTAGGATGTAGACCACAAAAGACGCTAAAGACGAAGGTACGATGCTCTCCGGAGCTAAGCGCCGCTCCCGGCCGTCTTTCGGCAGAAGCGGCGCTAAGAGAGCACTGTGACCGGTACAATCGTCTTTGCGCGAAGAAGCCGCTTCTTCGGCTCCGGGAGCCGGAGAGAGCGGCAGCATCGGAAAGGTGAAGATGGAAGCTGTACAACACTGGGCTTGTGTGCGCAGCTTGCCAACTGATAGAAAACAGTACCTTACCACTTTCCTGACTTTTCCAATCACATGAATATTCGATTGGAAGCTGTTTTGGACAGCTTTTATTTTCTTTAGGCGAAAACCTTGGCAGACCTCCGTGCAACGTCCAGAACACGATGGGAGATGTTTTCTGTGCTCCCGCAGGTTTTCCTTGCCAGACACAGTTGGAAAGCTCTCTGCTAGGATGTAGACCACAAAAGACGCTAAAGACGAAGGTACGATGCTCTCCGGAGCTAAGCGCCGCTCCCGGGCGTCTTTCGGCAGAAGCCGCGCTACGAGAGCACCGTGACCGGTACAATCGTCTTTGCGCGAAGAAGCCGCTTCTTCGGCTCCGGGAGCCGGAGAGAGCGGCAGCATCGGAAAGGTGAAGAAGGAAGCTGTACAACACTGGGATTGTGTGCGCAGCTTGCCAACTGATAGAAAACAGTACCTTACCGTTCTCCTGACTTTTCCAATCACATGAATATTTGATTGGAAGCTGTTTTGGACAGCTTTTCTTTCCTTCATGCCAAACACTTGCAGACCTCCGTGCAACGTCCAGAACACGATGGGAGATGTTTTCTGTGCTCCCGCAGGTTTTCCTTGCCAGACACAGTTGGAAAGCTCTCTGCTAGGATGTAGACCACAAAAGACGCTAAAGACGAAGGTACGATGCTCTCCGGAGCTAAGCGCCGCTCCCGGGCATCTTTCGGCAGAAGCCGCGCTACGAGAGCACTGTGAGCGGTACAATCGTCTTTGCGCGAAGAAGCCGCTTCTTCGGCTCCGGGAGCCGGAGAGAGCGGCAGCATCGGAAAGGTGAAGAAGGAAGCTGTACAACACTGGGCTTGTGTGCGCAGCTTGCCAACTGATAGAAAACAGTACCTTACCACTTTCCTGACTTTTCCAATCACATGAACATTCGATTGGAAGCTGTTTTGGACAGCTTTTCTTTCCTTCATGCCAAACACTTGGCAGACCTCCGTGCAACGTCCAGAACACGATGGGAGATGTTTTCTGTGCTCCCGCAGGTTTTCCTTGCCAGACAGAGTGGAAAAGCTTTCTGCTAGGATGTAGACCACAAAAGACGCTAAAGACGAAGGTACGATGCTCTCCGGAGCTAAGCGCCGCTCCCGGGCTTCTTTCGGCACAAGCCGCGCTAAGAGAGCACTGTGAGCGGTACAATCGTCTTTGCGCGAAGAAGCCGCTTCTTCGGCTCCGGGAGCCGGAGAGAGCGGCAGCATCGGAAAGGTGAAGAAGGAAGCTGTACAACACTGGGCTTGTGTGCGCAGCTTGCCAACTGATAGAAAACAGTACCTTACCACTTTCCTGACTTTTCCAATCACATGAATATTTGATTGGAAGCTGTTTTGGACAGCTTTTCTTTTCTTTACGCCAAACACTTGCAGACCTCCGTGCAACGTCCAGAACACGATGGGAGATGTTTTCTGTGCTCCCGCAGGTTTTCCTTGCCAGACAGAGTGGAAAAGCTTTCTGCTAGGATGTAGACCACAAAAGACGCTAAAGACGAAGGTACGATGCTCTCCGGAGCTAAGCGCCGCTCCCGGGCGTCTTTCGGCAGAAGCGGCGCTAAGAGAGCACTGTGACCGGTACAATCGTCTTTGCGCGAAGAAGCCGCTTCTTCGGCTCCGG
This sequence comes from Ammospiza caudacuta, assembly GCF_027887145.1. Classification (NCBI taxonomy): domain Eukaryota; kingdom Metazoa; phylum Chordata; class Aves; order Passeriformes; family Passerellidae; genus Ammospiza; species Ammospiza caudacuta. The sequence continues at coordinate 20,240,527 of NC_080595.1, read as the reverse complement.
GAGCCGGAGAGAGCGGCAGCATCGGAAAGGTGAAGATGGAAGCTGTACAACACTGGGATTGTGTGCGCAGCTTGCCAACTGATAGAAAACAGTACCTTACCACTTTCCTGACTTTTCCAATCACATGAATATTCGATTGGAAGCTGTTTTGGACAGCTTTTATTTTCTTTAGGCGAAAACCTTGGCAGACCTCCGTGCAACGTCCAGAACACGATGGGAGATGTTTTCTGTGCTCCCGCAGGTTTTCCTTGCCAGACACAGTTGGAAAGCTCTCTGCTAGGATGTAGACCACAAAAGACGCTAAAGACGAAGGTACGATGCTCTCCGGAGCTAAGCGCCGCTCCCGGGCGTCTTTCGGCACAAGCCGCGCTACGAGAGCACTGTGAGCGGTACAATCGTCTTTGCGCGAAGAAGCCGCTTCTTCGGCTCCGGGAGCCAGAGAGAGCGGCAGCATCGGAAAGGTGAAGAAGGAAGCTGTACAACACTGGGATTGTGTGTGCTACTTGCCAACGGATAGAAAACAGTACCTTACCGTTCTCCTGACTTTTCCAATCACATGAATATTTGATTGGAAGCTGTTTTGGACAGCTTTTCTTTTCTTTACGCCAAACACTTGCAGACCTCCGTGCAACGTCCAGAACACGATGGGAGATGTTTTCTGTGCTCCCGCAGGTTTTCCTTGCCAGACAGAGTGGAAAAGCTTTCTGCTAGGATGTAGACCACAAAAGACGCTAAAGACGAAGGTACGATGCTCTCCGGAGCTAAGCGCCGCTCCCGGGCGTCTTTCGGCACAAGCCGCGCTAAGAGAGCACCGTGACCGGTACAATCGTCTTTGCGCGAAGAAGCCGCTTCTTCGGCTCCGGGAGCCGGAGAGAGCGGCAGCATCGGAAAGGTGAAGAAGGAAGCTGTACAACACTGGGATTGTGTGCCCAACTTGCCAACTGATAGAAAACAGTACCTTACCACTTTCCTGACTTTTCCAATCACATGAATATTTGATTGGAAGCTGTTTTGGACAGCTTTTCTTTTCTTTATGCCAAACACTTGCAGACCTCCGTGCAACGTCCAGAACACGATGGGAGATGTTTTCTGTGCTCCCGCAGGTTTTCCTTGCCAGACACAGTTGGAAAGCTCTCTGCTAGGATGTAGACCACAAAAGACGCTAAAGACGAAGGTACGATGCTCTCCGGAGCTAAGCGCCGCTCCCGGGCGTCTTTCGGCAGAAGCCGCGCTACGAGAGCACTGTGACCGGTACAATCGTCTTTGCGCGAAGAAGCCGCTTCTTCGGCTCCGGGAGCCGGAGAGAGCGGCAGCATCGGAAAGGTGAAGAAGGAAGCTGTACAACACTGGGATTGTGTGCGCAGCTTGCCAACTGATAGAAAACAGTACCTTACCGTTCTCCTGACTTTTCCAATCACATGAATATTTGATTGGAAGCTGTTTTGGACAGCTTTTCTTTCCTTCATGCGAAACACTTGCAGACCTCCGTGCAACGTCCAGAACACGATGGGAGATGTTTTCTGTGCTCCCGCAGGTTTTCCTTGCCAGACACAGTTGGAAAGCTCTCTGCTAGGATGTAGACCACAAAAGACGCTAAAGACGAAGGTACGATGCTCTCCGGAGCTAAGCGCCGCTCCCGGGCATCTTTCGGCAGAAGCCGCGCTACGAGAGCACTGTGACCGGTACAATCGTCTTTGCGCGAAGAAGCCGCTTCTTCGGCTCCGGGAGCCGGAGAGAGCGGCAGCATCGGAAAGGTGAAGATGGAAGCTGTACAACACTGGGCTTGTGTGCGCAGCTTGCCAACTGATAGAAAACAGTACCTTACCACTTTCCTGACTTTTCCAATCACATGAATATTCGATTGGAAGCTGTTTTGGACAGCTTTTCTGTTCTTTACGGCAAACACTTGCAGACCACCATGCAACGTCCAGAACACGATGGGAGATGTTTTCTGTGCTCCCGCAGGTTTTCCTTGCCAGACACATTTGGAAAGCTCTCTGCTAGGATGTAGACCACAAAAGACGCTAAAGACGAAGGTACGATGCTCTCCGGAGCTAAGCGCCGCTCCCGGACGTCTTTCGGCAGAAGCGGCGCTAAGAGAGCACTGTGACCGGTACAATCGTCTTTGCGCGAAGAAGCCGCTTCTTCGGCTCCGGGAGCCGGAGAGAGCGGCAGCATCGGAAAGGTGAAGATGGAAGCTGTACAACACTGGGATTGTGTGCGCAGCTTGCCAACTGATAGAAAACAGTACCTTACCACTTTCCTGACTTTTCCATTCACATGAATATTCGATTGGAAGCTGTTTTGGACAGCTTTTATTTTCTTTAGGCGAAAACCTTGGCAGACCTCCGTGCAACGTCCAGAACACGATGGGAGATGTTTTCTGTGCTCCCGCAGGTTTTCCTTGCCAGACACAGTTGGAAAGCTCTCTGCTAGGATGTAGACCACAAAAGACGCTAAAGACGAAGGTACGATGCTCTCCGGAGCTAAGCGCCGCTCCCGGGCGTCTTTCGGCACAAGCCGCGCTACGAGAGCACTGTGAGCGGTACAATCGTCTTTGCGCGAAGAAGCCGCTTCTTCGGCTCCGGGAGCCGGAGAGAGCGGCAGCATCGGAAAGGTGAAGAAGGAAGCTGTACAACACTGGGATTGTGTGCGCTACTTGCCAACTGATAGAAAACAGTACCTTACCACTTTCCTGACTTTTCCAATCACATGAATATTTGATTGGAAGCTGTTTTGGACAGCTTTTCTTTTCTTTAGGCGAAAACCTTGGCAGACCTCCATGCAACGTCCAGAACACGATGGGAGATGTTTTCTGTGCTCCCGCAGGTTTTCCTTGCCAGACACAGTTGGAAAGCTCTCTGCTAGGATGTAGACCACAAAAGACGCTAAAGACGAAGGTACGATGCTCTCCGGAGCTAAGCGCCGCTCCCGGGCGTCTTTCGGCACAAGCCGCGCTACGAGAGCACTGTGAGCGGTACAATCGTCTTTGCGCGAAGAAGCCGCTTCTTCGGCTCCGGGAGCCGGAGAGAGCGGCAGCATCGGAAAGGTGAAGATGGAAGCTGTACAACACTGGGATTGTGTGCGCAGCTTGCCAACTGATAGAAAACAGTACCTTACCACTTTCCTGACTTTTCCAATCACATGAATATTTGATTGGAAGCTGTTTTGGACAGCTTTTCTTTCCTTCATGCCAAACACTTGGCAGACCTCCGTGCAACGTCCAGAACACGATGGGAGATGTTTTCTGTGCTCCCGCAGGTTTTCCTTGCCAGACAGAGTGGAAAAGCTTTCTGCTAGGATGTAGACCAGAAAAGACGCTAAAGACGAAGGTACGATGCTCTCCGGAGCTAAGCGCCGCTCCCGGGCTTCTTTCGGCACAAGCCGCGCTAAGAGAGCACTGTGAGCGGTACAATCGTCTTTGCGCGAAGAAGCCGCTTCTTCGGCTCCGGGAGCCGGAGAGAGCGGCAGCATCGGAAAGGTGAAGAAGGAAGCTGTACAACACTGGGCTTGTGTGCGCAGCTTGCCAACTGATAGAAAACAGTACCTTACCACTTTCCTGACTTTTCCAATCACATGAATATTTGATTGGAAGCTGTTTTGGACAGCTTTTCTTTTCTTTACGCCAAACACTTGCAGACCTCCGTGCAACGTCCAGAACACGATGGGAGATGTTTTCTGTGCTCGCGCAGGTTTTCCTTGCCAGACAGAGTTGGAAAGCTCTCTGCTAGGATGTAGACCACAAAAGACGCTAAAGACGAAGGTACGATGCTCTCTGGAGCTAAGCGCCGCTCCCGGGCATCTTTCGGCAGAAGCCACGCTACGAGAGCACCGTGACCGGTACAATCGTCTTTGCGCGAAGAAGCCGCTTCTTCGGCTCCGAGAGCCGGAGAGAGCGGCAGCATCGGAAAGGTGAAGAAGGAGGCTGTACAACGCTGGGATTGTGTGCGCAGCTTGCCAACTGATAGAAAACAGTACCTTACCGTTCTCCTGACTTTTCCAATCACATGAATATTTGATTGGAAGCTGTTTTGGACAGCTTTTCTTTCCTTCATGCGAAACACTTGCAGACCTCCGTGCAACGTCCAGAACACGATGGGAGATGTTTTCTGTGCTCCCGCAGGTTTTCCTTGCCAGACACAGTTGGAAAGCTCTCTGCTAGGATGTAGACCACAAAAGACGCTAAAGACGAAGGTACGATGCTCTCCGGAGCTAAGCGCCGCTCCCGGGCATCTTTCGGCAGAAGCCGCGCTACGAGAGCACTGTGAGCGGTACAATCGTCTTTGCGCGAAGAAGCCGCTTCTTCGGCTCCGGGAGCCGGAGAGAGCGGCAGCATCGGAAAGGTGAAGAAGGAAGCTGTACAACACTGGGCTTGTGTGCGCAGCTTGCCAACTGATAGAAAACAGTACCTTACCACTTTCCTGACTTTTCCAATCACATGAATATTTGATTGGAAGCTGTTTTGGACAGCTTTTCTTTTCTTTACGCCAAACACTTGCAGACCTCCGTGCAACGTCCAGAACACGATGGGAGATGTTTTCTGTGCTCCCGCAGGTTTTCCTTGCCAGACAGAGTGGAAAAGCTTTCTGCTAGGATGTAGACCACAAAAGACGCTAAAGACGAAGGTACGATGCTCTCCGGAGCTAAGCGCCGCTCCCGGGCGTCTTTCGGCACAAGCCGCGCTACGAGAGCACCGTGACCGGTACAATCGTCTTTGCGCGAAGAAGCCGCTTCTTCGGCTCCGGGAGCCGGAGAGAGCGGCAGCATCGGAAAGGTGAAGAAGGAAGCTGTACAACACTGGGATTGTGTGCCCAACTTGCCAACTGATAGAAAACAGTACCTTACCGTTCTCCTGACTTTTCCAATCACATGAATATTTGATTCGAAGCTGTTTTGGACAGCTTTTCTTTCCTTCATGCCAAACACTTGCAGACCTCCGTGCAACGTCCAGAACACGATGGGAGATGTTTTCTGTGCTCCCGCAGGTTTTCCTTGCCAGACACAGTTGGAAAGCTCTCTGCTAGGATGTAGACCACAAAAGACGCTAAAGACGAAGGTACGATGCTCTCCGGAGCTAAGCGCCGCTCCCGGGCGTCTTTCGGCACAAGCCGCGCTACGAGAGCACTGTGAGCGGTACAATCGTCTTTGCGCGAAGAAGCCGCTTCTTCGGCTCCGGGAGCCGGAGAGAGCGGCAGCATCGGAAAGGTGAAGAAGGAAGCTGTACAACACTGGGATTGTGTGCGCTACTTGCCAACTGATAGAAAACAGTACCTTACCGTTCTCCTGACTTTTCCAATCACATGAATATTTGATTGGAAGCTGTTTTGGACAGCTTTTCTTTCCTTCATGCCAAACACTTGCAGACCTCCGTGCAACGTCCAGAACACGATGGGAGATGTTTTCTGTGCTCCCGCAGGTTTTCCTTGCCAGACACATTTGGAAAGCTCTCTGCTAGGATGTAGACCACAAAAGACGCTAAAGACGAAGGTACGATGCTCTCCGGAGCTAAGCGCCGCTCCCGGGCATCTTTCGGCAGAAGCCGCGCTACGAGAGCACCGTGACCGGTACAATCGTCTTTGCGCGAAGAAGCCGCTTCTTCGGCTCCGGGAGCCGGAGAGAGCGGCAGCATCGGAAAGGTGAAGAAGGAAGCTGTACAACACTGGGCTTGTGTGCGCAGCTTGCCAACTGATAGAAAACAGTACCTTACCACTTTCCTGACTTTTCCAATCACATGAATATTTGATTGGAAGCTGTTTTGGACAGCTTTTCTTTTCTTTAGGCGAAAACCTTGGCAGACCTCCATGCAACGTCCAGAACACGATGGGAGATGTTTTCTGTGCTCCCGCAGGTTTTCCTTGCCAGACACAGTTGGAAAGCTCTCTGCTAGGATGTAGACCACAAAAGACGCTAAAGACGAAGGTACGATGCTCTCCGGAGCTAAGCGCCGCTCCCGGGCGTCTTTCGGCACAAGCCGCGCTACGAGAGCACTGTGAGCGGTACAATCGTCTTTGCGCGAAGAAGCCGCTTCTTCGGCTCCGGGAGCCGGAGAGAGCGGCAGCATCGGAAAGGTGAAGATGGAAGCTGTACAACACTGGGATTGTGTGCGCAGCTTGCCAACTGATAGAAAACAGTACCTTACCACTTTCCTGACTTTTCCAATCACATGAATATTTGATTGGAAGCTGTTTTGGACAGCTTTTCTTTCCTTCATGCCAATCACTTGGCAGACCTCCGTGCAACGTCCAGAACACGATGGGAGATGTTTTCTGTGCTCCCGCAGGTTTTCCTTGCCAGACAGAGTGGAAAAGCTTTCTGCTAGGATGTAGACCAGAAAAGACGCTAAAGACGAAGGTACGATGCTCTCCGGAGCTAAGCGCCGCTCCCGGGCTTCTTTCGGCACAAGCCGCGCTAAGAGAGCACTGTGAGCGGTACAATCGTCTTTGCGCGAAGAAGCCGCTTCTTCGGCTCCGGGAGCCGGAGAGAGCGGCAGCATCGGAAAGGTGAAGAAGGAAGCTGTACAACACTGGGCTTGTGTGCGCAGCTTGCCAACTGATAGAAAACAGTACCTTACCACTTTCCTGACTTTTCCAATCACATGAATATTTGATTGGAAGCTGTTTTGGACAGCTTTTCTTTTCTTTACGCCAAACACTTGCAGACCTCCGTGCAACGTCCAGAACACGATGGGAGATGTTTTCTGTGCTCGCGCAGGTTTTCCTTGCCAGACAGAGTTGGAAAGCTCTCTGCTAGGATGTAGACCACAAAAGACGCTAAAGACGAAGGTACGATGCTCTCTGGAGCTAAGCGCCGCTCCCGGGCATCTTTCGGCAGAAGCCACGCTACGAGAGCACCGTGACCGGTACAATCGTCTTTGCGCGAAGAAGCCGCTTCTTCGGCTCCGGGAGCCGGAGAGAGCGGCAGCATCGGAAAGGTGAAGAAGGAGGCTGTACAACGCTGGGATTGTGTGCGCAGCTTGCCAACTGATAGAAAACAGTACCTTACCGTTCTCCTGACTTTTCCAATCACATGAATATTTGATTGGAAGCTGTTTTGGACAGCTTTTCTTTCCTTCATGCCAAACACTTGCAGACCTCCGTGCAACGTCCAGAACACGATGGGAGATGTTTTCTGTGCTCCCGCAGGTTTTCCTTGCCAGACACAGTTGGAAAGCTCTCTGCTAGGATGTAGACCACAAAAGACGCTAAAGACGAAGGTACGATGCTCTCCGGAGCTAAGCGCCGCTCCCGGGCATCTTTCGGCAGAAGCCGCGCTACGAGAGCACTGTGAGCGGTACAATCGTCTTTGCGCGAAGAAGCCGCTTCTTCGGCTCCGGGAGCCGGAGAGAGCGGCAGCATCGGAAAGGTGAAGAAGGAAGCTGTACAACACTGGGCTTGTGTGCGCAGCTTGCCAACTGATAGAAAACAGTACCTTACCACTTTCCTGACTTTTCCAATCACATGAATATTTGATTGGAAGCTGTTTTGGACAGCTTTTCTTTTCTTTACGCCAAACACTTGCAGACCTCCGTGCAACGTCCAGAACACGATGGGAGATGTTTTCTGTGCTCCCGCAGGTTTTCCTTGCCAGACAGAGTGGAAAAGCTTTCTGCTAGGATGTAGACCACAAAAGACGCTAAAGACGAAGGTACGATGCTCTCCGGAGCTAAGCGCCGCTCCCGGGCGTCTTTCGGCACAAGCCGCGCTACGAGAGCACCGTGACCGGTACAATCGTCTTTGCGCGAAGAAGCCGCTTCTTCGGCTCCGGGAGCCGGAGAGAGCGGCAGCATCGGAAAGGTGAAGAAGGAAGCTGTACAACACTGGGATTGTGTGCCCAACTTGCCAACTGATAGAAAACAGTACCTTACCGTTCTCCTGACTTTTCCAATCACATGAATATTTGATTCGAAGCTGTTTTGGACAGCTTTTCTTTCCTTCATGCCAAACACTTGCAGACCTCCGTGCAACGTCCAGAACACGATGGGAGATGTTTTCTGTGCTCCCGCAGGTTTTCCTTGCCAGACACAGTTGGAAAGCTCTCTGCTAGGATGTAGACCACAAAAGACGCTAAAGACGAAGGTACGATGCTCTCCGGAGCTAAGCGCCGCTCCCGGGCATCTTTCGGCAGAAGCCGCGCTACGAGAGCACCGTGACCGGTACAATCGTCTTTGCGCGAAGAAGCCGCTTCTTCGGCTCCGGGAGCCGGAGAGAGCGGCAGCATCGGAAAGGTGAAGAAGGAAGCTGTACAACACTGGGCTTGTGTGCGCAGCTTGCCAACTGATAGAAAACAGTACCTTACCACTTTCCTGACTTTTCCAATCACATGAACATTCGTTTGGAAGCTGTTTTGGACATCTTTTCTTTCCTTCATGCCAAACACTTGGCAGACCTCCGTGCAACGTCCAGAACACGATGGGAGATGTTTTCTGTGCTCCCGCAGGTTTTCCTTGCCAGACAGAGTGGAAAAGCTTTCTGCTAGGATGTAGACCACAAAAGACGCTAAAGACGAAGGTACGATGCTCTCCGGAGCTAAGCGCCGCTCCCGGGCTTCTTTCGGCACAAGCCGCGCTAAGAGAGCACTGTGACCGGTACAATCGTCTTTGCGCGAAGAAGCCGCTTCTTCGGCTCCGGGAGCCGGAGAGAGCGGCAGCATCGGAAAGGTGAAGAAGGAAGCTGTACAACACTGGGCTTGTGTGCGCAGCTTGCCAACTGATAGAAAACAGTACCTTACCACTTTCCTGACTTTTCCAATCACATGAATATTTGATTGGAAGCTGTTTTGGACAGCTTTTCTTTTCTTTACGCCAAACACTTGCAGACCTCCGTGCAACGTCCAGAACACGATGGGAGATGTTTTCTGTGCTCCCGCAGGTTTTCCTTGCCAGACAGAGTGGAAAAGCTTTCTGCTAGGATGTAGACCACAAAAGACGCTAAAGACGAAGGTACTATGCTCTCCGGAGCTAAGCGCCGCTCCCGGGCGTCTTTCGGCAGATGCCGCGCTAAGAGAGCACTGTGAGCGGTACAATCGTCTTTGCGCGAAGAAGCCGCTTCTTCGGCTCCGGGAGCCGGAGAGAGCGGCAGCATCGGAAAGGTGAAGATGGAAGCTGTACAACACTGGGATTGTGTGCGCAGCTTGCCAACTGATAGAAAACAGTACCTTACCACTTTCCTGACTTTTCCAATCACATGAATATTCGATTGGAAGCTGTTTTGGACAGCTTTTATTTTCTTTAGGCGAAAACCTTGGCAGACCTCCGTGCAACGTCCAGAACACGATGGGAGATGTTTTCTGTGCTCCCGCAGGTTTTCCTTGCCAGACACAGTTGGAAAGCTCTCTGCTAGGATGTAGACCACAAAAGACGCTAAAGACGAAGGTACGATGCTCTCCGGAGCTAAGCGCCGCTCCCGGGCGTCTTTCGGCACAAGCCGCGCTACGAGAGCACTGTGAGCGGTACAATCGTCTTTGCGCGAAGAAGCCGCTTCTTCGGCTCCGGGAGCCGGAGAGAGCGGCAGCATCGGAAAGGTGAAGAAGGAAGCTGTACAACACTGGGATTGTGTGCGCTACTTGCCAACTGATAGAAAACAGTACCTTACCGTTCTCCTGACTTTTCCAATCACATGAATATTTGATTGGAAGCTGTTTTGGACAGCTTTTCTTTCCTTCATGCCAAACACTTGCAGACCTCCGTGCAACGTCCAGAACACGATGGGAGATGTTTTCTGTGCTCCCGCTGGTTTTCCTTGCCAGACACATTTGGAAAGCTCTCTGCTAGGATGTAGACCACAAAAGACGCTAAAGACGAAGGTACGATGCTCTCCGGAGCTAAGCGCCGCTCCCGGGCATCTTTCGGCAGAAGCCGCGCTACGAGAGCACCGTGACCGGTACAATCGTCTTTGCGCGAAGAAGCCGCTTCTTCGGCTCCGGGAGCCGGAGAGAGCGGCAGCATCGGAAAGGTGAAGAAGGAAGCTGTACAACACTGGGCTTGTGTGCGCAGCTTGCCAACTGATAGAAAACAGTACCTTACCACTTTCCTGACTTTTCCAATCACATGAATATTTGATTGGAAGCTGTTTTGGACAGCTTTTCTTTTCTTTAGGCGAAAACCTTTGCAGACCTCCGTGCAACGTCCAGAACACGATGGGAGATGTTTTCTGTGCTCCCGCAGGTTTTCCTTGCCAGACAGAGTGGAAAAGCTTTCTGTTAGGATGTAGACCACAAAAGACGCTAAAGACGAAGGTACGATGCTCTCCGGAGCTAAGCGCCGCTCCCGGGCTTCTTTCGGCAGTAGCCGCGCTAAGAGAGCACTGTGACCGGTACAATCGTCTTTGCGCGAAGAAGCCGCTTCTTCGGCTCCGGGAGCCGGAGAGAGCGGCAGCATCGGAAAGGTGAAGAAGGAAGCTGTACAACACTGGGATTGTGTGCGCAGCTTGCCAACTGATAGAAAACAGTACCTTACCGTTCTCCTGACTTTTCTAATCACATGAATATTTGATTGGAAGCTGTTTTGGACAGCTTTTCTTTTCTTTAGGCCAAACACTTGCAGACCTCCGTGCAACGTCCAGAACACGATGGGAGATGTTTTCTGTGCTCGCGCAGGTTTTCCTTGCCAGACACAGTTGGAAAGCTCTCTGCTAGGATGTAGACCACAAAAGACGCTAAAGACGAAGGTACGATGCTCTCCGGAGCTAAGCGCCGCTCCCGGGCATCTTTCGGCAGTAGCCGCGCTAAGAGAGCACCGTGACCGGTACAATCGTCTTTGCGCGAAGAAGCCGCTTCTTCGGCTCCGGGAGCCGGAGAGAGCGGCAGCATCGGAAAGGTGAAGAAGGAGGCTGTACAACGCTGGGATTGTGTGCGCAGCTTGCCAACTGATAGAAAACAGTACCTTACCGTTCTCCTGACTTTTCCAATCACATGAATATTTGATTGGAAGCTGTTTTGGACAGCTTTTCTTTCCTTCATGCCAAACACTTGCAGACCTCCGTGCAACGTCCAGAACACGATGGGAGATGTTTTCTGTGCTCCCGCAGGTTTTCCTTGCCAGACACAGTTGAAAGCTCTCTGCTAGGATGTAGACCACAAAAGACGCTAAAGACGAAGGTACGATGCTCTCCGGAGCTAAGCGCCGCTCCCGGGCGTCTTTCGGCAGAAGCCGCGCTACGAGAGCACTGTGAGCGGTACAATCGTCTTTGCGCGAAGAAGCCGCTTCTTCGGCTCCGGGAGCCGGAGAGAGCGGCAGCATCGGAAAGGTGAAGAAGGAAGCTGTACAACACTGGGCTTGTGTGCGCAGCTTGCCAACTGATAGAAAACAGTACCTTACCACTTTCCTGACTTTTCCAATCACATGAATATTTGATTGGAAGCTGTTTTGGACAGCTTTTCTTTTCTTTACGCCAAACACTTGCAGACCTCCGTGCAACGTCCAGAACACGATGGGAGATGTTTTCTGTGCTCCCGCAGGTTTTCCTTGCCAGACAGAGTGGAAAAGCTTTCTGCTAGGATGTAGACCACAAAAGACGCTAAAGACGAAGGTACGATGCTCTCCGGAGCTAAGCGCCGCTCCCGGGCGTCTTTCGGCACAAGCCGCGCTACGAGAGCACTGTGAGCGGTACAATCGTCTTTGCGCGAAGAAGCCGCTTCTTCGGCTCCGGGAGCCGGAGAGAGCGGCAGCATCGGAAAGGTGAAGAAGGAAGCTGTACAACACTGGGATTGTGTGCGCAACTTGCCAACTGATAGAAAACAGTACCTTACCGTTCTCCTGACTTTTCCAATCACATGAATATTTGATTGGAAGCTGTTTTGGACAGCTTTTATTTTCTATAGGCGAAAACCTTGGCAGACCTCCATGCAACGTCCAGAACACGATGGGAGATGTTTTCTGTGCTCCCGCAGGTTTTCCTTGCCAGACACAGTTGGAAAGCTCTCTGCTAGGATGTAGACCACAAAAGACGCTAAAGACGAAGGTACGATGCTCTCCGGAGCTGAGCGCCGCTCCCGGGCTTCTTTCGGCACAAGCCGCGCTACGAGAGCACCGTGACCGGTACAATCGTCTTTGCGCGAAGAAGCCGCTTCTTCGGCTCCGGGAGCCGGAGAGAGCGGCAGCATCGGAAAGGTGAAGAAGGAAGCTGTACAACACTGGGCTTGTGTGCGCAGCTTGCCAACTGATAGAAAACAGTACCTTACCACTTTCCTGACTTTTCCAATCACATGAATATTTGATTGGAAGCTGTTTTGGATAGCTTTTCTTTTCTTTACGCCAAACACTTGCAGACCTCCGTGCAACGTCCAGAACACGATGGGAGATGTTTTCTGTGCTCCCGCAGGTTTTCCTTGCCAGACAGAGTGGAAAAGCTTTCTGCTAGGATGTAGACCAGAAAAGACGCTAAAGACGAAGGTACGATGCTCTCCGGAGCTAAGCGCCGCTCCCGGGCGTCTTTCGGCACAAGCCGCGCTAAGAGAGCACCGTGACCGGTACAATCGTCTTTGCGCGAAGAAGCCGCTTCTTCGGCTCCGGGAGCCGGAGAGAGCGGCAGCATCGGAAAGGTGAAGAAGGAAGCTGTACAACACTGGGATTGTGTGCCCAACTTGCCAACTGATAGAAAACAGTACCTTACCGTTCTCCTGACTTTTCCAATCACATGAATATTTGATTCGAAGCTGTTTTGGACAGCTTTTCTTTCCTTCATGCCAAACACTTGCAGACCTCCGTGCAACGTCCAGAACACGATGGGAGATGTTTTCTGTGCTCCCGCAGGTTTTCCTTGCCAGACACAGTTGGAAAGCTCTCTGCTAGGATGTAGACCACAAAAGACGCTAAAGACGAAGGTACGATGCTCTCCGGAGCTAAGCGCCGCTCCCGGGCTTCTTTCGGCACAAGCCGCGCTAAGAGAGCACTGTGACCGGTACAATCGTCTTTGCGCGAAGAAGCCGCTTCTTCGGCTCCGGGAGCCGGAGAGAGCGGCAGCATCGGAAAGGTGAAGAAGAAAGCTGTACAACACTGGGCTTGTGTGCGCAGCTTGCCAACTGATAGAAAACAGTACCTTACCACTTTCCTGACTTTTCCAATCACATGAATATTTGATTGGAAGCTGTTTTGGACAGCTTTTCTTTTCTTTACGCCAAACACTTGCAGACCTCCGTGCAACGTCCAGAACACGATGGGAGATGTTTTCTGTGCTCCCGCAGGTTTTCCTTGCCAGACAGAGTGGAAAAGCTTTCTGCTAGGATGTAGACCACAAAAGACGCTAAAGACGAAGGTACTATGCTCTCCGGAGCTAAGCGCCGCTCCCGGGCGTCTTTCGGCAGATGCCGCGCTACGAGAGCACTGTGAGCGGTACAATCGTCTTTGCGCGAAGAAGCCGCTTCTTCGGCTCCGGGAGCCGGAGAGAGCGGCAGCATCGGAAAGGTGAAGATGGAAGCTGTACAACACTGGGCTTGTGTGCGCAGCTTGCCAACTGATAGAAAACAGTACCTTACCACTTTCCTGACTTTTCCAATCACATGAATATTCGATTGGAAGCTGTTTTGGACAGCTTTTATTTTCTTTAGGCGAAAACCTTGGCAGACCTCCGTGCAACGTCCAGAACACGATGGGAGATGTTTTCTGTGCTCCCGCAGGTTTTCCTTGCCAGACACAGTTGGAAAGCTCTCTGCTAGGATGTAGACCACAAAAGACGCTAAAGACGAAGGTACGATGCTCTCCGGAGCTAAGCGCCGCTCCCGGGCGTCTTTCGGCACAAGCCGCGCTACGAGAGCACTGTGAGCGGTACAATCGTCTTTGCGCGAAGAAGCCGCTTCTTCGGCTCCGGGAGCCGGAGAGAGCGGCAGCATCAGAAAGGTGAAGAAGGAAGCTGTACAACACTGGGATTGTGTGCGCTACTTGCCAACTGATAGAAAACAGTACCTTACCGTTCTCCTGACTTTTCCAATCACATGAATATTTGATTGGAAGCTGTTTTGGACAGCTTTTCTTTCCTTCATGCCAAACACTTGCAGACCTCCGTGCAACGTCCAGAACACGATGGGAGATGTTTTCTGTGCTCCCGCAGGTTTTCCTTGCCAGACACATTTGGAAAGCTCTCTGCTAGGATGTAGACCACAAAAGACGCTAAAGACGAAGGTACGATGCTCTCCGGAGCTAAGCGCCGCTCCCGGGCATCTTTCGGCAGAAGCCGCGCTACGAGAGCACCGTGACCGGTACAATCGTCTTTGCGCGAAGAAGCCGCTTCTTCGGCTCCGGGAGCCGGAGAGAGCGGCAGCATCGGAAAGGTGAAGAAGGAAGCTGTACAACACTGGGCTTGTGTGCGCAGCTTGCCAACTGATAGAAAACAGTACCTTACCACTTTCCTGACTTTTCCAATCACATGAATATTTGATTGGAAGCTGTTTTGGACAGCTTTTATTTTCTTTAGGCGAAAACCTTTGCAGACCTCCGTGCAACGTCCAGAACACGATGGGAGATGTTTTCTGTGCTCCCGCAGGTTTTCCTTGCCAGACAGAGTGGAAAAGCTTTCTGTTAGGATGTAGACCACAAAAGACGCTAAAGACGAAGGTACGATGCTCTCCGGAGCTAAGCGCCGCTCCCGGGCTTCTTTCGGCAGTAGCCGCGCTAAGAGAGCACTGTGACCGGTACAATCGTCTTTGCGCGAAGAAGCCGCTTCTTCGGCTCCGGGAGCCGGAGAGAGCGGCAGCATCGGAAAGGTGAAGAAGGAAGCTGTACAACACTGGGCTTGTGTGCGCAGCTTGCCAACTGATAGAAAACAGTACCTTACCGTTCTCCTGACTTTTCTAATCACATGAATATTTGATTGGAAGCTGTTTTGGACAGCTTTTCTTTTCTTTAGGCCAAACACTTGCAGACCTCCGTGCAACGTCCAGAACACGATGGGAGATGTTTTCTGTGCTCGCGCAGGTTTTCCTTGCCAGACACAGTTGGAAAGCTCTCTGCTAGGATGTAGACCACAAAAGACGCTAAAGACGAAGGTACGATGCTCTCCGGAGCTAAGCGCCGCTCCCGGGCATCTTTCGGCAGTAGCCGCGCTAAGAGAGCACTGTGACCGGTACAATCGTCTTTGCGCGAAGAAGCCGCTTCTTCGGCTCCGGGAGCCGGAGAGAGCGGCAGCATCGGAAAGGTGAAGAAGGAAGCTGTACAACATTTGGCTTGTGTGCGCAGCTTGCCAACTGATAGTAAACAGTACCTTACCACTTTCCTGACTTTTCCAATCACATGAATATTTGATTGGAAGCTGTTTTGGACAGCTTTTCTTTTCTTTACGCCAAACACTTGCAGACCTCCGTGCAACGTCCAGAACACGATGGGAGATGTTTTCTGTGCTCCCGCAGGTTTTCCTTGCCAGACAGAGTGGAAAAGCTTTCTGCTAGGATGTAGACCACAAAAGACGCTAAAGACGAAGGTACGATGCTCTCCGGAGCTAAGCGCCGCTCCCGGGCGTCTTTCGGCAGAAGCGGCGCTAAGAGAGCACTGTGACCGGTACAATCGTCTTTGCGCGAAGAAGCCGCTTCTTCGGCTCCGGGAGCCGGAGAGAGCGGCAGCATCGGAAAGGTGAAGAAGGAAGCTGTACAACACTGGGATTGTGTGCCCAACTTGCCAACTGATAGAAAACAGTACCTTACCACTTTCCTGACTTTTCCAATCACATGAATATTTGATTGGAAGCTGTTTTGGACAGCTTTTCTTTTCTTTATGCCAAACACTTGCAGACCTCCGTGCAACGTCCAGAACACGATGGGAGATGTTTTCTGTGCTCCCGCAGGTTTTCCTTGCCAGACACAGTTGGAAAGCTCTCTGCTAGGATGTAGACCACAAAAGACGCTAAAGACGAAGGTACGATGCTCTCCGGAGCTAAGCGCCGCTCCCGGGCATCTTTCGGCAGAAGCCGCGCTACGAGAGCACCGTGACCGGTACAATCGTCTTTGCGCGAAGAAGCCGCTTCTTCGGCTCCGGGAGCCGGAGAGAGCGGCAGCATCGGAAAGGTGAAGAAGGAAGCTGTACAACACTGGGATTGTGTGCGCAGCTTGCCAACTGATAGAAAACAGTACCTTACCGTTCTCCTGACTTTTCCAATCACATGAATATTTGATTGGAAGCTGTTTTGGACAGCTTTTCTGTTCTTTACGGGAAACACTTGCAGACCACCATGCAACGTCCAGAACACGATGGGAGATGTTTTCTGTGCTCCCGCAGGATTTCCTTGCCAGACAGAGTGGAAAAGCTTTCTGCTAAGATGTAGACCACAAAAGACGCTAAAGACGAAGGTACGATGCTCTCCGGAGCTAAGCGCCGCTCCCGGGCGTCTTTCGGCAGAAGCGGCGCTAAGAGAGCACTGTGACCGGTACAATCGTCTTTGCGCGAAGAAGCCGCTTCTTCGGCTCCGGGAGCCGGAGAGAGCGGCAGCATCGGAAAGGTGAAGAAGGAAGCTGTACAACACTGGGATTGTGTGCGCTACTTGCCAACTGATAGAAAACAGTACCTTACCACTTTCCTGACTTTTCCAATCACATGAATATTTGATTGGAAGCTGTTTTGGACAGTTTTTCTTTTCTTTAGGCGAAAACCTTGGCAGACCTCCATGCAACGTCCAGAACACGATGGGAGATGTTTTCTGTGCTCCCGCAGGTTTTCCTTGCCAGACACAGTTGGAAAGCTCTCTGCTAGGATGTAGACCACAAAAGACACTAAAGACGAAGGTACGATGCTCTCCGGAGCTAAGCGCCGCTCCCGGGCGTCTTTCGGCACAAGCCGCGCTACGAGAGCACTGTGAGCGGTACAATCGTCTTTGTGCGAAGAAGCCGCTTCTTCGGCTCCGGGAGCCGGAGAGAGCGGTAGCATCGGAAAGGTGAAGATGGAAGCTGTACAACACTGGGCTTGTGTGCGCAGCTTGCCAACTGATAGAAAACAGTACCTTACCACTTTCCTGACTTTTCCAATCACATGAATATTTGATTGGAAGCTGTTTTGGACAGCTTTTCTTTCCTTCATGCCAAACACTTGCAGACCTCCGTGCAACGTCCAGAACACGATGGGAGATGTTTTCTGTGCTCCCGCAGGTTTTCCTTGCCAGACAGAGTGGAAAAGCTTTCTGCTAGGATGTAGACCAGAAAAGACGCTAAAGACGAAGGTACGATGCTCTCCGGAGCTAAGCGCCGCTCCCGGGCTTCTTTCGGCAGTAGCCGCGCTAAGAGAGCACTGTGACCGGTACAATCGTCTTTGCGCGAAGAAGCCGCTTCTTCGGCTCCGGGAGCCGGAGAGAGCGGCAGCATCGGAAAGGTGAAGAAGGAAGCTGTACAACACTGGGATTGTGTGCGCAGCTTGCCAACTGATAGAAAACAGTACCTTACCGTTCTCCTGACTTTTCTAATCACATGAATATTTGATTGGAAGCTGTTTTGGACAGCTTTTCTTTTCTTTAGGCCAAACACTTGCAGACCTCCGTGCAACGTCCAGAACACGATGGGAGATGTTTTCTGTGCTCGCGCAGGTTTTCCTTGCCAGACACAGTTGGAAAGCTCTCTGCTAGGATGTAGACCACAAAAGACGCTAAAGACGAAGGTACGATGCTCTCCGGAGCTAAGCGCCGCTCCCGGGCATCTTTCGGCAGTAGCCGCGCTAAGAGAGCACCGTGACCGGTACAATCGTCTTTGCGCGAAGAAGCCGCTTCTTCGGCTCCGGGAGCCGGAGAGAGCGGCAGCATCGGAAAGGTGAAGAAGGAAGCTGTACAACACTGGGATTGTGTGCGCAGCTTGCCAACTGATAGAAAACAGTACCTTACCGTTCTCCTGACTTTTCCAATCACATGAATATTTGATTGGAAGCTGTTTTGGACAGCTTTTCTGTTCTTTACGGGAAACACTTGCAGACCACCATGCAACGTCCAGAACACGATGGGAGATGTTTTCTGTGCTCCCGCAGGATTTCCTTGCCAGACAGAGTGGAAAAGCTTTCTGCTAAGATGTAGACCACAAAAGACGCTAAAGACGAAGGTACGATGCTCTCCGGAGCTAAGCGCCGCTCCCGGGCGTCTTTCGGCAGAAGCGGCGCTAAGAGAGCACTGTGAGCGGTACAATCGTCTTTGCGCGAAGAAGCCGCTTCTTCGGCTCCGGGAGCCGGAGAGAGCGGCAGCATCGGAAAGGTGAAGAAGGAAGCTGTACAACACTGGGATTGTGTGCGCTACTTGCCAACTGATAGAAAACAGTACCTTACCACTTTCCTGACTTTTCCAATCACATGAATATTTGATTGGAAGCTGTTTTGGACAGTTTTTCTTTTCTTTAGGCGAAAACCTTGGCAGACCTCCATGCAACGTCCAGAACACGATGGGAGATGTTTTCTGTGCTCCCGCAGGTTTTCCTTGCCAGACACAGTTGGAAAGCTCTCTGCTAGGATGTAGACCACAAAAGACACTAAAGACGAAGGTACGATGCTCTCCGGAGCTAAGCGCCGCTCCCGGGCGTCTTTCGGCACAAGCCGCGCTACGAGAGCACTGTGAGCGGTACAATCGTCTTTGCGCGAAGAAGCCGCTTCTTCGGCTCCGGGAGCCGGAGAGAGCGGTAGCATCGGAAAGGTGAAGATGGAAGCTGTACAACACTGGGCTTGTGTGCGCAGCTTGCCAACTGATAGAAAACAGTACCTTACCACTTTCCTGACTTTTCCAATCACATGAATATTTGATTGGAAGCTGTTTTGGACAGCTTTTCTTTCCTTCATGCCAAACACTTGCAGACCTCCGTGCAACGTCCAGAACACGATGGGAGATGTTTTCTGTGCTCCCGCAGGTTTTCCTTGCCAGACAGAGTGGAAAAGCTTTCTGCTAGGATGTAGACCAGAAAAGACGCTAAAGACGAAGGTACGATGCTCTCCGGAGCTAAGCGCCGCTCCCGGGCTTCTTTCGGCAGTAGCCGCGCTAAGAGAGCACTGTGACCGGTACAATCGTCTTTGCGCGAAGAAGCCGCTTCTTCGGCTCCGGGAGCCGGAGAGAGCGGCAGCATCGGAAAGGTGAAGAAGGAAGCTGTACAACACTGGGATTGTGTGCGCAGCTTGCCAACTGATAGAAAACAGTACCTTACCGTTCTCCTGACTTTTCTAATCACATGAATATTTGATTGGAAGCTGTTTTGGACAGCTTTTCTTTTCTTTAGGCCAAACACTTG
Source organism: Ammospiza caudacuta (assembly GCF_027887145.1). Lineage (NCBI taxonomy): Eukaryota > Metazoa > Chordata > Aves > Passeriformes > Passerellidae > Ammospiza > Ammospiza caudacuta. Next base: position 20,221,366 of record NC_080595.1, on the reverse strand, counting down.
CAGACCTCCGTGCAACGTCCAGAACACGATGGGAGATGTTTTCTGTGCTCGCGCAGGTTTTCCTTGCCAGACACAGTTGGAAAGCTCTCTGCTAGGATGTAGACCACAAAAGACGCTAAAGACGAAGGTACGATGCTCTCCGGAGCTAAGCGCCGCTCCCGGGCATCTTTCGGCAGTAGCCGCGCTAAGAGAGCACCGTGACCGGTACAATCGTCTTTGCGCGAAGAAGCCGCTTCTTCGGCTCCGGGAGCCGGAGAGAGCGGCAGCATCGGAAAGGTGAAGAAGGAGGCTGTACAACGCTGGGATTGTGTGCGCAGCTTGCCAACTGATAGAAAACAGTACCTTACCGTTCTCCTGACTTTTCCAATCACATGAATATTTGATTGGAAGCTGTTTTGGACAGCTTTTCTTTCCTTCATGCCAAACACTTGCAGACCTCCGTGCAACGTCCAGAACACGATGGGAGATGTTTTCTGTGCTCCCGCAGGTTTTCCTTGCCAGACACAGTTGGAAAGCTCTCTGCTAGGATGTAGACCACAAAAGACGCTAAAGACGAAGGTACGATGCTCTCCGGAGCTAAGCGCCGCTCCCGGGCGTCTTTCGGCAGAAGCCGCGCTACGAGAGCACTGTGAGCGGTACAATCGTCTTTGCGCGAAGAAGCCGCTTCTTCGGCTCCGGGAGCCGGAGAGAGCGGCAGCATCGGAAAGGTGAAGAAGGAAGCTGTACAACACTGGGCTTGTGTGCGCAGCTTGCCAACTGATAGAAAACAGTACCTTACCACTTTCCTGACTTTTCCAATCACATGAATATTTGATTGGAAGCTGTTTTGGACAGCTTTTCTTTTCTTTACGCCAAACACTTGCAGACCTCCGTGCAACGTCCAGAACACGATGGGAGATGTTTTCTGTGCTCCCGCAGGTTTTCCTTGCCAGACAGAGTGGAAAAGCTTTCTGCTAGGATGTAGACCACAAAAGACGCTAAAGACGAAGGTACGATGCTCTCCGGAGCTAAGCGCCGCTCCCGGGCGTCTTTCGGCACAAGCCGCGCTACGAGAGCACTGTGAGCGGTACAATCGTCTTTGCGCGAAGAAGCCGCTTCTTCGGCTCCGGGAGCCGGAGAGAGCGGCAGCATCGGAAAGGTGAAGAAGGAAGCTGTACAACACTGGGATTGTGTGCGCAACTTGCCAACTGATAGAAAACAGTACTTTACCGTTCTCCTGACTTTTCCAATCACATGAATATTTGATTGGAAGCTGTTTTGGACAGCTTTTATTTTCTATAGGCGAAAACCTTGGCAGACCTCCATGCAACGTCCAGAACACGATGGGAGATGTTTTCTGTGCTCCCGCAGGTTTTCCTTGCCAGACACAGTTGGAAAGCTCTCTGCTAGGATGTAGACCACAAAAGACGCTAAAGACGAAGGTACGATGCTCTCCGGAGCTGAGCGCCGCTCCCGGGCTTCTTTCGGCACAAGCCGCGCTACGAGAGCACCGTGACCGGTACAATCGTCTTTGCGCGAAGAAGCCGCTTCTTCGGCTCCGGGAGCCGGAGAGAGCGGCAGCATCGGAAAGGTGAAGAAGGAAGCTGTACAACACTGGGCTTGTGTGCGCAGCTTGCCAACTGATAGAAAACAGTACCTTACCACTTTCCTGACTTTTCCAATCACATGAATATTTGATTGGAAGCTGTTTTGGACAGCTTTTCTTTTCTTTACGCCAAACACTTGCAGACCTCCGTGCAACGTCCAGAACACGATGGGAGATGTTTTCTGTGCTCCCGCAGGTTTTCCTTGCCAGACAGAGTGGAAAAGCTTTCTGCTAGGATGTAGACCAGAAAAGACGCTAAAGACGAAGGTACGATGCTCTCCGGAGCTAAGCGCCGCTCCCGGGCGTCTTTCGGCACAAGCCGCGCTAAGAGAGCACCGTGACCGGTACAATCGTCTTTGCGCGAAGAAGCCGCTTCTTCGGCTCCGGGAGCCGGAGAGAGCGGCAGCATCGGAAAGGTGAAGAAGGAAGCTGTACAACACTGGGATTGTGTGCCCAACTTGCCAACTGATAGAAAACAGTACCTTACCGTTCTCCTGACTTTTCCAATCACATGAATATTTGATTCGAAGCTGTTTTGGACAGCTTTTCTTTCCTTCATGCCAAACACTTGCAGACCTCCGTGCAACGTCCAGAACACGATGGGAGATGTTTTCTGTGCTCCCGCAGGTTTTCCTTGCCAGACACAGTTGGAAAGCTCTCTGCTAGGATGTAGACCACAAAAGACGCTAAAGACGAAGGTACGATGCTCTCCGGAGCTAAGCGCCGCTCCCGGGCTTCTTTCGGCACAAGCCGCGCTAAGAGAGCACTGTGACCGGTACAATCGTCTTTGCGCGAAGAAGCCGCTTCTTCGGCTCCGGGAGCCGGAGAGAGCGGCAGCATCGGAAAGGTGAAGAAGAAAGCTGTACAACACTGGGCTTGTGTGCGCAGCTTGCCAACTGATAGAAAACAGTACCTTACCACTTTCCTGACTTTTCCAATCACATGAATATTTGATTGGAAGCTGTTTTGGACAGCTTTTCTTTTCTTTACGCCAAACACTTGCAGACCTCCGTGCAACGTCCAGAACACGATGGGAGATGTTTTCTGTGCTCCCGCAGGTTTTCCTTGCCAGACAGAGTGGAAAAGCTTTCTGCTAGGATGTAGACCACAAAAGACGCTAAAGACGAAGGTACTATGCTCTCCGGAGCTAAGCGCCGCTCCCGGGCGTCTTTCGGCAGATGCCGCGCTACGAGAGCACTGTGAGCGGTACAATCGTCTTTGCGCGAAGAAGCCGCTTCTTCGGCTCCGGGAGCCGGAGAGAGCGGCAGCATCGGAAAGGTGAAGATGGAAGCTGTACAACACTGGGCTTGTGTGCGCAGCTTGCCAACTGATAGAAAACAGTACCTTACCACTTTCCTGACTTTTCCAATCACATGAATATTCGATTGGAAGCTGTTTTGGACAGCTTTTATTTTCTTTAGGCGAAAACCTTGGCAGACCTCCGTGCAACGTCCAGAACACGATGGGAGATGTTTTCTGTGCTCCCGCAGGTTTTCCTTGCCAGACACAGTTGGAAAGCTCTCTGCTAGGATGTAGACCACAAAAGACGCTAAAGACGAAGGTACGATGCTCTCCGGAGCTAAGCGCCGCTCCCGGGCGTCTTTCGGCACAAGCCGCGCTACGAGAGCACTGTGAGCGGTACAATCGTCTTTGCGCGAAGAAGCCGCTTCTTCGGCTCCGGGAGCCGGAGAGAGCGGCAGCATCAGAAAGGTGAAGAAGGAAGCTGTACAACACTGGGATTGTGTGCGCTACTTGCCAACTGATAGAAAACAGTACCTTACCGTTCTCCTGACTTTTCCAATCACATGAATATTTGATTGGAAGCTGTTTTGGACAGCTTTTCTTTCCTTCATGCCAAACACTTGCAGACCTCCGTGCAACGTCCAGAACACGATGGGAGATGTTTTCTGTGCTCCCGCAGGTTTTCCTTGCCAGACACATTTGGAAAGCTCTCTGCTAGGATGTAGACCACAAAAGACGCTAAAGACGAAGGTACGATGCTCTCCGGAGCTAAGCGCCGCTCCCGGGCATCTTTCGGCAGAAGCCGCGCTACGAGAGCACCGTGACCGGTACAATCGTCTTTGCGCGAAGAAGCCGCTTCTTCGGCTCCGGGAGCCGGAGAGAGCGGCAGCATCGGAAAGGTGAAGAAGGAAGCTGTACAACACTGGGCTTGTGTGCGCAGCTTGCCAACTGATAGAAAACAGTACCTTACCACTTTCCTGACTTTTCCAATCACATGAATATTTGATTGGAAGCTGTTTTGGACAGCTTTTATTTTCTTTAGGCGAAAACCTTTGCAGACCTCCGTGCAACGTCCAGAACACGATGGGAGATGTTTTCTGTGCTCCCGCAGGTTTTCCTTGCCAGACAGAGTGGAAAAGCTTTCTGTTAGGATGTAGACCACAAAAGACGCTAAAGACGAAGGTACGATGCTCTCCGGAGCTAAGCGCCGCTCCCGGGCTTCTTTCGGCAGTAGCCGCGCTAAGAGAGCACTGTGACCGGTACAATCGTCTTTGCGCGAAGAAGCCGCTTCTTCGGCTCCGGGAGCCGGAGAGAGCGGCAGCATCGGAAAGGTGAAGAAGGAAGCTGTACAACACTGGGCTTGTGTGCGCAGCTTGCCAACTGATAGAAAACAGTACCTTACCGTTCTCCTGACTTTTCTAATCACATGAATATTTGATTGGAAGCTGTTTTGGACAGCTTTTCTTTTCTTTAGGCCAAACACTTGCAGACCTCCGTGCAACGTCCAGAACACGATGGGAGATGTTTTCTGTGCTCGCGCAGGTTTTCCTTGCCAGACACAGTTGGAAAGCTCTCTGCTAGGATGTAGACCACAAAAGACGCTAAAGACGAAGGTACGATGCTCTCCGGAGCTAAGCGCCGCTCCCGGGCATCTTTCGGCAGTAGCCGCGCTAAGAGAGCACTGTGACCGGTACAATCGTCTTTGCGCGAAGAAGCCGCTTCTTCGGCTCCGGGAGCCGGAGAGAGCGGCAGCATCGGAAAGGTGAAGAAGGAAGCTGTACAACATTTGGCTTGTGTGCGCAGCTTGCCAACTGATAGTAAACAGTACCTTACCACTTTCCTGACTTTTCCAATCACATGAATATTTGATTGGAAGCTGTTTTGGACAGCTTTTCTTTTCTTTACGCCAAACACTTGCAGACCTCCGTGCAACGTCCAGAACACGATGGGAGATGTTTTCTGTGCTCCCGCAGGTTTTCCTTGCCAGACAGAGTGGAAAAGCTTTCTGCTAGGATGTAGACCACAAAAGACGCTAAAGACGAAGGTACGATGCTCTCCGGAGCTAAGCGCCGCTCCCGGGCGTCTTTCGGCAGAAGCGGCGCTAAGAGAGCACTGTGACCGGTACAATCGTCTTTGCGCGAAGAAGCCGCTTCTTCGGCTCCGGGAGCCGGAGAGAGCGGCAGCATCGGAAAGGTGAAGAAGGAAGCTGTACAACACTGGGATTGTGTGCCCAACTTGCCAACTGATAGAAAACAGTACCTTACCACTTTCCTGACTTTTCCAATCACATGAATATTTGATTGGAAGCTGTTTTGGACAGCTTTTCTTTTCTTTATGCCAAACACTTGCAGACCTCCGTGCAACGTCCAGAACACGATGGGAGATGTTTTCTGTGCTCCCGCAGGTTTTCCTTGCCAGACACAGTTGGAAAGCTCTCTGCTAGGATGTAGACCACAAAAGACGCTAAAGACGAAGGTACGATGCTCTCCGGAGCTAAGCGCCGCTCCCGGGCATCTTTCGGCAGAAGCCGCGCTACGAGAGCACCGTGACCGGTACAATCGTCTTTGCGCGAAGAAGCCGCTTCTTCGGCTCCGGGAGCCGGAGAGAGCGGCAGCATCGGAAAGGTGAAGAAGGAAGCTGTACAACACTGGGATTGTGTGCGCAGCTTGCCAACTGATAGAAAACAGTACCTTACCGTTCTCCTGACTTTTCCAATCACATGAATATTTGATTGGAAGCTGTTTTGGACAGCTTTTCTGTTCTTTACGGGAAACACTTGCAGACCACCATGCAACGTCCAGAACACGATGGGAGATGTTTTCTGTGCTCCCGCAGGATTTCCTTGCCAGACAGAGTGGAAAAGCTTTCTGCTAAGATGTAGACCACAAAAGACGCTAAAGACGAAGGTACGATGCTCTCCGGAGCTAAGCGCCGCTCCCGGGCGTCTTTCGGCAGAAGCGGCGCTAAGAGAGCACTGTGACCGGTACAATCGTCTTTGCGCGAAGAAGCCGCTTCTTCGGCTCCGGGAGCCGGAGAGAGCGGCAGCATCGGAAAGGTGAAGAAGGAAGCTGTACAACACTGGGATTGTGTGCGCTACTTGCCAACTGATAGAAAACAGTACCTTACCACTTTCCTGACTTTTCCAATCACATGAATATTTGATTGGAAGCTGTTTTGGACAGTTTTTCTTTTCTTTAGGCGAAAACCTTGGCAGACCTCCATGCAACGTCCAGAACACGATGGGAGATGTTTTCTGTGCTCCCGCAGGTTTTCCTTGCCAGACACAGTTGGAAAGCTCTCTGCTAGGATGTAGACCACAAAAGACACTAAAGACGAAGGTACGATGCTCTCCGGAGCTAAGCGCCGCTCCCGGGCGTCTTTCGGCACAAGCCGCGCTACGAGAGCACTGTGAGCGGTACAATCGTCTTTGCGCGAAGAAGCCGCTTCTTCGGCTCCGGGAGCCGGAGAGAGCGGTAGCATCGGAAAGGTGAAGATGGAAGCTGTACAACACTGGGATTGTGTGCGCAGCTTGCCAACTGATAGAAAACAGTACCTTACCACTTTCCTGACTTTTCCAATCACATGAATATTTGATTGGAAGCTGTTTTGGACAGCTTTTCTTTCCTTCATGCCAAACACTTGCAGACCTCCGTGCAACGTCCAGAACACGATGGGAGATGTTTTCTGTGCTCCCGCAGGTTTTCCTTGCCAGACAGAGTGGAAAAGCTTTCTGCTAGGATGTAGACCAGAAAAGACGCTAAAGACGAAGGTACGATGCTCTCCGGAGCTAAGCGCCGCTCCCGGGCTTCTTTCGGCACAAGCCGCGCTAAAAGAGCACTGTGACCGGTACAATCGTCTTTGCGCGAAGAAGCCGCTTCTTCGGCTCCGGGAGCCGGAGAGAGCGGCAGCATCGGAAAGGTGAAGAAGGAAGCTGTACAACACTGGGCTTGTGTGCGCAGCTTGCCAACTGATAGAAAACAGTACCTTACCACTTTCCTGACTTTTCCAATCACATGAATATTTGATTGGAAGCTGTTTTGGACAGCTTTTCTTTTCTTTACGCCAAACACTTGCAGACCTCCGTGCAACGTCCAGAACACGATGGGAGATGTTTTCTGTGCTCCCGCAGGTTTTCCTTGCCAGACACATTTGGAAAGCTCTCTGCTAGGATGTAGACCACAAAAGACGCTAAAGACGAAGGTACGATGCTCTCCGGAGCTAAGCGCCGCTCCCGGGCGTCTTTCGGCAGAAGCGGCGCTAAGAGAGCACTGTGACCGGTACAATCGTCTTTGCGCGAAGAAGCCGCTTCTTCGGCTCCGGGAGCCGGAGAGAGCGGCAGCATCGGAAAGGTGAAGATGGAAGCTGTACAACACTGGGATTGTGTGCGCAGCTTGCCAACTGATAGAAAACAGTACCTTACCACTTTCCTGACTTTTCCAATCACATGAATATTTGATTGGAAGCTGTTTTGGACAGCTTTTCTTTTCTTTAGGCGAAAACCTTGGCAGACCTCCGTGCAAAGTCCAGAACACGATGGGAGATGTTTTCTGTGCTCCCGCAGGTTTTCCTTGCCAGACACAGTTGGAAAGCTCTCTGCTAGGATGTAGACCACAAAAGCCACTAAAGACGAAGGTACGATGCTCTCTGGAGCTAAGCGCCGCTCCCGGGCATCTTTCGGCAGAAGCCGCGCTACGAGAGCACTGTGACCGGTACAATCGTCTTTGCGCGAAGAAGCCGCTTCTTCGGCTCCGGGAGCCGGAGAGAGCGGCAGCATCGGAAAGGTGAAGAAGGAAGCTGTACAACGCTGGGATTGTGTGCGCAGCTTGCCAACTGATAGAAAACAGTACCTTACCGTTCTCCTGACTTTTCCAATCACATGAATATTTGATTGGAAGCTGTTTTGGACAGCTTTTCTTTCCTTCATGCCAAACACTTGCAGACCTCCGTGCAACGTCCAGAACACGATGGGAGATGTTTTCTGTGCTCCCGCAGGTTTTCCTTGCCAGACACAGTTGGAAAGCTCTCTGCTAGGATGTAGACCACAAAAGACGCTAAAGACGAAGGTACGATGCTCTCCGGAGCTAAGCGCCGCTCCCGGGCATCTTTCGGCAGAAGCCGCGCTACGAGAGCACTGTGAGCGGTACAATCGTCTTTGCGCGAAGAAGCCGCTTCTTCGGCTCCGGGAGCCGGAGAGAGCGGCAGCATCGGAAAGGTGAAGAAGGAAGCTGTACAACACTGGGCTTGTGTGCGCAGCTTGCCAACTGATAGAAAACAGTACCTTACCACTTTCCTGACTTTTCCAATCACATGAACATTCGATTGGAAGCTGTTTTGGACAGCTTTTCTTTCCTTCATGCCAAACACTTGGCAGACCTCCGTGCAACGTCCAGAACACGATGGGAGATGTTTTCTGTGCTCCCGCAGGTTTTCCTTGCCAGACAGAGTGGAAAAGCTTTCTGCTAGGATGTAGACCACAAAAGACGCTAAAGACGAAGGTACGATGCTCTCCGGAGCTAAGCGCCGCTCCCGGGCTTCTTTCGGCACAAGCCGCGCTACGAGAGCACTGTGAGCGGTACAATCGTCTTTGCGCGAAGAAGCCGCTTCTTCGGCTCCGGGAGCCGGAGAGAGCGGCAGCATCGGAAAGGTGAAGAAGGAAGCTGTACAACACTGGGCTTGTGTGCGCAGCTTGCCAACTGATAGAAAACAGTACCTTACCACTTTCCTGACTTTTCCAATCACATGAATATTTGATTGGAAGCTGTTTTGGACAGCTTTTCTTTTCTTTACGCCAAACACTTGCAGACCTCCGTGCAACGTCCAGAACACGATGGGAGATGTTTTCTGTGCTCCCGCAGGTTTTCCTTGCCAGACAGAGTGGAAAAGCTTTCTGCTAGGATGTAGACCACAAAAGACGCTAAAGACGAAGGTACGATGCTCTCCGGAGCTAAGCGCCGCTCCCGGGCATCTTTCGGCAGAAGCCGCGCTACGAGAGCACTGTGAGCGGTACAATCGTCTTTGCGCGAAGAAGCCGCTTCTTCGGCTCCGGGAGCCGGAGAGAGCGGCAGCATCGGAAAGGTGAAGAAGGAAGCTGTACAACACTGGGCTTGTGTGCGCAGCTTGCCAACTGATAGAAAACAGTACCTTACCACTTTCCTGACTTTTCCAATCACATGAACATTCGATTGGAAGCTGTTTTGGACAGCTTTTCTTTCCTTCATGCCAAACACTTGGCAGACCTCCGTGCAACGTCCAGAACACGATGGGAGATGTTTTCTGTGCTCCCGCAGGTTTTCCTTGCCAGACAGAGTGGAAAAGCTTTCTGCTAGGATGTAGACCACAAAAGACGCTAAAGACGAAGGTACGATGCTCTCCGGAGCTAAGCGCCGCTCCCGGGCTTCTTTCGGCAGTAGCCGCGCTAAGAGAGCACTGTGAGCGGTACAATCATCTTTGCGCGAAGAAGCCGCTTCTTCGGCTCCGGGAGCCGGAGAGAGCGGCAGCATCGGAAAGGTGAAGATGGAAGCTGTACAACACTGGGCTTGTGTGCGCAGCTTGCCCACTGATAGAAAACAGTACCTTACCACTTTCCTGACTTTTCCAATCACATGAATATTTGATTGGAAGCTGTTTTGGACAGCTTTTCTTTTCTTTAGGCGAAAACCTTTGCAGACCTCCGTGCAACGTCCAGAACACGATGGGAGATGTTTTCTGTGCTCGCGCAGGTTTTCCTTGCCAGACAGAGTGGAAAAGCTTTCTGCTAGGATGTAGACCACAAAAGACGCTAAAGACGAAGGTACGATGCTCTCCGGAGCTAAGCGCCGCTCCCGGGCTTCTTTCGGCAGTAGCCGCGCTACGAGAGCACTGTGACCGGTACAATCGTCTTTGCACGAAGAAGCCGCTTCTTCGGCTCCGGGAGCCGGAGAGAGCGGCAGCATCGGAAAGGTGAAGATGGAAGCTGTACAACACTGGGATTGTGTGCGCAGCTTGCCAACTGATAGAAAACAGTACCTTACCACTTTCCTGACTTTTCCAATCACATGAATATTTGATTGGAAGCTGTTTTGGACAGCTTTTCTTTCCTTCATGCCAAACACTTGGCAGACCTCCGTGCAACGTCCAGAACACGATGGGAGATGTTTTCTGTGCTCCCGCAGGTTTTCCTTGCCAGACAGAGTGGAAAAGCTTTCTGCTAGGATGTAGACCACAAAAGACGCTAAAGACGAAGGTACGATGCTCTCCGGAGCTAAGCGCCGCTCCCGGGCGTCTTTCGGCAGAAGCGGCGCTACGAGAGCACTGTGAGCGGTACAATCGTCTTTGCGCGAAGAAGCCGCTTCTTCGGCTCCGGGAGCCGGAGAGAGCGGCAGCATCGGAAAGGTGAAGAAGGAAGCTGTACAACACTGGGCTTGTGTGCGCAGCTTGCCAACTGATAGAAAACAGTACCTTACCACTTTCCTGACTTTTCCAATCACATGAATATTTGATTGGAAGCTGTTTTGGACAGCTTTTCTTTCCTTCATGCCAAACACTTGGCAGACCTCCGTGCAACGTCCAGAACACGATGGGAGATGTTTTCTGTGCTCCCGCAGGTTTTCCTTGCCAGACAGAGTGGAAAAGCTTTCTGCTAGGATGTAGACCACAAAAGACGCTAAAGACGAAGGTACGATGCTCTCCGGAGCTAAGCGCCGCTCCCGGGCTTCTTTCGGCAGTAGCCGCGCTAAGAGAGCACTGTGACCGGTACAATCGTCTTTGCACGAAGAAGCCGCTTCTTCGGCTCCGGGAGCCGGAGAGAGCGGCAGCATCGGAAAGGTGAAGATGGAAGCTGTACAACACTGGGATTGTGTGCGCAGCTTGCCAACTGATAGAAAACAGTACCTTACCACTTTCCTGACTTTTCCAATCACATGAATATTTGATTGGAAGCTGTTTTGGACAGCTTTTCTTTCCTTCATGCCAAACACTTGGCAGACCTCCGTGCAACGTCCAGAACACGATGGGAGATGTTTTCTGTGCTCCCGCAGGTTTTCCTTGCCAGACAGAGTGGAAAAGCTTTCTGCTAGGATGTAGACCACAAAAGACGCTAAAGACGAAGGTACGATGCTCTCCGGAGCTAAGCGCCGCTCCCGGGCGTCTTTCGGCAGAAGCGGCGCTACGAGAGCACTGTGAGCGGTACAATCGTCTTTGCGCGAAGAAGCCGCTTCTTCGGCTCCGGGAGCCGGAGAGAGCGGCAGCATCGGAAAGGTGAAGAAGGAAGCTGTACAACACTGGGCTTGTGTGCGCAGCTTGCCAACTGATAGAAAACAGTATCTTACCACTTTCCTGACTATTCCAATCACATGAATATTTGATTGGAAGCTGTTTTGGACAGCTTTTCTTTTCTTTACGCCAAACACTTGCAGACCTCCGTGCAACGTCCAGAACACGATGGGAGATGTTTTCTGTGCTCGCGCAGGTTTTCCTTGCCAGACAGAGTGGAAAAGCTTTCTGCTAGGATGTAGACCACAAAAGACGCTAAAGACGAAGGTACGATGCTCTCCGGAGCTAAGCGCCGCTCCCGGGCGTCTTTCGGCAGAAGCGGCGCTAAGAGAGCACTGTGACCGGTACAATCGTCTTTGCGCGAAGAAGCCGCTTCTTCGGCTCCGGGAGCCGGAGAGAGCGGCAGCATCGGAAAGGTGAAGAAGGAAGCTGTACAACACTGGGCTTGTGTGCGCAGCTTGCCAACTGATAGAAAACAGTACCTTACCACTTTCCTGACTTTTCCAATCACATGAATATTTGATTGGAAGCTGTTTTGGACAGCTTTTCTTTTCTTTACGCCAAACACTTGCAGACCTCCGTGCAACGTCCAGAACACGATGGGAGATGTTTTCTGTGCTCCCGCAGGTTTTCCTTGCCAGACAGAGTGGAAAAGCTTTCTGCTAGGATGTAGACCACAAAAGACGCTAAAGACGAAGGTACGATGCTCTCCGGAGCTAAGCGCCGCTCCCGGGCGTCTTTCGGCACAAGCCGCGCTACGAGAGCACTGTGAGCGGTACAATCGTCTTTGCGCGAAGAAGCCGCTTCTTCGGCTCCGGGAGCCGGAGAGAGCGGCAGCATCGGAAAGGTGAAGAAGGAAGCTGTACAACACTGGGATTGTGTGCGCAACTTGCCAACTGATAGAAAACAGTACCTTACCGTTCTCCTGACTTTTCCAATCACATGAATATTTGATTGGAAGCTGTTTTGGACAGCTTTTATTTTCTATAGGCGAAAACCTTGGCAGACCTCCATGCAACGTCCAGAACACGATGGGAGATGTTTTCTGTGCTCCCGCAGGTTTTCCTTGCCAGACACAGTTGGAAAGCTCTCTGCTAGGATGTAGACCACAAAAGACGCTAAAGACGAAGGTACGATGCTCTCCGGAGCTAAGCGCCGCTCCCGGGCATCTTTCGGCAGAAGCCGCGCTACGAGAGCACCGTGACCGGTACAATCGTCTTTGCGCGAAGAAGCCGCTTCTTCGGCTCCGGGAGCCGGAGAGAGCGGCAGCATCGGAAAGGTGAAGATGGAAGCTGTACAACACTGGGATTCTGTGCGCAGCTTGCCAACTGATAGAAAACAGTACCTTACCGTTCTCCTGACTTTTCCAATCACATGAATATTTGATTGGAAGCTGTTTTGGACAGCTTTTCTTTCCTTCATGCCAAACACTTGCAGACCTCCGTGCAACTTCCAGAACACGATGGGAGATGTTTTCTGTGCTCGCGCAGGTTTTCCTTGCCAGACACAGTTGGAAAGCTCTCTGCTAGGATGTAGACCACAAAAGACGCTAAAGACGAAGGTACGATGCTCTCCGGAGCTAAGCGCCGCTCCCGGGCATCTTTCGGCAGAAGCCGCGCTACGAGAGCACTGTGAGCGGTACAATCGTCTTTGCGCGAAGAAGCCGCTTCTTCGGCTCCGGGAGCCGGAGAGAGCGGCAGCATCGGAAAGGTGAAGAAGGAAGCTGTACAACACTGGGCTTGTGTGCGCAGCTTGCCAACTGATAGAAAACAGTACCTTACCACTTTCCTGACTTTTCCAATCACATGAACATTCGTTTGGAAGCTGTTTTGGACAGCTTTTCTTTCCTTCATGCCAAACACTTGGCAGACCTCCGTGCAACGTCCAGAACACGATGGGAGATGTTTTCTGTGCTCCCGCAGGTTTTCCTTGCCAGACAGAGTGGAAAAGCTTTCTGCTAGGATGTAGACCACAAAAGACGCTAAAGACGAAGGTACGATGCTCTCCGGAGCTAAGCGCCGCTCCCGGGCTTCTTTCGGCAGTAGCCGCGCTAAGAGAGCACTGTGACCGGTACAATCGTCTTTGCGCGAAGAAGCCGCTTCTTCGGCTCCGGGAGCCGGAGAGAGCGGCAGCATCGGAAAGGTGAAGATGGAAGCTGTACAACACTGGGCTTGTGTGCGCAGCTTGCCAACTGATAGAAAACAGTACCTTACCACTTTCCTGACTTTTCCAATCACATGAATATTCGATTGGAAGCTGTTTTGGACAGCTTTTCTGTTCTTTACGGCAAACACTTGCAGACCACCATGCAACGTCCAGAACACGATGGGAGATGTTTTCTGTGCTCCCGCAGGTTTTCCTTGCCAGACAGAGTGGAAAAGCTTTCTGCTAAGATGTAGACCACAAAAGGGGCTAAAGACGAAGGTACGATGCTCTCCGGAGCTAAGCGCCGCTCCCGGGCGTCTTTCGGCAGAAGCGGCGCTAAGAGAGCACTGTGAGCGGTACAATCGTCTTTGCGCGAAGAAGCCGCTTCTTCGGCTCCGGGAGCCGGAGAGAGCGGCAGCATCGGAAAGGTGAAGATGGAAGCTGTACAACACTGGGATTGTGTGCGCAGCTTGCCAACTGATAGAAAACAGTACCTTACCACTTTCCTGACTTTTCCAATCACATGAATATTCGATTGGAAGCTGTTTTGGACAGCTTTTATTTTCTTTAGGCGAAAACCTTGGCAGACCTCCGTGCAACGTCCAGAACACGATGGGAGATGTTTTCTGTGCTCCCGCAGGTTTTCCTTGCCAGACACAGTTGGAAAGCTCTCTGCTAGGATGTAGACCACAAAAGACGCTAAAGACGAAGGTACGATGCTCTCCGGAGCTAAGCGCCGCTCCCGGGCGTCTTTCGGCACAAGCCGCCCTAAGAGAGCACTGTGACCGGTACAATCGTCTTTGCGCGAAGAAGCCGCTTCTTCGGCTCCGGGAGCCGGAGAGAGCGGCAGCATCGGAAAGGTGAAGAAGGAAGCTGTACAACACTGGGATTGTGTGCGCTACTTGCCAACTGATAGAAAACAGTACCTTACCACTTTCCTGACTTTTCCAATCACATGAATATTTGATTGGAAGCTGTTTTGGACAGCTTTTCTTTTCTTTAGGCGAAAACCTTGGCAGACCTCCATGCAACGTCCAGAACATGATGGGAGATGTTTTCTGTGCTCCCGCAGGTTTTCCTTGCCAGACACAGTTGGAAAGCTCTCTGCTAGGATGTAGACCACAAAAGACGCTAAAGACGAAGGTACGATGCTCTCCGGAGCTAAGCGCCGCTCCCGGGCGTCTTTCGGCACAAGCCGTGCTACGAGAGCACTGTGAGCGGTACAATCGTCTTTGCGCGAAGAAGCCGCTTCTTCGGCTCCGGGAGCCGGAGAGAGCGGCAGCATCGGAAAGGTGAAGATGGAAGCTGTACAACACTGGGATTGTGTGCGCAGCTTGCCAACTGATAGAAAACAGTACCTTACCACTTTCCTGACTTTTCCAATCACATGAATATTTGATTGGAAGCTGTTTTGGACAGCTTTTCTTTCCTTCATGCCAAACACTTGGCAGACCTCCGTGCAACGTCCAGAACACGATGGGAGATGTTTTCTGTGCTCCCGCAGGTTTTCCTTGCCAGACAGAGTGGAAAAGCTTTCTGCTAGGATGTAGACCACAAAAGACGCTAAAGACGAAGGTACGATGCTCTCCGGAGCTAAGCGCCGCTCCCGGGCTTCTTTCGGCACAAGCCGCGCTAAGAGAGCACTGTGACCGGTACAATCGTCTTTGCGCGAAGAAGCCGCTTCTTCGGCTCCGGGAGCCGGAGAGAGCGGCAGCATCGGAAAGGTGAAGAAGGAAGCTGTACAACACTGGGCTTGTGTGCGCAGCTTGCCAACTGATAGAAAACAGTACCTTACCACTTTCCTGACTTTTCCAATCACATGAATATTCGATTGGAAGCTGTTTTGGACAGCTTTTATTTTCTATAGGCGAAAACCTTGGCAGACCTCCGTGCAACGTCCAGAACACGATGGGAGATGTTTTCTGTGCTCCCGCAGGTTTTCCTTGCCAGACACAGTTGGAAAGCTCTCTGCTAGGATGTAGACCACAAAAGACGCTAAAGACGAAGGTACGATGCTCTCCGGAGCTAAGCGCCGCTCCCGGGCATCTTTCGGCAGAAGCCGCGCTACGAGAGCACTGTGAGCGGTACAATCGTCTTTGCGCGAAGAAGCCGCTTCTTCGGCTCCGGGAGCCGGAGAGAGCGGCAGCATCGGAAAGGTGAAGAAGGAAGCTGTACAACACTGGGCTTGTGTGCGCAGCTTGCCAACTGATAGAAAACAGTACCTTACCACTTTCCTGACTTTTCCAATCACATGAATATTTGATTGGAAGCTGTTTTGGACAGCTTTTCTTTTCTTTAGGCGAAAACCTTTGCAGACCTCCGTGCAACGTCCAGAACACGATGGGAGATGTTTTCTGTGCTCCCGCAGGTTTTCCTTGCCAGACAGAGTGGAAAAGCTTTCTGCTAGGATGTAGACCACAAAAGACGCTAAAGACGAAGGTACGATGCTCTCCGGAGCTAAGCGCCGCTCCCGGGCATCTTTCGGCAGAAGCCGCGCTACGAGAGCACCGTGACCGGTACAATCGTCTTTGCGCGAAGAAGCCGCTTCTTCGGCTCCGGGAGCCGGAGAGAGCGGCAGCATCGGAAAGGTGAAGAAGGAAGCTGTACAACACTGGGATTGTGTGCGCAGCTTGCCAACTGATAGAAAACAGTACCTTACCGTTCTCCTGACTTTTCCAATCACATGAATATTTGATTGGAAGCTGTTTTGGACAGCTTTTCTTTTCTTTACGCCAAACACTTGCAGACCTCCGTGCAACGTCCAGAACACGATGGGAGATGTTTTCTGTGCTCCCGCAGGTTTTCCTTGCCAGACAGAGTGGAAAAGCTTTCTGCTAGGATGTAGACCACAAAAGACGCTAAAGACGAAGGTACGATGCTCTCCGGAGCTAAGCGCCGCTCCCGGGCATCTTTCGGCAGAAGCCGCGCTACGAGAGCACTGTGAGCGGTACAATCGTCTTTGCGCGAAGAAGCCGCTTCTTCGGCTCCGGGAGCCGGAGAGAGCGGCAGCATCGGAAAGGTGAAGAAGGAAGCTGTACAACACTGGGCTTGTGTGCGCAGCTTGCCAACTGATAGAAAACAGTACCTTACCACTTTCCTGACTTTTCCAATCACATGAACATTCGATTGGAAGCTGTTTTGGACAGCTTTTCTTTCCTTCATGCCAAACACTTGGCAGACCTCCGTGCAACGTCCAGAACACGATGGGAGATGTTTTCTGTGCTCCCGCAGGTTTTCCTTGCCAGACAGAGTGGAAAAGCTTTCTGCTAGGATGTAGACCACAAAAGACGCTAAAGACGAAGGTACGATGCTCTCCGGAGCTAAGCGCCGCTCCCGGGCTTCTTTCGGCAGTAGCCGCGCTAAGAGAGCACTGTGAGCGGTACAATCATCTTTGCGCGAAGAAGCCGCTTCTTCGGCTCCGGGAGCCGGAGAGAGCGGCAGCATCGGAAAGGTGAAGATGGAAGCTGTACAACACTGGGCTTGTGTGCGCAGCTTGCCCACTGATAGAAAACAGTACCTTACCACTTTCCTGACTTTTCCAATCACATGAATATTTGATTGGAAGCTGTTTTGGACAGCTTTTCTTTTCTTTAGGCGAAAACCTTTGCAGACCTCCGTGCAACGTCCAGAACACGATGGGAGATGTTTTCTGTGCTCGCGCAGGTTTTCCTTGCCAGACAGAGTGGAAAAGCTTTCTGCTAGGATGTAGACCACAAAAGACGCTAAAGACGAAGGTACGATGCTCTCCGGAGCTAAGCGCCGCTCCCGGGCTTCTTTCGGCAGTAGCCGCGCTACGAGAGCACTGTGACCGGTACAATCGTCTTTGCACGAAGAAGCCGCTTCTTCGGCTCCGGGAGCCGGAGAGAGCGGCAGCATCGGAAAGGTGAAGATGGAAGCTGTACAACACTGGGATTGTGTGCGCAGCTTGCCAACTGATAGAAAACAGTACCTTACCACTTTCCTGACTTTTCCAATCACATGAATATTTGATTGGAAGCTGTTTTGGACAGCTTTTCTTTCCTTCATGCCAAACACTTGGCAGACCTCCGTGCAACGTCCAGAACACGATGGGAGATGTTTTCTGTGCTCCCGCAGGTTTTCCTTGCCAGACAGAGTGGAAAAGCTTTCTGCTAGGATGTAGACCACAAAAGACGCTAAAGACGAAGGTACGATGCTCTCCGGAGCTAAGCGCCGCTCCCGGGCGTCTTTCGGCAGAAGCGGCGCTACGAGAGCACTGTGAGCGGTACAATCGTCTTTGCGCGAAGAAGCCGCTTCTTCGGCTCCGGGAGCCGGAGAGAGCGGCAGCATCGGAAAGGTGAAGAAGGAAGCTGTACAACACTGGGCTTGTGTGCGCAGCTTGCCAACTGATAGAAAACAGTACCTTACCACTTTCCTGACTTTTCCAATCACATGAATATTTGATTGGAAGCTGTTTTGGACAGCTTTTCTTTCCTTCATGCCAAACACTTGGCAGACCTCCGTGCAACGTCCAGAACACGATGGGAGATGTTTTCTGTGCTCCCGCAGGTTTTCCTTGCCAGACAGAGTGGAAAAGCTTTCTGCTAGGATGTAGACCACAAAAGACGCTAAAGACGAAGGTACGATGCTCTCCGGAGCTAAGCGCCGCTCCCGGGCTTCTTTCGGCAGTAGCCGCGCTAAGAGAGCACTGTGACCGGTACAATCGTCTTTGCACGAAGAAGCCGCTTCTTCGGCTCCGGGAGCCGGAGAGAGCGGCAGCATCGGAAAGGTGAAGATGGAAGCTGTACAACACTGGGATTGTGTGCGCAGCTTGCCAACTGATAGAAAACAGTACCTTACCACTTTCCTGACTTTTCCAATCACATGAATATTTGATTGGAAGCTGTTTTGGACAGCTTTTCTTTCCTTCATGCCAAACACTTGGCAGACCTCCGTGCAACGTCCAGAACACGATGGGAGATGTTTTCTGTGCTCCCGCAGGTTTTCCTTGCCAGACAGAGTGGAAAAGCTTTCTGCTAGGATGTAGACCACAAAAGACGCTAAAGACGAAGGTACGATGCTCTCCGGAGCTAAGCGCCGCTCCCGGGCGTCTTTCGGCACAAGCCGCGCTACGAGAGCACTGTGAGCGGTACAATCGTCTTTGCGCGAAGAAGCCGCTTCTTCGGCTCCGGGAGCCGGAGAGAGCGGCAGCATCGGAAAGGTGAAGAAGGAAGCTGTACAACACTGGGCTTGTGTGCGCAGCTTGCCAACTGATAGAAAACAGTATCTTACCACTTTCCTGACTATTCCAATCACATGAATATTTGATTGGAAGCTGTTTTGGACAGCTTTTCTTTTCTTTACGCCAAACACTTGCAGACCTCCGTGCAACGTCCAGAACACGATGGGAGATGTTTTCTGTGCTCGCGCAGGTTTTCCTTGCCAGACAGAGTGGAAAAGCTTTCTGCTAGGATGTAGACCACAAAAGACGCTAAAGACGAAGGTACGATGCTCTCCGGAGCTAAGCGCCGCTCCCGGGCGTCTTTCGGCAGAAGCGGCGCTAAGAGAGCACTGTGACCGGTACAATCGTCTTTGCGCGAAGAAGCCGCTTCTTCGGCTCCGGGAGCCGGAGAGAGCGGCAGCATCGGAAAGGTGAAGAAGGAAGCTGTACAACACTGGGCTTGTGTGCGCAGCTTGCCAACTGATAGAAAACAGTACCTTACCACTTTCCTGACTTTTCCAATCACATGAATATTTGATTGGAAGCTGTTTTGGACAGCTTTTCTTTTCTTTACGCCAAACACTTGCAGACCTCCGTGCAACGTCCAGAACACGATGGGAGATGTTTTCTGTGCTCCCGCAGGTTTTCCTTGCCAGACAGAGTGGAAAAGCTTTCTGCTAGGATGTAGACCACAAAAGACGCTAAAGACGAAGGTACGATGCTCTCCGGAGCTAAGCGCCGCTCCCGGGCGTCTTTCGGCACAAGCCGCGCTACGAGAGCACTGTGAGCGGTACAATCGTCTTTGCGCGAAGAAGCCGCTTCTTCGGCTCCGGGAGCCGGAGAGAGCGGCAGCATCGGAAAGGTGAAGAAGGAAGCTGTACAACACTGGGATTGTGTGCGCAACTTGCCAACTGATAGAAAACAGTACCTTACCGTTCTCCTGACTTTTCCAATCACATGAATATTTGATTGGAAGCTGTTTTGGACAGCTTTTATTTTCTATAGGCGAAAACCTTGGCAGACCTCCATGCAACGTCCAGAACACGATGGGAGATGTTTTCTGTGCTCCCGCAGGTTTTCCTTGCCAGACACAGTTGGAAAGCTCTCTGCTAGGATGTAGACCACAAAAGACGCTAAAGACGAAGGTACGATGCTCTCCGGAGCTAAGCGCCGCTCCCGGGCATCTTTCGGCAGAAGCCGCGCTACGAGAGCACCGTGACCGGTACAATCGTCTTTGCGCGAAGAAGCCGCTTCTTCGGCTCCGGGAGCCGGAGAGAGCGGCAGCATCGGAAAGGTGAAGATGGAAGCTGTACAACACTGGGATTCTGTGCGCAGCTTGCCAACTGATAGAAAACAGTACCTTACCGTTCTCCTGACTTTTCCAATCACATGAATATTTGATTGGAAGCTGTTTTGGACAGCTTTTCTTTCCTTCATGCCAAACACTTGCAGACCTCCGTGCAACTTCCAGAACACGATGGGAGATGTTTTCTGTGCTCGCGCAGGTTTTCCTTGCCAGACACAGTTGGAAAGCTCTCTGCTAGGATGTAGACCACAAAAGACGCTAAAGACGAAGGTACGATGCTCTCCGGAGCTAAGCGCCGCTCCCGGGCATCTTTCGGCAGAAGCCGCGCTACGAGAGCACTGTGAGCGGTACAATCGTCTTTGCGCGAAGAAGCCGCTTCTTCGGCTCCGGGAGCCGGAGAGAGCGGCAGCATCGGAAAGGTGAAGAAGGAAGCTGTACAACACTGGGCTTGTGTGCGCAGCTTGCCAACTGATAGAAAACAGTACCTTACCACTTTCCTGACTTTTCCAATCACATGAACATTCGTTTGGAAGCTGTTTTGGACAGCTTTTCTTTCCTTCATGCCAAACACTTGGCAGACCTCCGTGCAACGTCCAGAACACGATGGGAGATGTTTTCTGTGCTCCCGCAGGTTTTCCTTGCCAGACAGAGTGGAAAAGCTTTCTGCTAGGATGTAGACCACAAAAGACGCTAAAGACGAAGGTACGATGCTCTCCGGAGCTAAGCGCCGCTCCCGGGCTTCTTTCGGCAGTAGCCGCGCTAAGAGAGCACTGTGACCGGTACAATCGTCTTTGCGCGAAGAAGCCGCTTCTTCGGCTCCGGGAGCCGGAGAGAGCGGCAGCATCGGAAAGGTGAAGATGGAAGCTGTACAACACTGGGCTTGTGTGCGCAGCTTGCCAACTGATAGAAAACAGTACCTTACCACTTTCCTGACTTTTCCAATCACATGAATATTCGATTGGAAGCTGTTTTGGACAGCTTTTCTGTTCTTTACGGCAAACACTTGCAGACCACCATGCAACGTCCAGAACACGATGGGAGATGTTTTCTGTGCTCCCGCAGGTTTTCCTTGCCAGACAGAGTGGAAAAGCTTTCTGCTAAGATGTAGACCACAAAAGGGGCTAAAGACGAAGGTACGATGCTCTCCGGAGCTAAGCGCCGCTCCCGGGCGTCTTTCGGCAGAAGCGGCGCTAAGAGAGCACTGTGAGCGGTACAATCGTCTTTGCGCGAAGAAGCCGCTTCTTCGGCTCCGGGAGCCGGAGAGAGCGGCAGCATCGGAAAGGTGAAGATGGAAGCTGTACAACACTGGGATTGTGTGCGCAGCTTGCCAACTGATAGAAAACAGTACCTTACCACTTTCCTGACTTTTCCAATCACATGAATATTCGATTGGAAGCTGTTTTGGACAGCTTTTATTTTCTTTAGGCGAAAACCTTGGCAGACCTCCGTGCAACGTCCAGAACACGATGGGAGATGTTTTCTGTGCTCCCGCAGGTTTTCCTTGCCAGACACAGTTGGAAAGCTCTCTGCTAGGATGTAGACCACAAAAGACGCTAAAGACGAAGGTACGATGCTCTCCGGAGCTAAGCGCCGCTCCCGGGCGTCTTTCGGCACAAGCCGCCCTAAGAGAGCACTGTGACCGGTACAATCGTCTTTGCGCGAAGAAGCCGCTTCTTCGGCTCCGGGAGCCGGAGAGAGCGGCAGCATCGGAAAGGTGAAGAAGGAAGCTGTACAACACTGGGATTGTGTGCGCTACTTGCCAACTGATAGAAAACAGTACCTTACCACTTTCCTGACTTTTCCAATCACATGAATATTTGATTGGAAGCTGTTTTGGACAGCTTTTCTTTTCTTTAGGCGAAAACCTTGGCAGACCTCCATGCAACGTCCAGAACATGATGGGAGATGTTTTCTGTGCTCCCGCAGGTTTTCCTTGCCAGACACAGTTGGAAAGCTCTCTGCTAGGATGTAGACCACAAAAGACGCTAAAGACGAAGGTACGATGCTCTCCGGAGCTAAGCGCCGCTCCCGGGCGTCTTTCGGCACAAGCCGTGCTACGAGAGCACTGTGAGCGGTACAATCGTCTTTGCGCGAAGAAGCCGCTTCTTCGGCTCCGGGAGCCGGAGAGAGCGGCAGCATCGGAAAGGTGAAGATGGAAGCTGTACAACACTGGGATTGTGTGCGCAGCTTGCCAACTGATAGAAAACAGTACCTTACCACTTTCCTGACTTTTCCAATCACATGAATATTTGATTGGAAGCTGTTTTGGACAGCTTTTCTTTCCTTCATGCCAAACACTTGGCAGACCTCCGTGCAACGTCCAGAACACGATGGGAGATGTTTTCTGTGCTCCCGCAGGTTTTCCTTGCCAGACAGAGTGGAAAAGCTTTCTGCTAGGATGTAGACCACAAAAGACGCTAAAGACGAAGGTACGATGCTCTCCGGAGCTAAGCGCCGCTCCCGGGCTTCTTTCGGCACAAGCCGCGCTAAGAGAGCACTGTGACCGGTACAATCGTCTTTGCGCGAAGAAGCCGCTTCTTCGGCTCCGGGAGCCGGAGAGAGCGGCAGCATCGGAAAGGTGAAGAAGGAAGCTGTACAACACTGGGCTTGTGTGCGCAGCTTGCCAACTGATAGAAAACAGTACCTTACCACTTTCCTGACTTTTCCAATCACATGAATATTCGATTGGAAGCTGTTTTGGACAGCTTTTATTTTCTATAGGCGAAAACCTTGGCAGACCTCCGTGCAACGTCCAGAACACGATGGGAGATGTTTTCTGTGCTCCCGCAGGTTTTCCTTGCCAGACACAGTTGGAAAGCTCTCTGCTAGGATGTAGACCACAAAAGACGCTAAAGACGAAGGTACGATGCTCTCCGGAGCTAAGCGCCGCTCCCGGGCATCTTTCGGCAGAAGCCGCGCTACGAGAGCACTGTGAGCGGTACAATCGTCTTTGCGCGAAGAAGCCGCTTCTTCGGCTCCGGGAGCCGGAGAGAGCGGCAGCATCGGAAAGGTGAAGAAGGAAGCTGTACAACACTGGGCTTGTGTGCGCAGCTTGCCAACTGATAGAAAACAGTACCTTACCACTTTCCTGACTTTTCCAATCACATGAATATTTGATTGGAAGCTGTTTTGGACAGCTTTTCTTTTCTTTAGGCGAAAACCTTTGCAGACCTCCGTGCAACGTCCAGAACACGATGGGAGATGTTTTCTGTGCTCCCGCAGGTTTTCCTTGCCAGACAGAGTGGAAAAGCTTTCTGCTAGGATGTAGACCACAAAAGACGCTAAAGACGAAGGTACGATGCTCTCCGGAGCTAAGCGCCGCTCCCGGGCATCTTTCGGCAGAAGCCGCGCTACGAGAGCACCGTGACCGGTACAATCGTCTTTGCGCGAAGAAGCCGCTTCTTCGGCTCCGGGAGCCGGAGAGAGCGGCAGCATCGGAAAGGTGAAGAAGGAAGCTGTACAACACTGGGATTGTGTGCGCAGCTTGCCAACTGATAGAAAACAGTACCTTACCGTTCTCCTGACTTTTCCAATCACATGAATATTTGATTGGAAGCTGTTTTGGACAGCTTTTCTTTTCTTTATGCCAAACACTTGCAGACCTCCGTGCAACGTCCAGAACACGATGGGAGATGTTTTCTGTGCTCCCGCAGGTTTTCCTTGCCAGACAGAGTGGAAAAGGTTTCTGCTAGGATGTAGACCACAAAAGACGCTAAAGACGAAGGTACGATGCTCTCCGGAGCTAAGCGCCGCTCCCGGGCTTCTTTCGGCAGTAGCCGCGCTAAGAGAGCACTGTGACCGGTACAATCGTCTTTGCGCGAAGAAGCCGCTTCTTCGGCTCCGGGAGCCGGAGAGAGCGGCAGCATCGGAAAGGTGAAGATGGAAGCTGTACAACACTGGGCTTGTGTGCGCAGCTTGCCAACTGATAGAAAACAGTACCTTACCACTTTCCTGACTTTTCCAATCACATGAATATTCGAT
Organism: Ammospiza caudacuta; assembly: GCF_027887145.1. NCBI lineage: Eukaryota > Metazoa > Chordata > Aves > Passeriformes > Passerellidae > Ammospiza > Ammospiza caudacuta. The sequence continues at coordinate 20,197,678 of NC_080595.1, read as the reverse complement.
TGGAAGCTGTGTTGGACAGCTTTTCTGTTCTTTACGGCAAACACTTGCAGACCACCATGCAACGTCCAGAACACGATGGGAGATGTTTTCTGTGCTCCCGCAGGTTTTCCTTGCCAGACAGAGTGGAAAAGCTTTCTGCTAAGATGTAGACCACAAAAGACGCTAAAGACGAAGGTACGATGCTCTCCGGAGCTAAGCGCCGCTCCCGGGCGTCTTTCGGCAGAAGCGGCGCTAAGAGAGCACTGTGAGCGGTACAATCGTCTTTGCGCGAAGAAGCCGCTTCTTCGGCTCCGGGAGCCGGAGAGAGCGGCAGCATCGGAAAGGTGAAGATGGAAGCTGTACAACACTGGGATTGTGTACGCAGCTTGCCAACTGATAGAAAACAGTACCTTACCACTTTCCTGACCTTTCCATTCACATGAATATTTGATTGGAAGCTGTTTTGGACAGCTTTTATTTTCTTTAGGCGAAAACCTTGGCAGACCTCCGTGCAACGTCCAGAACACGATGGGAGATGTTTTCTGTGCTCCCGCAGGTTTTCCTTGCCAGACACAGTTGGAAAGCTCTCTGCTAGGATGTAGACCACAAAAGACGCTAAAGACGAAGGTACGATGCTCTCCGGAGCTAAGCGCCGCTCCCGGGCGTCTTTCGGCACAAGCCGCGCTACGAGAGCACTGTGAGCGGTACAATCGTCTTTGCGCGAAGAAGCCGCTTCTTCGGCTCCGGGAGCCGGAGAGAGCGGCAGCATCGGAAAGGTGAAGAAGGAAGCTGTACAACACTGGGATTGTGTGCGCAGCTTGCCAACTGATAGAAAACAGTACCTTACCACTTTCCTGACTTTTCCAATCACATGAATATTTGATTGGAAGCTGTTTTGGACAGCTTTTCTTTTCTTTAGGCGAAAACCTTGGCAGACCTCCGTGCAACGTCCAGAACACGATGGGAGATGTTTTCTGTGCTCCCGCAGGTTTTCCTTGCCAGACACAGTTGGAAAGCTCTCTGCTAGGATGTAGACCACAAAAGACGCTAAAGACGAAGGTACGATGCTCTCCGGAGCTAAGCGCCGCTCCCGGGCGTCTTTCGGCACAAGCCGTGCTACGAGAGCACTGTGAGCGGTACAATCGTCTTTGCGCGAAGAAGCCGCTTCTTCGGCTCCGGGAGCCGGAGAGAGCGGCAGCATCGGAAAGGTGAAGATGGAAGCTGTACAACACTGGGATTTTGTGCGCAGCTTGCCAACTGATAGAAAACAGTACCTTACCACTTTCCTGACTTTTCCAATCACATGAATATTTGATTGGAAGCTGTTTTGGACAGCTTTTCTTTCCTTCATGCCAAACACTTGGCAGACCTCCGTGCAACGTCCAGAACACGATGGGAGATGTTTTCTGTGCTCCCGCAGGTTTTCCTTGCCAGACAGAGTGGAAAAGCTTTCTGCTAGGATGTAGACCACAAAAGACGCTAAAGACGAAGGTACGATGCTCTCCGGAGCTAAGCGCCGCTCCCGGGCTTCTTTCGGCACAAGCCGCGCTAAGAGAGCACTGTGACCGGTACAATCGTCTTTGCGCGAAGAAGCCGCTTCTTCGGCTCCGGGAGCCGGAGAGAGCGGCAGCATCGGAAAGGTGAAGATGGAAGCTGTACAACACTGGGATTGTGTGCGCAGCTTGCCAACTGATAGAAAACAGTACCTTACCACTTTCCTGACTTTTCCAATCACATGAATATTCGATTGGAAGCTGTTTTGGACAGCTTTTATTTTCTTTAGGCGAAAACCTTTGCAGACCTCCGTGCAACGTCCAGAACACGATGGGAGATGTTTTCTGTGCTCCCGCAGGTTTTCCTTGCCAGACAGAGTGGAAAAGCTTTCTGTTAGGATGTAGACCACAAAAGACGCTAAAGACGAAGGTACGATGCTCTCCGGAGCTAAGCGCCGCTCCCGGGCTTCTTTCGGCAGTAGCCGCGCTAAGAGAGCACTGTGACCGGTACAATCGTCTATGCGCGAAGAAGCCGCTTCTTCGGCTCCGGGAGCCGGAGAGAGCGGCAGCATCGGAAAGGTGAAGAAGGAAGCTGTACAACACTGGGCTTGTGTGCGCAGCTTGCCAACTGATAGAAAACAGTGCCTTACCGTTCTCCTGACTTTTCTAATCACATGAATATTTGATTGGAAGCTGTTTTGGACAGCTTTTCTTTTCTTTATGCCAAACACTTGCAGACCTCCGTGCAACGTCCAGAACACGATGGGAGATGTTTTCTGTGCTCGCGCAGGTTTTCCTTGCCAGACACAGTTGGAAAGCTCTCTGCTAGGATGTAGACCACAAAAGACGCTAAAGACGAAGGTACGATGCTCTGCGGAGCTAAGCGCCGCTCCCGGGCTTCTTTCGGCACAAGCCGCGCTAAGAGAGCACTGTGACCGGTACAATCGTCTTTGCGCGAAGAAGCCGCTTCTTCGGCTCCGGGAGCCGGAGAGAGCGGCAGCATCGGAAAGGTGAAGATGGAAGCTGTACAACACTGGGATTGTGTGCGCAGCTTGCCAACTGATAGAAAACAGTACCTTACCACTTTCCTGACTTTTCCAATCACATGAATATTTGATTGGAAGCTGTTTTGGACAGCTTTTCTTTCCTTCATGCCAAACATTTGGCAGACCTCCGTGCAACGTCCAGAACACGATGGGAGATGTTTTCTGTGCTCCCGCAGGTTTTCCTTGCCAGACAGAGTGGAAAAGCTTACTGCTAGGATGTAGACCACAAAAGACGCTAAAGACGAAGGTACGATGCTCTCCGGAGCTAAGCGCCGCTCCCGGGCTTCTTTCGGCACAAGCCGCGCTAAGAGAGCACTGTGACCGGTACAATCGTCTTTGCGCGAAGAAGCCGCTTCTTCGGCTCCGGGAGCCGGAGAGAGCGGCAGCATCGGAAAGGTGAAGAAGGAAGCTGTACAACACTGGGCTTGTGTGCGCAGCTTGCCAACTGATAGAAAACAGTACCTTACCACTTTCCTGACTTTTCCAATCACATGAATATTTGATTGGAAGCTGTTTTGGACAGCTTTTCTTTTCTTTACGCCAAACACTTGCAGACCTCCGTGCAACGTCCAGAACACGATGGGAGATGTTTTCTGTGCTCCCGCAGGTTTTCCTTGCCAGACAGAGTGGAAAAGCTTTCTGCTAGGATGTAGACCACAAAAGACGCTAAAGACGAAGGTACGATGCTCTCCGGAGCTAAGCGCCGCTCCCGGGCGTCTTTCGGCAGAAGCGGCGCTAAGAGAGCACTGTGACCGGTACAATCGTCTTTGCGCGAAGAAGCCGCTTCTTCGGCTCCGGGAGCCGGAGAGAGCGGCAGCATCGGAAAGGTGAAGATGGAAGCTGTACAACACTGGGATTGTGTGCGCAGCTTGCCAACTGATAGAAAACAGTACCTTACCACTTTCCTGACTTTTCCAATCACATGAATATTCGATTGGAAGCTGTTTTGGACAGCTTTTATTTTCTTTAGGCGAAAACCTTGGCAGACCTCCGTGCAACGTCCAGAACACGATGGGAGATGTTTTCTGTGCTCCCGCAGGTTTTCCTTGCCAGACACAGTTGGAAAGCTCTCTGCTAGGATGTAGACCACAAAAGACGCTAAAGACGAAGGTACGATGCTCTCCGGAGCTAAGCGCCGCTCCCGGGCGTCTTTCGGCACAAGCCGCGCTACGAGAGCACTGTGAGCGGTACAATCGTCTTTGCGCGAAGAAGCCGCTTCTTCGGCTCCGGGAGCCGGAGAGAGCGGCAGCATCGGAAAGGTGAAGAAGGAAGCTGTACAACACTGGGATTGTGTGCGCTACTTGCCAACTGATAGAAAACAGTACCTTACCGTTCTCCTGACTTTTCCAATCACATGAATATTTGATTGGAAGCTGTTTTGGACAGCTTTTCTTTCCTTCATGCCAAACACTTGCAGACCTCCGTGCAACATCCAGAACACGATGGGAGATGTTTTCTGTGCTCCCGCAGGTTTTCCTTGCCAGACACAGTTGGAAAGCTCTCTGCTAGGATGTAGACCACAAAAGACGCTAAAGACGAAGGTACGATGCTCTCCGGAGCTAAGCGCCGCTCCCGGGCATCTTTCGGCAGAAGCCGCGCTACGAGAGCACCGTGACCGGTACAATCGTCTTTGCGCGAAGAAGCCGCTTCTTCGGCTCCGGGAGCCGGAGAGAGCGGCAGCATCGGAAAGGTGAAGAAGGAAGCTGTACAACACTGGGCTTGTGTGCGCAGCTTGCCAACTGATAGAAAACAGTACCTTACCACTTTCCTGACTTTTCCAATCACATGAATATTTGATTGGAAGCTGTTTTGGACAGCTTTTATTTTCTTTAGGCGAAAACCTTTGCAGACCTCCGTGCAACGTCCAGAACACGATGGGAGATGTTTTCTGTGCTCCCGCAGGTTTTCCTTGCCAGACAGAGTGGAAAAGCTTTCTGTTAGGATGTAGACCACAAAAGACGCTAAAGACGAAGGTACGATGCTCTCCGGAGCTAAGCGCCGCTCCCGGGCATCTTTCGGCAGAAGCCGCGCTACGAGAGCACTGTGACCGGTACAATCGTCTTTGCGCGAAGAAGCCGCTTCTTCGGCTCCGGGAGCCGGAGAGAGCGGCAGCATCGGAAAGGTGAAGAAGGAAGCTGTACAACACTGGGCTTGTGTGCGCAGCTTGCCAACTGATAGAAAACAGTACCTTACCACTTTCCTGACTTTTCCAATCACATGAACATTCGATTGGAAGCTGTTTTGGACAGCTTTTCTTTCCTTCATGCCAAACACTTGGCAGACCTCCGTGCAACGTCCAGAACACGATGGGAGATGTTTTCTGTGCTCCCGCAGGTTTTCCTTGCCAGACAGAGTGGAAAAGCTTTCTGCTAGGATGTAGACCAGAAAAGACGCTAAAGACGAAGGTACGATGCTCTCCGGAGCTAAGCGCCGCTCCCGGGCTTCTTTCGGCAGTAGCCGCGCTAAGAGAGCACTGTGACCGGTACAATCGTCTTTGCGCGAAGAAGCCGCTTCTTCGGCTCCGGGAGCCGGAGAGAGCGGCAGCATCGGAAAGGTGAAGAAGGAAGCTGTACAACACTGGGCTTGTGTGCGCAGCTTGCCAACTGATAGAAAACAGTACCTTACCACTTTCCTGACTTTTCCAATCACATGAATATTCGATTGTAAGCTGTTTTGGACAGCTTTTCTGTTCTTTACGGCAAACACTTGCAGACCACCATGCAACGTCCAGAACACGATGGGAGATGTTTTCTGTGCTCCCGCAGGTTTTCCTTGCCAGACAGAGTGGAAAAGCTTTCTGCTAGGATGTAGACCACAAAAGACGCTAAAGACGAAGGTACGATGCTCTCCGGAGCTAAGCGCCGCTCACGGGCGTCTTTCGGCAGAAGCCGCGCTACGAGAGCACTGTGACCGGTACAATCGTCTTTGCGCGAAGAAGCCGCTTCTTCGGCTCCGGGAGCCGGAGAGAGCGGCAGCATCGGAAAGGTGAAGATGGAAGCTGTACAACACTGGGATTGTGTGCGCAGCTTGCCAACTGATAGAAAACAGTACCTTACCACTTTCCTGACTTTTCCAATCACATGAATATTCGATTGGAAGCTGTTTTGGACAGCTTTTCTTTTCTTTAGGCGAAAACCTTGGCAGACCTCCGTGCAACGTCCAGAACACGATGGGAGATGTTTTCTGTGCTCCCGCAGGTTTTCCTTGCCAGACACAGTTGGAAAGCTCTCTGCTAGGATGTAGACCAGAAAAGACGCTAAAGACGAAGGTACGATGCTCTCCGGAGCTAAGCTCCGCTCCCGGGCGTCTTTCGGCACAAGCCGCGCTACGAGAGCACTGTGAGCGGTACAATCGTCTTTGCGCGAAGAAGCCGCTTCTTCGGCTCCGGGAGCCGGAGAGAGCGGCAGCATCGGAAAGGTGAAGAAGGAAGCTGTACAACACTGGGATTGTGTGCGCTACTTGCCAACTGATAGAAAACAGTACCTTACCACTTTCCTGACTTTTCCAATCACATGAATATTTGATTGGAAGCTGTTTTGGACAGCTTTTCTTTTCTTTAGGCGAAAACCTTGGCAGACCTCCATGCAACGTCCAGAACACGATGGGAGATGTTTTCTGTGCTCGCGCAGGTTTTCCTTGCCTGACACAGTTGGAAAGCTCTCTGCTAGGATGTAGACCACAAAAGACGCTAAAGACGAAGGTACGATGCTCTCCGGAGCTAAGCGCCGCTCCCGGGCGTCTTTCGGCACAAGCCGCGCTACGAGAGCACTGTGACCGGTACAATCGTCTTTGCGCGAAGAAGCCGCTTCTTCGGCTCCGGGAGCCGGAGAGAGCGGCAGCATCGGAAAGGTGAAGAAGGAAGCTGTACAACACTGGGCTTGTGTGCGCAGCTTGCCAACTGATAGAAAACAGTACCTTACCACTTTCCTGACTTTTCCAATCACATGAATATTTGATTGGAAGCTGTTTTGGACAGCTTTTCTTTTCTTTACGCCAAACACTTGCAGACCTCCGTGCAACGTCCAGAACACGATGGGAGATGTTTTCTGTGCTCCCGCAGGTTTTCCTTGCCAGACAGAGTGGAAAAGCTTTCTGCTAGGATGTAGACCACAAAAGACGCTAAAGACGAAGGTACGATGCTCTCCGGAGCTAAGCGCCGCTCCCGGGCGTCTTTCGGCACAAGCCGCGCTAAGAGAGCACCGTGACCGGTACAATCGTCATTGCGCGAAGAAGCCGCTTCTTCGGCTCCGGGAGCCGGAGAGAGCGGCAGCATCGGAAAGGTGAAGAAGGAAGCTGTACAACACTGGGATTGTGTGCGCAGCTTGCCAACTGATAGAAAACAGTACCTTACCACTTTCCTGACTTTTCCAATCACATGAATATTTGATTGGAAGCTGTTTTGGACAGCTTTTCTTTCCTTCATGCCAAACACTTGCAGACCTCCGTGCAACGTCCAGAACACGATGGGAGATGTTTTCTGTGCTCCCGCAGGTTTTCCTTGCCAGACACAGTTGGAAAGCTCTCTGCTAGGATGTAGACCACAAAAGACGCTAAAGACGAAGGTACAATGTTCTCCGGAGCTAAGCGCCGCTCCCGGGCATCTTTCGGCAGCAGCCGCGCTACGAGAGCACCGTGACCGGTACAATCGTCTTTGCGCGAAGAAGCCGCTTCTTCGGCTCCGGGAGCCGGAGAGAGCGGCAGCATCGGAAAGGTGAAGAAGGAAGCTGTACAACACTGGGATTGTGTGCGCAGCTTGCCAACTGATAGAAAACAGTACCTTACCGTTCTCCTGACTTTTCCAATCACATGAATATTTGATTGGAAGCTGTTTTGGACAGCTTTTCTTTTCTTTACGCCAAACACTTGCAGACCTCCGTGCAACGTCCAGAACACGATGGGAGATGTTTTCTGTGCTCCCGCAGGTTTTCCTTGCCAGACACAGTTGGAAAGCTCTCTGCTAGGATGTAGACCACAAAAGACGCTAAAGACGAAGGTACGATGCTCTCCGGAGCTAAGCGCCGCTCCCGGGCTTCTATCGGCTGTAGCCGCGCTAAGAGAGCACCGTGACCGGTACAATCGTCTTTGCGCGAAGAAGCCGCTTCTTCGGCTCCGGGAGCCGGAGAGAGCGGCAGCATCGGAAAGGTGAAGAAGGAAGCTGTACAACACTGGGATTGTGTGCGCAGCTTGCCAACTGATAGAAAACAGTACCTTACCACTTTCCTGACTTTTCCAATCACATGAATATTTGATTGGAAGCTGTTTTGGACAGCTTTTCTTTCCTTCATGCCAAACATTTGGCAGACCTCCGTGCAACGTCCAGAACACGATGGGAGATGTTTTCTGTGCTCCCGCAGGTTTTCCTTGCCAGACAGAGTGGAAAAGCTTACTGCTAGGATGTAGACCACAAAAGACGCTAAAGACGAAGGTACGATGCTCTCCGGAGCTAAGCGCCGCTCCCGGGCTTCTTTCGGCACAAGCCGCGCTAAGAGAGCACTGTGACCGGTACAATCGTCTTTGCGCGAAGAAGCCGCTTCTTCGGCTCCGGGAGCCGGAGAGAGCGGCAGCATCGGAAAGGTGAAGAAGGAAGCTGTACAACACTGGGCTTGTGTGCGCAGCTTGCCAACTGATAGAAAACAGTACCTTACCACTTTCCTGACTTTTCCAATCACATGAATATTTGATTGGAAGCTGTTTTGGACAGCTTTTCTTTTCTTTACGCCAAACACTTGCAGACCTCCGTGCAACGTCCAGAACACGATGGGAGATGTTTTCTGTGCTCCCGCAGGTTTTCCTTGCCAGACAGAGTGGAAAAGCTTTCTGCTAGGATGTAGACCACAAAAGACGCTAAAGACGAAGGTACGATGCTCTCCGGAGCTAAGCGCCGCTCCCGGGCGTCTTTCGGCAGAAGCGGCGCTAAGAGAGCACTGTGACCGGTACAATCGTCTTTGCGCGAAGAAGCCGCTTCTTCGGCTCCGGGAGCCGGAGAGAGCGGCAGCATCGGAAAGGTGAAGATGGAAGCTGTACAACACTGGGATTGTGTGCGCAGCTTGCCAACTGATAGAAAACAGTACCTTACCACTTTCCTGACTTTTCCAATCACATGAATATTCGATTGGAAGCTGTTTTGGACAGCTTTTATTTTCTTTAGGCGAAAACCTTGGCAGACCTCCGTGCAACGTCCAGAACACGATGGGAGATGTTTTCTGTGCTCCCGCAGGTTTTCCTTGCCAGACACAGTTGGAAAGCTCTCTGCTAGGATGTAGACCACAAAAGACGCTAAAGACGAAGGTACGATGCTCTCCGGAGCTAAGCGCCGCTCCCGGGCGTCTTTCGGCACAAGCCGCGCTACGAGAGCACTGTGAGCGGTACAATCGTCTTTGCGCGAAGAAGCCGCTTCTTCGGCTCCGGGAGCCGGAGAGAGCGGCAGCATCGGAAAGGTGAAGAAGGAAGCTGTACAACACTGGGATTGTGTGCGCTACTTGCCAACTGATAGAAAACAGTACCTTACCGTTCTCCTGACTTTTCCAATCACATGAATATTTGATTGGAAGCTGTTTTGGACAGCTTTTCTTTCCTTCATGCCAAACACTTGCAGACCTCCGTGCAACATCCAGAACACGATGGGAGATGTTTTCTGTGCTCCCGCAGGTTTTCCTTGCCAGACACAGTTGGAAAGCTCTCTGCTAGGATGTAGACCACAAAAGACGCTAAAGACGAAGGTACGATGCTCTCCGGAGCTAAGCGCCGCTCCCGGGCATCTTTCGGCAGAAGCCGCGCTACGAGAGCACCGTGACCGGTACAATCGTCTTTGCGCGAAGAAGCCGCTTCTTCGGCTCCGGGAGCCGGAGAGAGCGGCAGCATCGGAAAGGTGAAGAAGGAAGCTGTACAACACTGGGCTTGTGTGCGCAGCTTGCCAACTGATAGAAAACAGTACCTTACCACTTTCCTGACTTTTCCAATCACATGAATATTTGATTGGAAGCTGTTTTGGACAGCTTTTATTTTCTTTAGGCGAAAACCTTTGCAGACCTCCGTGCAACGTCCAGAACACGATGGGAGATGTTTTCTGTGCTCCCGCAGGTTTTCCTTGCCAGACAGAGTGGAAAAGCTTTCTGTTAGGATGTAGACCACAAAAGACGCTAAAGACGAAGGTACGATGCTCTCCGGAGCTAAGCGCCGCTCCCGGGCATCTTTCGGCAGAAGCCGCGCTACGAGAGCACTGTGACCGGTACAATCGTCTTTGCGCGAAGAAGCCGCTTCTTCGGCTCCGGGAGCCGGAGAGAGCGGCAGCATCGGAAAGGTGAAGAAGGAAGCTGTACAACACTGGGCTTGTGTGCGCAGCTTGCCAACTGATAGAAAACAGTACCTTACCACTTTCCTGACTTTTCCAATCACATGAACATTCGATTGGAAGCTGTTTTGGACAGCTTTTCTTTCCTTCATGCCAAACACTTGGCAGACCTCCGTGCAACGTCCAGAACACGATGGGAGATGTTTTCTGTGCTCCCGCAGGTTTTCCTTGCCAGACAGAGTGGAAAAGCTTTCTGCTAGGATGTAGACCAGAAAAGACGCTAAAGACGAAGGTACGATGCTCTCCGGAGCTAAGCGCCGCTCCCGGGCTTCTTTCGGCAGTAGCCGCGCTAAGAGAGCACTGTGACCGGTACAATCGTCTTTGCGCGAAGAAGCCGCTTCTTCGGCTCCGGGAGCCGGAGAGAGCGGCAGCATCGGAAAGGTGAAGAAGGAAGCTGTACAACACTGGGCTTGTGTGCGCAGCTTGCCAACTGATAGAAAACAGTACCTTACCACTTTCCTGACTTTTCCAATCACATGAATATTCGATTGTAAGCTGTTTTGGACAGCTTTTCTGTTCTTTACGGCAAACACTTGCAGACCACCATGCAACGTCCAGAACACGATGGGAGATGTTTTCTGTGCTCCCGCAGGTTTTCCTTGCCAGACAGAGTGGAAAAGCTTTCTGCTAGGATGTAGACCACAAAAGACGCTAAAGACGAAGGTACGATGCTCTCCGGAGCTAAGCGCCGCTCACGGGCGTCTTTCGGCAGAAGCCGCGCTACGAGAGCACTGTGACCGGTACAATCGTCTTTGCGCGAAGAAGCCGCTTCTTCGGCTCCGGGAGCCGGAGAGAGCGGCAGCATCGGAAAGGTGAAGATGGAAGCTGTACAACACTGGGATTGTGTGCGCAGCTTGCCAACTGATAGAAAACAGTACCTTACCACTTTCCTGACTTTTCCAATCACATGAATATTCGATTGGAAGCTGTTTTGGACAGCTTTTCTTTTCTTTAGGCGAAAACCTTGGCAGACCTCCGTGCAACGTCCAGAACACGATGGGAGATGTTTTCTGTGCTCCCGCAGGTTTTCCTTGCCAGACACAGTTGGAAAGCTCTCTGCTAGGATGTAGACCAGAAAAGACGCTAAAGACGAAGGTACGATGCTCTCCGGAGCTAAGCTCCGCTCCCGGGCGTCTTTCGGCACAAGCCGCGCTACGAGAGCACTGTGAGCGGTACAATCGTCTTTGCGCGAAGAAGCCGCTTCTTCGGCTCCGGGAGCCGGAGAGAGCGGCAGCATCGGAAAGGTGAAGAAGGAAGCTGTACAACACTGGGATTGTGTGCGCTACTTGCCAACTGATAGAAAACAGTACCTTACCACTTTCCTGACTTTTCCAATCACATGAATATTTGATTGGAAGCTGTTTTGGACAGCTTTTCTTTTCTTTAGGCGAAAACCTTGGCAGACCTCCATGCAACGTCCAGAACACGATGGGAGATGTTTTCTGTGCTCGCGCAGGTTTTCCTTGCCTGACACAGTTGGAAAGCTCTCTGCTAGGATGTAGACCACAAAAGACGCTAAAGACGAAGGTACGATGCTCTCCGGAGCTAAGCGCCGCTCCCGGGCGTCTTTCGGCACAAGCCGCGCTACGAGAGCACTGTGACCGGTACAATCGTCTTTGCGCGAAGAAGCCGCTTCTTCGGCTCCGGGAGCCGGAGAGAGCGGCAGCATCGGAAAGGTGAAGAAGGAAGCTGTACAACACTGGGCTTGTGTGCGCAGCTTGCCAACTGATAGAAAACAGTACCTTACCACTTTCCTGACTTTTCCAATCACATGAATATTTGATTGGAAGCTGTTTTGGACAGCTTTTCTTTTCTTTACGCCAAACACTTGCAGACCTCCGTGCAACGTCCAGAACACGATGGGAGATGTTTTCTGTGCTCCCGCAGGTTTTCCTTGCCAGACAGAGTGGAAAAGCTTTCTGCTAGGATGTAGACCACAAAAGACGCTAAAGACGAAGGTACGATGCTCTCCGGAGCTAAGCGCCGCTCCCGGGCGTCTTTCGGCACAAGCCGCGCTAAGAGAGCACCGTGACCGGTACAATCGTCATTGCGCGAAGAAGCCGCTTCTTCGGCTCCGGGAGCCGGAGAGAGCGGCAGCATCGGAAAGGTGAAGAAGGAAGCTGTACAACACTGGGATTGTGTGCGCAACTTGCCAACTGATAGAAAACAGTACCTTACCACTTTCCTGACTTTTCCAATCACATGAATATTTGATTGGAAGCTGTTTTGGACAGCTTTTCTTTCCTTCATGCCAAACACTTGCAGACCTCCGTGCAACGTCCAGAACACGATGGGAGATGTTTTCTGTGCTCCCGCAGGTTTTCCTTGCCAGACACAGTTGGAAAGCTCTCTGCTAGGATGTAGACCACAAAAGACGCTAAAGACGAAGGTACAATGTTCTCCGGAGCTAAGCGCCGCTCCCGGGCATCTTTCGGCAGAAGCCGCGCTACGAGAGCACCGTGACCGGTACAATCGTCTTTGCGCGAAGAAGCCGCTTCTTCGGCTCCGGGAGCCGGAGAGAGCGGCAGCATCGGAAAGGTGAAGAAGGAAGCTGTACAACACTGGGATTGTGTGCGCAGCTTGCCAACTGATAGAAAACAGTACCTTACCGTTCTCCTGACTTTTCCAATCACATGAATATTTGATTGGAAGCTGTTTTGGACAGCTTTTCTTTTCTTTACGCCAAACACTTGCAGACCTCCGTGCAACGTCCAGAACACGATGGGAGATGTTTTCTGTGCTCCCGCAGGTTTTCCTTGCCAGACACAGTTGGAAAGCTCTCTGCTAGGATGTAGACCACAAAAGACGCTAAAGACGAAGGTACGATGCTCTCCGGAGCTAAGCGCCGCTCCCGGGCTTCTATCGGCTGTAGCCGCGCTAAGAGAGCACCGTGACCGGTACAATCGTCTTTGCGCGAAGAAGCCGCTTCTTCGGCTCCGGGAGCCGGAGAGAGCGGCAGCATCGGAAAGGTGAAGATGGAAGCTGTACAACACTGGGCTTGTGTGCGCAGCTTGCCAACTGATAGAAAACAGTACCTTACCACTTTCCTGACTTTTCCAATCACATGAACATTCGATTGGAAGCTGTTTTGGACAGCTTTTCTTTCCTTCATGCCAAACACTTGGCAGACCTCCGTGCAACGTCCAGAACACGATGGGAGATGTTTTCTGTGCTCGCGCAGGTTTTCCTTGCCAGACAGAGTGGAAAAGCTTTCTGCTAGGATGTAGACCACAAAAGACGCTAAAGACGAAGGTACGATGCTCTCCGGAGCTAAGCGCCGCTCCCAGGCGTCTTTCGGCAGAAGCGGCGCTAAGAGAGCACCGTGACCGGTACAATCGTCTTTGCGCGAAGAAGCCGCTTCTTCGGCTCCGGGAGCCGGAGAGAGCGGCAGCATCGGAAAGGTGAAGATGGAAGCTGTACAACACTGGGATTGTGTGCGCAGCTTGCCAACTGATAGAAAACAGTACCTTACCACTTTCCTGACTTTTCCAATCACATGAATATTCGATTGGAAGCTGTTTTGGACAGCTTTTATTTTCTTTAGGCGAAAACCTTGGCAGACCTCCGTGCAACGTCCAGAACACGATGGGAGATGTTTTCTGTGCTCCCGCAGGTTTTCCTTGCCAGACAGAGTGGAAAAGCTTTCTGCTAGGATGTAGACCACAAAAGACGCTAAAGACGAAGGTACGATGCTCTCCGGAGCTAAGCGCCGCTCCCGGGCGTCTTTCGGCACAAGCCGCGCTAAGAGAGCACCGTGACCGGTACAATCGTCTTTGCGCGAAGAAGCCGCTTCTTCGGCTCCGGGAGCCGGAGAGAGCGGCAGCATCGGAAAGGTGAAGAAGGAAGCTGTACAACACTGGGCTTGTGTGCGCAGCTTGCCAACTGATAGAAAACAGTACCTTACCACTTTCCTGACTTTTCCAATCACATGAATATTTGATTGGAAGCTGTTTTGGACAGCTTTTCTTTTCTTTACGCCAAACACTTGCAGACCTCCGTGCAACGTCCAGAACACGATGGGAGATGTTTTCTGTGCTCCCGCAGGTTTTCCTTGCCAGACAGAGTGGAAAAGCTTTCTGCTAGGATGTAGACCACAAAAGACGCTAAAGACGAAGGTACGATGCTCTCCGGAGCTAAGCGCCGCTCCCGGGCGTCTTTCGGCACAAGCCGCGCTACGAGAGCACTGTGAGCGGTACAATCGTCTTTGCGCGAAGAAGCCGCTTCTTCGGCTCCGGGAGCCGGAGAGAGCGGCAGCATCGGAAAGGTGAAGAAGGAAGCTGTACATCACTGGGATTGTGTGCGCAACTTGCCAACTGATAGAAAACAGTACCTTACCGTTCTCCTGACTTTTCCAATCACATGAATATTTGATTGGAAGCTGTTTTGGACAGCTTTTCTTTTCTTTAGGCGAAAACCTTGGCAGACCTCCATGCAACGTCCAGAACACGATGGGAGATGTTTTCTGTGCTCCCGCAGGTTTTCCTTGCCAGACACAGTTGGAAAGCTCTCTGCTAGGATGTAGACCACAAAAGACGCTAAAGACGAAGGTACGATGCTCTCCGGAGCTAAGCGCCGCTCCCGGGCGTCTTTCGGCACAAGCCGCGCTAGGAGAGCACTGTGAGCGGTACAATCGTCTTTGCGCGAAGAAGCCGCTTCTTCGGCTCCGGCAGCCGGAGAGAGCGGCAGCATCGGAAAGGTGAAGATGGAAGCTGTACAACACTGGGATTGTGTGCGCAGCTTGCCAACTGATAGAAAACAGTACCTTACCGTTCTCCTGACTTTTCCAATCACATGAATATTCGATTGGAAGCTGTTTTGGACAGCTTTTCTTTCCTTCATGCCAAACACTTGGCAGACCTCCGTGCAACGTCCAGAACACGATGGGAGATGTTTTCTGTGCTCCCGCAGGTTTTCCTTGCCAGACAGAGTGGAAAAGCTTTCTGCTAGGATGTAGACCACAAAAGACGCTAAAGACGAAGGTACGATGCTCTCCGGAGCTAAGCGCCGCTCCCGGGCGTCTTTCGGCAGTAGCCGCGCTAAGAGAGCACCGTGACCGGTACAATCGTCTTTGCGCGAAGAAGCCGCTTCTTCGGCTCCGGGAGCCGGAGAGAGCGGCAGCATCGGAAAGGTGAAGAAGGAAGCTGTACAACACTGGGATTGTGTGCGCAACTTGCCAACTGATAGAAAACAGTACCTTACCACTTTCCTGACTTTTCCAATCACATGAATATTTGATTGGAAGCTGTTTTGGACAGCTTTTCTTTTCTTTATGCCAAACACTTGCAGACCTCCGTGCAACGTCCAGAACACGATGGGAGATGTTTTCTGTGCTCCCGCAGGTTTTCCTTGCCAGACACAGTTGGAAAGCTCTCTGCTAGGATGTAGACCACAAAAGACGCTAAAGACGAAGGTACGATGCTCTCCGGAGCTAAGCGCCGCTCCCGGGCGTCTTTCGGCACAAGCCGCGCTACGAGAGCACTGTGACCGGTACAATCGTCTTTGCGCGAAGAAGCCGCTTCTTCGGCTCCGGGAGCCGGAGAGAGCGGCAGCATCGGAAAGGTGAAGAAGGAAGCTGTACAACACTGGGATTGTGTGCGCAACTTGCCAACTGATAGAAAACAGTACCTTACCACTTTCCTGACTTTTCCAATCACATGAATATTTGATTGGAAGCTGTTTTGGACAGCTTTTCTTTCCTTCATGCCAAACACTTGCAGACCTCCGTGCAACGTCCAGAACACGATGGGAGATGTTTTCTGTGCTCCCGCAGGTTTTCCTTGCCAGACACAGTTGGAAAGCTCTCTGCTAGGATGTAGACCACAAAAGACGCTAAAGACGAAGGTACGATGCTCTCCGGAGCTAAGCGCCGCTCCCGGGCGTCTTTCGGCACAAGCCGCGCTACGAGAGCACTGTGACCGGTACAATCGTCTTTGCGCGAAGAAGCCGCTTCTTCGGCTCCGGGAGCCGGAGAGAGCGGCAGCATCGGAAAGGTGAAGATGGAAGCTGTACAACACTGGGATTGTGTGCGCAGCTTGCCAACTGATAGAAAACAGTACCTTACCACTTTCCTGACTTTTCCAATCACATGAATATTTGATTGGAAGCTGTTTTGGACAGCTTTTCTTTCCTTCATGCCAAACACTTGGCAGACCTCCGTGCAACGTCCAGAACACGATGGGAGATGTTTTCTGTGCTCCCGCAGGTTTTCCTTGCCAGACAGAGTGGAAAAGCTTTCTGCTAGGATGTAGACCAGAAAAGACGCTAAAGACGAAGGTACGATGCTCTCCGGAGCTAAGCGCCGCTCCCGGGCTTCTTTCGGCACAAGCCGCGCTAAGAGAGCACTGTGACCGGTACAATCGTCTTTGCGCGAAGAAGCCGCTTCTTCGGCTCCGGGAGCCGGAGAGAGCGGCAGCATCGGAAAGGTGAAGAAGGAAGCTGTACAACACTGGGCTTGTGTGCGCAGCTTGCCAACTGATAGAAAACAGTACCTTACCACTTTCCTGACTTTTCCAATCACATGAATATTTGATTGGAAGCTGTTTTGGACAGCTTTTCTTTTCTTTACGCCAAACACTTGCAGACCTCCGTGCAACGTCCAGAACACGATGGGAGATGTTTTCTGTGCTCCCGCAGGTTTTCCTTGCCAGACAGAGTGGAAAAGCTTTCTGCTAGGATGTAGACCACAAAAGACGCTAAAGACGAAGGTACGATGCTCTCCGGAGCTAAGCGCCGCTCCCGGGCGTCTTTCGGCAGAAGCGGCGCTAAGAGAGCACTGTGACCGGTACAATCGTCTTTGCGCGAAGAAGCCGCTTCTTCGGCTCCGGGAGCCGGAGAGAGCGGCAGCATCGGAAAGGTGAAGAAGGAAGCTGTACAACACTGGGCTTGTGTGCGCAGCTTGCCAACTGATAGAAAACAGTACCTTACCACTTTCCTGACTTTTCCAATCACATGAATATTTGATTGGAAGCTGTTTTGGACAGCTTTTCTTTTCTTTACGCCAAACACTTGCAGACCTCCGTGCAACGTCCAGAACACGATGGGAGATGTTTTCTGTGCTCCCGCAGGTTTTCCTTGCCAGACAGAGTGGAAAAGCTTTCTGCTAGGATGTAGACCACAAAAGACGCTAAAGACGAAGGTACGATGCTCTCCGGAGCTAAGCGCCGCTCCCGGGCTTCTTTCGGCACAAGCCGCGCTAAGAGAGCACTGTGACCGGTACAATCGTCTTTGCGCGAAGAAGCCGCTTCTTCGGCTCCGGGAGCCGGAGAGAGCGGCAGCATCGGAAAGGTGAAGAAGGAAGCTGTACAACACTGGGATTGTGTGCGCAACTTGCCAACTGATAGAAAACAGTACCTTACCGTTCTCCTGACTTTTCCAATCACATGAATATTTGATTGGAAGCTGTTTTGGACAGCTTTTCTTTTCTTTAGGCGAAAACCTTGGCAGACCTCCATGCAACGTCCAGAACACGATGGGAGATGTTTTCTGTGCTCCCGCAGGTTTTCCTTGCCAGACACAGTTGGAAAGCTCTCTGCTACGATGTAGACCACAAAAGACGCTAAAGACGAAGGTACGATGCTCTCCGGAGCTAAGCGCCGCTCCCGGGCGTCTTTCGGCACAAGCCGCGCTACGAGAGCACTGTGAGCGGTACAATCGTCTTTGCGCGAAGAAGCCGCTTCTTCGGCTCCGGGAGCCGGAGAGAGCGGCAGCATCGGAAAGGTGAAGATGGAAGCTGTACAACACTGGGATTGTGTGCGCAGCTTGCCAACTGATAGAAAACAGTACCTTACCACTTTCCTGACTTTTCCAATCACATGAATATTTGATTGGAAGCTGTTTTGGACAGCTTTTCTTTCCTTCATGCCAAACACTTGGCAGACCTCCGTGCAACGTCCAGAACACGATGGGAGATGTTTTCTGTGCTCCCGCAGGTTTTCCTTGCCAGACAGAGTGGAAAAGCTTTCTGCTAGGATGTAGACCACAAAAGACGCTAAAGACGAAGGTACGATGCTCTCCGGAGCTAAGCGCCGCTCCCGGGCGTCTTTCGGCACAAGCCGCGCTAAGAGAGCACCGTGACCGGTACAATCGTCTTTGCGCGAAGAAGCCGCTTCTTCGGCTCCGGGAGCCGGAGAGAGCGGCAGCATCGGAAAGGTGAAGAAGGAAGCTGTACAACACTGGGATTGTGTGCGCAACTTGCCAACTGATAGAAAACAGTACCTTACCACTTTCCTGACTTTTCCAATCACATGAATATTTGATTGGAAGCTGTTTTGTACAGCTTTTTTTTTCTTTATGCCAAACACTTGGCAGACCTCCGTGCAACGTCCAGAACACGATGGGAGATGTTTTCTGTGCTCCCGCAGGTTTTCCTTGCCAGACACAGTTGGAAAGTTCTCTGCTAGGATGTAGACCACAAAAGACGCTAAAGACGAAGGTACGATGCTCTCCGGAGCTAAGCGCCGCTCCCGGGCGTCTTTCGGCACAAGCCACGCTACGAGAGCACTGTGAGCGGTACAATCGTCTTTGCGCGAAGAAGCCGCTTCTTCGGCTCCGGGAGCCGGAGAGAGCGGCAGCATCGGAAAGGTGAAGAAGGAAGCTGTACAACACTGGGCTTGTGTGCGCAACTTGCCAACTGATAGAAAACAGTACCTTACCACTTTCCTGACTTTTCCAATCACATGAATATTTGATTGGAAGCTGTTTTGGACAGCTTTTCTTTTCTTTACGCCAAACACTTGCAGACCTCCGTGCAACGTCCAGAACACGATGGGAGATGTTTTCTGTGCTCCCGCAGGTTTTCCTTGCCAGACACAGTTGGAAAGCTCTCTGCTAGGATGTAGACCACAAAAGACGCTAAAGACGAAGGTACGATGCTCTCCGGAGCTAAGCGCCGCTCCCGGGCATCTTTCGGCAGAAGCCGCGCTACGAGAGCACTGTGAGCGGTACAATCGTCTTTGCGCGAAGAAGCCGCTTCTTCGGCTCCGGGAGCCGGAGAGAGCGGCAGCATCGGAAAGGTGAAGAAGGAAGCTGTACAACACTGGGCTTGTGTGCGCAGCTTGCCAACTGATAGAAAACAGTACCTTACCACTTTCCTGACTTTTCCAATCACATGAACATTCGATTGGAAGCTGTTTTGGACAGCTTTTCTTTCCTTCATGCCAAACACTTGGCAGACCTCCGTGCAACGTCCAGAACACGATGGGAGATGTTTTCTGTGCTCCCGCAGGTTTTCCTTGCCAGACAGAGTGGAAAAGCTTTCTGCTAGCATGTAGACCACAAAAGACGCTAAAGACGAAGGTACGATGCTCTCCGGAGCTAAGCGCCGCTCCCGGGCGTCTTTCGGCACAAGCCGCGCTAAGAGAGCACTGTGACCGGTACAATCGTCTTTGCGCGAAGAAGCCGCTTCTTCGGCTCCGGGAGCCGGAGAGAGCGGCAGCATCGGAAAGGTGAAGAAGGAAGCTGTACAACACTGGGCTTGTGTGCGCAGCTTGCCAACTGATAGAAAACAGTACCTTACCACTTTCCTGACTTTTCCAATCACATGAATATTTGATTGGAAGCTGTTTTGGACAGCTTTTCTTTTCTTTACGCCAAACACTTGCAGACCTCCGTGCAACGTCCAGAACACGATGGGAGATGTTTTCTGTGCTCCCGCAGGTTTTCCTTGCCAGACAGAGTGGAAAAGCTTTCTGCTAGGATGTAGACCACAAAAGACGCTAAAGACGAAGGTACGATGCTCTCCGGAGCTAAGCGCCGCTCCCGGGCGTCTTTCGGCAGAAGCGGCGCTAAGAGAGCACTGTGACCGGTACAATCGTCTTTGCGCGAAGAAGCCGCTTCTTCGGCTCCGGGAGCCGGAGAGAGCGGCAGCATCGGAAAGGTGAAGAAGGAAGCTGTACAACACTGGGCTTGTGTGCGCAGCTTGCCAACTGATAGAAAACAGTACCTTACCACTTTCCTGACTTTTCCAATCACATGAATATTTGATTGGAAGCTGTTTTGGACAGCTTTTCTTTTCTTTACGCCAAACACTTGCAGACCTCCGTGCAACGTCCAGAACACGATGGGAGATGTTTTCTGTGCTCCCGCAGGTTTTCCTTGCCAGACAGAGTGGAAAAGCTTTCTGCTAGGATGTAGACCACAAAAGACGCTAAAGACGAAGGTACGATGCTCTCCGGAGCTAAGCGCCGCTCCCGGGCGTCTTTCGGCACAAGCCGCGCTAAGAGAGCACTGTGACCGGTACAATCGTCTTTGCGCGAAGAAGCCGCTTCTTCGGCTCCGGGAGCCGGAGAGAGCGGCAGCATCGGAAAGGTGAAGAAGGAAGCTGTACAACACTGGGATTGTGTGCGCAACTTGCCAACTGATAGAAAACAGTACCTTACCGTTCTCCTGACTTTTCCAATCACATGAATATTTGATTGGAAGCTGTTTTGGACAGCTTTTCTTTTCTTTAGGCGAAAACCTTGGCAGACCTCCATGCAACGTCCAGAACACGATGGGAGATGTTTTCTGTGCTCCCGCAGGTTTTCCTTGCCAGACACAGTTGGAAAGCTCTCTGCTAGGATGTAGACCACAAAAGACGCTAAAGACGAAGGTACGATGCTCTCCGGAGCTAAGCGCCGCTCCCGGGCGTCTTTCGGCACAAGTCGCGCTACGAGAGCACTGTGAGCGGTACAATCGTCTTTGCGCGAAGAAGCCGCTTCTTCGGCTCCGGGAGCCGGAGAGAGCGGCAGCATCGGAAAGGTGAAGATGGAAGCTGTACAACACTGGGATTGTGTGCGCAGCTTGCCAACTGATAGAAAACAGTACCTTACCACTTTCCTGACTTTTCCAATCACATGAATATTTGATTGGAAGCTGTTTGGACAGCTTTTCTTTCCTTCATGCCAAACACTTGGCAGACCTCCGTGCAACGTCCAGAACACGATGGGAGATGTTTTCTGTGCTCCCGCAGGTTTTCCTTGCCAGACAGAGTGGAAAAGCTTTCTGCTAGGATGTAGACCACAAAAGACGCTAAAGACGAAGGTACGATGCTCTCCGGAGCTAAGCGCCGCTCCCGGGCGTCTTTCGGCACAAGCCGCGCTAAGAGAGCACCGTGACCGGTACAATCGTCTTTGCGCGAAGAAGCCGCTTCTTCGGCTCCGGGAGCCGGAGAGAGCGGCAGCATCGGAAAGGTGAAGAAGGAAGCTGTACAACACTGGGATTGTGTGTGCAACTTGCCAACTGATAGAAAACAGTACCTTACCACTTTCCTGACTTTTCCAATCACATGAATATTTGATTGGAAGCTGTTTTGTACAGCTTTTTTTTTCTTTATGCCAAACACTTGCAGACCTCCGTGCAACGTCCAGAACACGATGGGAGATGTTTTCTGTGCTCCCGCAGGTTTTCCTTGCCAGACACAGTTGGAAAGCTCTCTGCTAGGATGTAGACCACAAAAGACGCTAAAGACGAAGGTACGATGCTCTCCGGAGCTAAGCGCCGCTCCCGGGCGTCTTTCGGCACAAGCCGCGCTACGAGAGCACTGTGAGCGGTACAATCGTCTTTGCGCGAAGAAGCCGCTTCTTCGGCTCCGGGAGCCGGAGAGAGCGGCAGCATCGGAAAGGTGAAGAAGGAAGCTGTACAACACTGGGATTGTGTGCGCAACTTGCCAACTGATAGAAAACAGTACCTTACCACTTTCCTGACTTTTCCAATCACATGAATATTTGATTGGAAGCTGTTTTGGACAGCTTTTCTTTTCTTTACGCCAAACACTTGCAGACCTCCGTGCAACGTCCAGAACACGATGGGAGATGTTTTCTGTGCTCGCGCAGGTTTTCCTTGCCAGACACATTTGGAAAGCTCTCTGCTAGGATGTAGACCACAAAAGACGCTAAAGACGAAGGTACGATGCTCTCCGGAGCTAAGCGCCGCTCCCGGGCATCTTTCGGCAGAAGCCGCGCTACGAGAGCACTGTGAGCGGTACAATCGTCTTTGCGCGAAGAAGCCGCTTCTTCGGCTCCGGGAGCCGGAGAGAGCGGCAGCATCGGAAAGGTGAAGAAGGAAGCTGTACAACACTGGGCTTGTGTGCGCAGCTTGCCAACTGATAGAAAACAGTACCTTACCACTTTCCTGACTTTTCCAATCACATGAACATTCGATTGGAAGCTGTTTTGGACAGCTTTTCTTTCCTTCATGCCAAACACTTGGCAGACCTCTGTGCAACGTCCAGAACACGATGGGAGATGTTTTCTGTGCTCCCGCAGGTTTTCCTTGCCAGACAGAGTGGAAAAGCTTTCTGCTAGGATGTAGACCACAAAAGACGCTAAAGACTAAGGTACGATGCTCTCCGGAGCTAAGCGCCGCTCCCGGGCTTCTTTCGGCACAAGCCGCGCTAAGAGAGCACTGTGACCGGTACAATCGTCTTTGCGCGAAGAAGCCGCTTCTTCGGCTCCGGGAGCCGGAGAGAGCGGCAGCATCGGAAAGGTGAAGATGGAAGCTGTACAACACTGGGCTTGTGTGCGCAGCTTGCCAACTGATAGAAAACAGTACCTTACCACTTTCCTGACTTTTCCAATCACATGAATATTCGATTGGAAGCTGTTTTGGACAGCTTTTCTGTTCTTTACGGCAAACACTTGCAGACCACCATGCAACGTCCAGAACACGATGGGAGATGTTTTCTGTGCTCCCGCAGGTTTTCCTTGCCAGACAGAGTGGAAAAGCTTTCTGCTAAGATGTAGACCACAAAAGACGCTAAAGACGAAGGTACGATGCTCTCCGGAGCTAAGCGCCGCTCCCGGGCGTCTTTCGGCAGAAGCGGCGCTAAGAGAGCACTGTGACCGGTACAATCGTCTTTGCGCGAAGAAGCCGCTTCTTCGGCTCCGGGAGCCGGAGAGAGCGGCAGCATCGGAAAGGTGAAGATGGAAGCTGTACAACACTGGGATTGTGTGCGCAGCTTGCCAACTGATAGAAAACAGTACCTTACCACTTTCCTGACTTTTCCAATCACATGAATATTCGATTGGAAGCTGTTTTGACAGCTTTTCTGTTCTTTACGGCAAACACTTGCAGACCTCCGTGCAACGTCCAGAACACGATGGGAGATGTTTTCTGTGCTCCCGCAGGTTTTCCTTGCCAGACAGAGTGGAAAAGCTTTCTGCTAGGATGTAGACCACAAAAGACGCTAAAGACGAAGGTACGATGCTCTCCGGAGCTAAGCGCCGCTCCCGGGCGTCTTTCGGCAGAAGCGGCGCTAAGAGAGCACTGTGACCGGTACAATCGTCTTTGCGCGAAGAAGCCGCTTCTTCGGCTCCGGGAGCCGGAGAGAGCGGCAGCATCGGAAAGGTGAAGAAGGAAGCTGTACAACACTGGGCTTGTGTGCGCAGCTTGCCAACTGATAGAAAACAGTACCTTACCACTTTCCTGACTTTTCCAATCACATGAATATTTGATTGGAAGCTGTTTTGGACAGCTTTTCTTTTCTTTACGCCAAACACTTGCAGACCTCCGTGCAACGTCCAGAACACGATGGGAGATGTTTTCTGTGCTCCCGCAGGTTTTCCTTGCCAGACAGAGTGGAAAAGCCTTCTGCTAGGATGTAGACCACAAAAGACGCTAAAGACGAAGGTACGATGCTCTCCGGAGCTAAGCGCCGCTCCCGGGCGTCTTTCGGCAGAAGCGGCGCTAAGAGAGCACTGTGACCGGTACAATCGTCTTTGCGCGAAGAAGCCAATTCTTCGGCTCCGGGAGCCGGAGAGAGCGGCAGCATCGGAAAGGTGAAGAAGGAAGCTGTACAACACTGGGATTGTGTGCGCAACTTGCCAACTGATAGAAAACAGTACCTTACCGTTCTCCTGACTTTTCCAATCACATGAATATTTGATTGGAAGCTGTTTTGGACAGCTTTTCTTTTCTTTAGGCGAAAACCTTGGCAGACCTCCATGCAACGTCCAGAACACGATGGGAGATGTTTTCTGTGCTCCCGCAGGTTTTCCTTGCCAGACACAGTTGGAAAGCTCTCTGCTAGGATGTAGACCACAAAAGACGCTAAAGACGAAGGTACGATGCTCTCCGGAGCTAAGCGCCGCTCCCGGGCGTCTTTCGGCACAAGCCGCGCTACGAGAGCACTGTGAGCGGTACAATCGTCTTTGCGCGAAGAAGCCGCTTCTTCGGCTCCGGGAGCCGGAGAGAGCGGCAGCATCGGAAAGGTGAAGATGGAAGCTGTACAACACTGGGATTGTGTGCGCAGCTTGCCAACTGATAGAAAACAGTACCTTACCACTTTCCTGACTTTTCCAATCACATGAATATTTGATTGGAAGCTGTTTTGGACAGCTTTTCTTTCCTTCATGCCAAACACTTGGCAGACCTCCGTGCAACGTCCAGAACACGATGGGAGATGTTTTCTGTGCTCCCGCAGGTTTTCCTTGCCAGACAGAGTGGAAAAGCTTTCTGCTAGGATGTAGACCACAAAAGACGCTAAAGACGAAGGTACGATGCTCTCCGGAGCTAAGCGCCGCTCCCGGGCGTCTTTCGGCACAAGCCGCGCTAAGAGAGCACCGTGACCGGTACAATCGTCTTTGCGCGAAGAAGCCGCTTCTTCGGCTCCGGGAGCCGGAGAGAGCGGCAGCATCGGAAAGGTGAAGAAGGAAGCTGTACAACACTGGGATTGTGTGTGCAACTTGCCAACTGATAGAAAACAGTACCTTACCACTTTCCTGACTTTTCCAATCACATGAATATTTGATTGGAAGCTGTTTTGTACAGCTTTTTTTTTCTTTATGCCAAACACTTGCAGACCTCCGTGCAACGTCCAGAACACGATGGGAGATGTTTTCTGTGCTCCCGCAGGTTTTCCTTGCCAGACACAGTTGGAAAGCTCTCTGCTAGGATGTAGACCACAAAAGACGCTAAAGACGAAGGTACGATGCTCTCCGGAGCTAAGCGCCGCTCCCGGGCGTCTTTCGGCACAAGCCGCGCTACGAGAGCACTGTGAGCGGTACAATCGTCTTTGCGCGAAGAAGCCGCTTCTTCGGCTCCGGGAGCCGGAGAGAGCGGCAGCATCGGAAAGGTGAAGAAGGAAGCTGTACAACACTGGGATTGTGTGCGCAACTTGCCAACTGATAGAAAACAGTACCTTACCACTTTCCTGACTTTTCCAATCACATGAATATTTGATTGGAAGCTGTTTTGGACAGCTTTTCTTTTCTTTACGCCAAACACTTGCAGACCTCCGTGCAACGTCCAGAACACGATGGGAGATGTTTTCTGTGCTCCCGCAGGTTTTCCTTGCCAGACACATTTGGAAAGCTCTCTGCTAGGATGTAGACCACAAAAGACGCTAAAGACGAAGGTACGATGCTCTCCGGAGCTAAGCGCCGCTCCCGGGCATCTTTCGGCACAAGCCGCGCTACGAGAGCACTGTGAGCGGTACAATCGTCTTTGCGCGAAGAAGCCGCTTCTTCGGCTCCGGGAGCCGGAGAGAGCGGCAGCATCGGAAAGGTGAAGAAGGAAGCTGTACAACACTGGGCTTGTGTGCGCAGCTTGCCAACTGATAGAAAACAGTACCTTACCACTTTCCTGACTTTTCCAATCACATGAACATTCGATTGGAAGCTGTTTTGGACAGCTTTTCTTTCCTTCATGCCAAACACTTGGCAGACCTCCGTGCAACGTCCAGAACACGATGGGAGATGTTTTCTGTGCTCCCGCAGGTTTTCCTTGCCAGACAGAGTGGAAAAGCTTTCTGCTAGGATGTAGACCACAAAAGACGCTAAAGACTAAGGTACGATGCTCTCCGGAGCTAAGCGCCGCTCCCGGGCATCTTTCGGCAGAAGCCGCGCTAAGAGAGCACTGTGACCGGTACAATCGTCTTTGCGCGAAGAAGCCGCTTCTTCGGCTCCGGGAGCCGGAGAGAGCGGCAGCATCGGAAAGGTGAAGATGGAAGCTGTACAACACTGGGCTTGTGTGCGCAGCTTGCCAACTGATAGAAAACAGTACCTTACCACTTTCCTGACTTTTCCAATCACATGAATATTCGATTGGAAGCTGTTTTGGACAGCTTTTCTGTTCTTTACGGCAAACACTTGCAGACCACCATGCAACGTCCAGAACACGATGGGAGATGTTTTCTGTGCTCCCGCAGGTTTTCCTTGCCAGACAGAGTGGAAAAGCTTTCTGCTAAGATGTAGACCACAAAAGACGCTAAAGACGAAGGTACGATGCTCTCCGGAGCTAAGCGCCGCTCCCGGGCGTCTTTCGGCAGAAGCGGCGCTAAGAGAGCACTGTGACCGGTACAATCGTCTTTGCGCGAAGAAGCCGCTTCTTCGGCTCCGGGAGCCGGAGAGAGCGGCAGCATCGGAAAGGTGAAGATGGAAGCTGTACAACACTGGGCTTGTGTGCGCAGCTTGCCAACTGATAGAAAACAGTACCTTACCACTTTCCTGACTTTTCCATTCACATGAATATTCGATTGGAAGCTGTTTTGGACAGCTTTTATTTTCTTTAGGCGAAAACCTTGGCAGACCTCCGTGCAACGTCCAGAACACGATGGGAGATGTTTTCTGTGCTCCCGCAGGTTTTCCTTGCCAGACACAGTTGGAAAGCTCTCTGCTAGGATGTAGACCACAAAAGACGCTAAAGACGAAGGTACGATGCTCTCCGGAGCTAAGCGCCGCTCCCGGGCGTCTTTCCGCACAAGCCGCGCTACGAGAGCACTGTGAGCGGTACAATCGTCTTTGCGCGAAGAAGCCGCTTCTTCGGCTCCGGGAGCCGGAGAGAGCGGCAGCATCGGAAAGGTGAAGAAGGAAGCTGTACAACACTGGGATTGTGTGCGCTACTTGCCAACTGATAGAAAACAGTACCTTATCACTTTCCTGACTTTTCCAATCACATGAATATTTGATTGGAAGCTGTTTTGGACAGCTTTTCTTTTCTTTAGGCGAAAACCTTGGCAGACCTCCATGCAACGTCCAGAACACGATGGGAGATGTTTTCTGTGCTCCCGCATGTTTTCCTTGCCAGACACAGTTGGAAAGCTCTCTGCTAGGATGTAGACCACAAAAGACGCTAAAGACGAAGGTACGATGCTCTCCGGAGCTAAGCGCCGCTCCCGGGCGTCTTTCGGCACAAGCCGCGCTACGAGAGCACTGTGAGCGGTACAATCGTCTTTGCGCGAAGAAGCCGCTTCTTCGGCTCCGGGAGCCGGAGAGAGCGGCAGCATCGGAAAGGTGAAGATGGAAGCTGTACAACACTGGGCTTGTGTGCGCAGCTTGCCAACTGATAGAAAACAGTACCTTACCACTTTCCTGACTTTTCCAATCACATGAATATTTGATTGGAAGCTGTTTTGGACAGCTTTTCCTTCCTTCATGACAAACACTTGGCAGACCTCCGTGCAACGTCCAGAACACGATGGGAGATGTTTTCTGTGCTCCCGCAGGTTTTCCTTGCCAGACAGAGTGGAAAAGCTTTCTGCTAGGATGTAGACCACAAAAGACGCTAAAGACGAAGGTACGATGCTCTCCGGAGCTAAGCGCCGCTCCCGGGCTTCTTTCGGCACAAGCCGCGCTAAGAGAGCACTGTGAGCGGTACAATCGTCTTTGCGCGAAGAAGCCGCTTCTTCGGCTCCGGGAGCCGGAGAGAGCGGCAGCATCGGAAAGGTGAAGAAGGAAGCTGTACAACACTGGGCTTGTGTGCGCAGCTTGCCAACTGATAGAAAACAGTACCTTACCACTTTCCTGACTTTTCCAATCACATGAATATTTGATTGGAAGCTGTTTTGGACAGCTTTTCTTTTCTTTACGCCAAACACTTGCAGACCTCCGTGCAACGTCCAGAACACGATGGGAGATGTTTTCTGTGCTCCCGCAGGTTTTCCTTGCCAGACAGAGTGGAAAAGCTTTCTGCTAGGATGTAGACCACAAAAGACGCTAAAGACGAAGGTACGATGCTCTCCGGAGCTAAGCGCCGCTCCCGGGCGTCTTTCGGCAGAAGCGGCGCTAAGAGAGCACTGTGAGCGGTACAATCGTCTTTGCGCGAAGAAGCCGCTTCTTCGGCTCCGGGAGCCGGAGAGAGCGGCAGCATCGGAAAGGTGAAGATGGAAGCTGTACAACACTGGGATTGTGTGCGCAGCTTGCCAACTGATAGAAAACAGTACCTTACCACTTTCCTGACTTTTCCAATCACATGAATATTCGATTGGAAGCTGTTTTGGACAGCTTTTATTTTCTTTAGGCGAAAACCTTGGCAGACCTCCGTGCAACGTCCAGAACACGATGGGAGATGTTTTCTGTGCTCCCGCAGGTTTTCCTTGCCAGACACAGTTGGAAAGCTCTCTGCTAGGATGTAGACCACAAAAGACGCTAAAGACGAAGGTACGATGCTCTCCGGAGCTAAGCGCCGCTCCCGGGCGTCTTTCGGCACAAGCCGCGCTACGAGAGCACTGTGAGCGGTACAATCGTCTTTGCGCGAAGAAGCCGCTTCTTCGGCTCCGGGAGCCGGAGAGAGCGGCAGCATCGGAAAGGTGAAGAAGGAAGCTGTACAACACTGGGATTGTGTGCGCTACTTGCCAACTGATAGAAAACAGTACCTTACCGTTCTCCTGACTTTTCCAATCACATGAATATTTGATTGGAAGCTGTTTTGGACAGCTTTTCTTTCCTTCATGCCAAACACTTGCAGACCTCCGTGCAACGTCCAGAACACGATGGGAGATGTTTTCTGTGCTCCCGCAGGTTTTCCTTGCCAGACACAGTTGGAAAGCTCTCTGCTAGGATGTAGACCACAAAAGACGCTAAAGACGAAGGTACGATGCTCTCCGGAGCTAAGCGCCGCTCCCGGGCATCTTTCGGCAGAAGCCGCGCTACGAGAGCACCGTGACCGGTAAAATCGTCTTTGCGCGAAGAAGCCGCTTCTTTGGCTCCGGGAGCCGGAGAGAGCGGCAGCATCGGAAAGGTGAAGAAGGAAGCTGTACAACACTGGGCTTGTGTGCGCAGCTTGCCAACTGATAGAAAACAGTACCTTACCACTTTCCTGACTTTTCCAATCACATGAATATTTGATTGGAAGCTGTTTTGGACAGCTTTTATTTTCTTTAGGCGAAAACCTTTGCAGACCTCCGTGCAACGTCCAGAACACGATGGGAGATGTTTTCTGTGCTCCCGCAGGTTTTCCTTGCCAGACACAGTTGGAAAGCTCTCTGCTAGGATGTAGACCACAAAAGACGCTAAAGACGAAGGTACGATGCTCTCCGGAGCTAAGCGCCGCTCCCGGGCGTCTTTCGGCACAAGCCGCGCTACGAGAGCACTGTGAACGGTACAATCGTCTTTGCGCGAAGAAGCCGCTTCTTCGGCTCCGGGAGCCGGAGAGAGCGGCAGCATCGGAAAGGTGAAGAAGGAAGCTGTACAACACTGGGATTGTGTGCGCAACTTGCCAACTGATAGAAAACAGTACCTTACCACTTTCCTGACTTTTCCAATCACATGAATATTTGATTGGAAGCTGTTTTGGACAGCTTTTCTTTTCTTTACGCCAAACACTTGCAGACCTCCGTGCAACGTCCAGAACACGATGGGAGATGTTTTCTGTGCTCCCGCAGGTTTTCCTTGCCAGACACATTTGGAAAGCTCTCTGCTAGGATGTAGACCACAAAAGACGCTAAAGACGAAGGTACGATGCTCTCCGGAGCTAAGCGCCGCTCCCGGGCATCTTTCGGCAGAAGCCGCGCTACGAGAGCACTGTGAGCGGTACAATCGTCTTTGCGCGAAGAAGCCGCTTCTTCGGCTCCGGGAGCCGGAGAGAGCGGCAGCATCGGAAAGGTGAAGAAGGAAGCTGTACAACACTGGGCTTGTGTGCGCAGCTTGCCAACTGATAGAAAACAGTACCTTACCACTTTCCTGACTTTTCCAATCACATGAACATTCGATTGGAAGCTGTTTTGGACAGCTTTTCTTTCCTTCATGCCAAACACTTGGCAGACCTCCGTGCAACGTCCAGAACACGATGGGAGATGTTTTCTGTGCTCCCGCAGGTTTTCCTTGCCAGACAGAGTGGAAAAGCTTTCTGCTAGGATGTAGACCACAAAAGACGCTAAAGACGAAGGTACGATGCTCTCCGGAGCTAAGCGCCGCTCCCGGGCTTCTTTCGGCACAAGCCGCGCTAAGAGAGCACTGTGAGCGGTACAATCGTCTTTGCGCGAAGAAGCCGCTTCTTCGGCTCCGGGAGCCGGAGAGAGCGGCAGCATCGGAAAGGTGAAGATGGAAGCTGTACAACACTGGGCTTGTGTGCGCAGCTTGCCAACTGATAGAAAACAGTACCTTACCACTTTCCTGACTTTTCCAATCACATGAATATTCGATTGGAAGCTGTTTTGGACAGCTTTTCTGTTCTTTACGGCAAACACTTGCAGACCACCATGCAACGTCCAGAACACGATGGGAGATGTTTTCTGTGCTCCCGCAGGTTTTCCTTGCCAGACAGAGTGGAAAAGCTTTCTGCTAAGATGTAGACCACAAAAGACGCTAAAGACGAAGGTACGATGCTCTCCGGAGCTAAGCGCCGCTCCCGGGCGTCTTTCGGCAGAAGCGGCGCTAAGAGAGCACTGTGAGCGGTACAATCGTCTTTGCGCGAAGAAGCCGCTTCTTCGGCTCCGGGAGCCGGAGAGAGCGGCAGCATCGGAAAGGTGAAGATGGAAGCTGTACAACACTGGGATTGTGTGCGCAGCTTGCCAACTGATAGAAAACAGTACCTTACCACTTTCCTGACTTTTCCATTCACATGAATATTCGATTGGAAGCTGTTTTGGACAGCTTTTCTTTTCTTTAGGCGAAAACCTTGGCAGACCTCCGTGCAACGTCCAGAACACGATGGGAGATGTTTTCTGTGCTCCCGCAGGTTTTCCTTGCCAGACACAGTTGGAAAGCTCTCTGCTAGGATGTAGACCACAAAAGACGCTAAAGACGAAGGTACGATGCTCTCCGGAGCTAAGCGCCGCTCCCGGGCGTCTTTCGGCACAAGCCGCGCTACGAGAGCACTGTGAGCGGTACAATCGTCTTTGCGCGAAGAAGCCGCTTCTTCGGCTCCGGGAGCCGGAGAGAGCGGCAGCATCGGAAAGGTGAAGATGGAAGCTGTACAACACTGGGATTGTGTGCGCAGCTTGCCAACTGATAGAAAACAGTACCTTACCACTTTCCTGACTTTTCCAATCACATGAATATTTGATTGGAAGCTGTTTTGGACAGCTTTTCTTTCCTTCATGCCAAACACTTGGCAGACCTCCGTGCAACGTCCAGAACACGATGGGAGATGTTTTCTGTGCTCCCGCAGGTTTTCCTTGCCAGACAGAGTGGAAAAGCTTTCTGCTAGGATGTAGACCACAAAAGACGCTAAAGACGAAGGTACGATGCTCTCCGGAGCTAAGCGCCGCTCCCGGGCTTCTTTCGGCACAAGCCGCGCTAAGAGAGCACTGTGAGCGGTACAATCGTCTTTGCGCGAAGAAGCCGCTTCTTCGGCTCCGGGAGCCGGAGAGAGCGGCAGCATCGGAAAGGTGAAGAAGGAAGCTGTACAACACTGGGCTTGTGTGCGCAGCTTGCCAACTGATAGAAAACAGTACCTTACCACTTTCCTGACTTTTCCAATCACATGAATATTTGATTGGAAGCTGTTTTGGACAGCTTTTCTTTTCTTTACGCCAAACACTTGCAGACCTCCGTGCAACGTCCAGAACACGATGGGAGATGTTTTCTGTGCTCCCGCAGGTTTTCCTTGCCAGACAGAGTGGAAAAGCTTTCTGCTAGGATGTAGACCACAAAAGACGCTAAAGACGAAGGTACGATGCTCTCCGGAGCTAAGCGCCGCTCCCGGGCGTCTTTCGGCAGAAGCGGCGCTAAGAGAGCACTGTGACCGGTACAATCGTCTTTGCGCGAAGAAGCCGCTTCTTCGGCTCCGGGAGCCGGAGAGAGCGGCAGCATCGGAAAGGTGAAGATGGAAGCTGTACAACACTGGGATTGTGTGCGCAGCTTGCCAACTGATAGAAAACAGTACCTTACCACTTTCCTGACTTTTCCAATCACATGAATATTCGATTGGAAGCTGTTTTGGACAGCTTTTATTTTCTTTAGGCGAAAACCTTGGCAGACCTCCGTGCAACGTCCAGAACACGATGGGAGATGTTTTCTGTGCTCCCGCAGGTTTTCCTTGCCAGACACAGTTGGAAAGCTCTCTGCTAGGATGTAGACCACAAAAGACGCTAAAGACGAAGGTATGATGCTCTCCGGAGCTAAGCGCCGCTCCCGGGCGTCTTTCGGCACAAGCCGCGCTACGAGAGCACTGTGAGCGGTACAATCGTCTTTGCGCGAAGAAGCCGCTTCTTCGGCTCCGGGAGCCGGAGAGAGCGGCAGCATCGGAAAGGTGAAGAAGGAAGCTGTACAACACTGGGATTGTGTGCGCTACTTGCCAACTGATAGAAAACAGTACCTTACCGTTCTCCTGACTTTTCCAATCACATGAATATTTGATTGGAAGCTGTTTTGGACAGCTTTTCTTTCCTTCATGCCAAACACTTGCAGACCTCCGTGCAACGTCCAGAACACGATGGGAGATGTTTTCTGTGCTCCCGCAGGTTTTCCTTGCCAGACACAGTTGGAAAGCTCTCTGCTAGGATGTAGACCACAAAAGACGCTAAAGACGAAGGTACGATGCTCTCCGGAGCTAAGCGCCGCTCCCGGGCATCTTTCGGCAGAAGCCGCGCTACGAGAGCACCGTGACCGGTAAAATCGTCTTTGCGCGAAGAAGCCGCTTCTTCGGCTCCGGGAGCCGGAGAGAGCGGCAGCATCGGAAAGGTGAAGAAGGAAGCTGTACAACACTGGGCTTGTGTGCGCAGCTTGCCAACTGATAGAAAACAGTACCTTACCACTTTCCTGACTTTTCCAATCACATGAATATTTGATTGGAAGCTGTTTTGGACAGCTTTTATTTTCTTTAGGCGAAAACCTTTGCAGACCTCCGTGCAACGTCCAGAACACGATGGGAGATGTTTTCTGTGCTCCCGCAGGTTTTCCTTGCCAGACAGAGTGGAAAAGCTTTCTGTTAGGATGTAGACCACAAAAGACGCTAAAGACGAAGGTACGATGCTCTCCGGAGCTAAGCGCCGCTCCCGGGCATCTTTCGGCAGAAGCCGCGCTACGAGAGCACTGTGACCGGTACAATCGTCTTTGCGCGAAGAAGCCGCTTCTTCGGCTCCGGGAGCCGGAGAGAGCGGCAGCATCGGAAAGGTGAAGAAGGAAGCTGTACAACACTGGGCTTGTGTGCGCAGCTTGCCAACTGATAGAAAACAGTACCTTACCACTTTCCTGACTTTTCCAATCACATGAACATTCGATTGGAAGCTGTTTTGGACAGCTTTTCTTTCCTTCATGCCAAACACTTGGCAGACCTCCGTGCAACGTCCAGAACACGATGGGAGATGTTTTCTGTGCTCCCGCAGGTTTTCCTTGCCAGACAGAGTGGAAAAGCTTTCTGCTAGGATGTAGTCCACAAAAGACGCTAAAGACGAAGGTACGATGCTCTCCGGAGCTAAGCGCCGCTCCCGGGCTTCTTTCGGCAGTAGCCGCGCTAAGAGAGCACTGTGACCGGCACAATCGTCTTTGCGCGAAGAAGCCGCTTCTTCGGCTCCGGGAGCCGGAGAGAGCGGCAGCATCGGAAAGGTGAAGATGGAAGCTGTACAACACTGGGCTTGTGTGCGCAGCTTGCCAACTGATAGAAAACAGTACCTTACCACTTTCCTGACTTTTCCAATCACATGAATATTCGATTGGAAGCTGTTTTGGACAGCTTTTCTGTTCTTTACGGCAAACACTTGCAGACCACCATGCAACGTCCAGAACACGATGGGAGATGTTTTCTGTGCTCCCGCAGGTTTTCCTTGCCAGACAGAGTGGAAAAGCTTTCTGCTAGGATGTAGACCACAAAAGACGCTAAAGACGAAGGTACGATGCTCTCCGGAGCTAAGCGCCGCTCACGGGCGTCTTTCGGCAGAAGCCGCGCTACGAGAGCACTGTGACCGGTACAATCGTCTTTGCGCGAAGAAGCCGCTTCTTCGGCTCCGGGAGCCGGAGAGAGCGGCAGCATCGGAAAGGTGAAGATGGAAGCTGTACAACACTGGGATTGTGTGCGCAGCTTGCCAACTGATAGAAAACAGTACCTTACCACTTTCCTGACTTTTCCAATCACATGAATATTCGATTGGAAGCTGTTTTGGACAGCTTTTATTTTCTTTAGGCGAAAACCTTGGCAGACCTCCGTGCAACGTCCAGAACACGATGGGAGATGTTTTCTGTGCTCCCGCAGGTTTTCCTTGCCAGACACAGTTGGAAAGCTCTCTGCTAGGATGTAGACCACAAAAGACGCTAAAGACGAAGGTACGATGCTCTCCGGAGCTAAGCGCCGCTCCCGGGCGTCTTTCGGCACAAGCCGCGCTACGAGAGCACTGTGAGCGGTACAATCGTCTTTGCGCGAAGAAGCCGCTTCTTCGGCTCCGGGAGCCGGAGAGAGCGGCAGCATCGGAAAGGTGAAGAAGGAAGCTGTACAACACTGGGATTGTGTGCGCTACTTGCCAACTGATAGAAAACAGTACCTTACCGTTCTCCTGACTTTTCCAATCACATGAATATTTGATTGGAAGCTGTTTTGGACAGCTTTTCTTTTCTTTAGGCGAAAACCTTGGCAGACCTCCATGCAACGTCCAGAACACGATGGGAGATGTTTTCTGCGCTCGCGCAGGTTTTCCTTGCCAGACACAGTTGGAAAGCTCTCTGCTACGATGTAGACCACAAAAGACGCTAAAGACGAAGGTACGATGCTCTCCGGAGCTAAGCGCCGCTCCCGGGCTTCTTTCGGCACAAGCCGCGCTACGAGAGCACTGTGACCGGTACAATCGTCTTTGCGCGAAGAAGCCGCTTCTTCGGCTCCGGGAGCCGGAGAGAGCGGCAGCATCGGAAAGGTGAAGATGGAAGCTGTACAACACTGGGCTTGTGTGCGCAGCTTGCCAACTGATAGAAAACAGTACCTTACCACTTTCCTGACTTTTCCAATCACATGAATATTTGATTGGAAGCTGTTTTGGACAGCTTTTCTTTCCTTCATGCCAAACACTTGGCAGACCTCCGTGCAACGTCCAGAACACGATGGGAGATGTTTTCTGTGCTCCCGCAGGTTTTCCTTGCCAGACAGAGTGGAAAAGCTTTCTGCTAGGATGTAGACCACAAAAGACGCTAAAGACGAAGGTACGATGCTCTCCGGAGCTAAGCGCCGCTCCCGGGCTTCTTTCGGCACAAGCCGCGCTAAGAGAGCACTGTGACCGGTACAATCGTCTTTGCGCGAAGAAGCCGCTTCTTCGGCTCCGGGAGCCGGAGAGAGCGGCAGCATCGGAAAGGTGAAGAAGGAAGCTGTACAACACTGGGCTTGTGTGCGCAGCTTGCCAACTGATAGAAAACAGTACCTTACCACTTTCCTGACTTTTCCAATCACATGAATATTTGATTGGAAGCTGTTTTGGACAGCTTTTCTTTTCTTTACGCCAAACACTTGCAGACCTCCGTGCAACGTCCAGAACACGATGGGAGATGTTTTCTGTGCTCCCGCAGGTTTTCCTTGCCAGACAGAGTGGAAAAGCTTTCTGCTAGGATGTAGACCACAAAAGACGCTAAAGACGAAGGTACGATGCTCTCCGGAGCTAAGCGCCGCTCCCGGGCGTCTTTCGGCACAAGCCGCGCTAAGAGAGCACCGTGACCGGTACAATCGTCTTTGCGCGAAGAAGCCGCTTCTTCGGCTCCGGGAGCCGGAGAGAGCGGCAGCATCGGAAAGGTGAAGAAGGAAGCTGTACAACACTGGGATTGTGTGCGCAACTTGCCAACTGATAGAAAACAGTACCTTACCACTTTCCTGACTTTTCCAATCACATGAATATTCGATAAGAAGCTGTTTTGGACAGCTTTTCTTTTCTTTATGCCAAACACTTGCGGACCTCCGTGCAACGTCCAGAACACGATGGGAGATGTTTTCTGTGCTCCCGCAGGTTTTCCTTGCCAGACACAGTTGGAAAGCTCTCTGCTAGGATGTAGACCACAAAAGACGCTAAAGACGAAGGTACGATGCTCTCCGGAGCTAAGCGCCGCTCCCGGGCTTCTATCGGCTGTAGCCGCGCTAAGAGAGCACTGTGACCGGTACAATCGTCTTTGCGCGAAGAAGCCGCTTCTTCGGCTCCGGGAGCCGGAGAGAGCGGCAGCATCGGAAAGGTGAAGATGGAAGCTGTACAACACTGGGCTTGTGTGCGCAGCTTGCCAACTGATAGAAAACAGTACCTTACCACTTTCCTGACTTTTCCAATCACATGAACATTCGATTGGAAGCTGTTTTGGACAGCTTTTCTTTCCTTCATGCCAAACACTTGGCAGACCTCCGTGCAACGTCCAGAACACGATGGGAGATGTTTTCTGTGCTCCCGCAGGTTTTCCTTGCCAGACAGAGTGGAAAAGCTTTCTGCTAGGATGTAGACCACAAAAGACGCTAAAGACGAAGGTACGATGCTCTCCGGAGCTAAGCGCCGCTCCCGGGCGTCTTTCGGCACAAGCCGCGCTACGAGAGCACTGTGAGCGGTACAATCGTCTTTGCGCGAAGAAGCCGCTTCTTCGGCTCCGGGAGCCGGAGAGAGCGGCAGCATCGGAAAGGTGAAGAAGGAAGCTGTACAACACTGGGATTGTGTGCGCAACATGCCAACTGATAGAAAACAGTACCTTACCACTTTCCTGACTTTTCCAATCACATGAATATTTGATTGGAAGCTGTTTTGTACAGCTTTTCTTTTCTTTATGCCAAACACTTGCAGACCTCCGTGCAACGTCCAGAACACGATGGGAGATGTTTTCTGTGCTCCCGCAGGTTTTCCTTGCCAGAGACAGTTGGAAAACTCTCTGCTAGGATGTAGACCACAAAAGACGCTAAAGACGAAGGTACGATGCTCTCCGGAGCTAAGCGCCGCTCCCGGGCGTCTTTCGGCACAAGCCGCGCTACGAGAGCACTGTGAGCGGTACAATCGTCTTTGCGCGAAGAAGCCGCTTCTTCGGCTCCGGGAGCCGGAGAGAGCGGCAGCATCGGAAAGGTGAAGAAGGAAGCTGTACAACACTGGGATTGTGTGCGCAACTTGCCAACTGATAGAAAACAGTACCTTACCACTTTCCTGACTTTTCCAATCACATGAATATTTGATTGGAAGCTGTTTTGGACAGCTTTTCTTTCCTTCATGCCAAACACTTGCAGACCTCCGTGCAACGTCCAGAACACGATGGGAGATGTTTTCTGTGCTCCCGCAGGTTTTCCTTGCCAGACACAGTTGGAAAGCTCTCTGCTAGGATGTAGACCACAAAAGACGCTAAAGACGAAGGTACGATGCTCTCCGGAGCTAAGCGCCGCTCCCGGGCTTCTATCGGCTGTAGCCGCGCTAAGAGAGCACTGTGACCGGTACAATCGTCTTTGCGCGAAGAAGCCGCTTCTTCGGCTCCGGGAGCCGGAGAGAGCGGCAGCATCGGAAAGGTGAAGATGGAAGCTGTACAACACTGGGCTTGTGTGCGCAGCTTGCCAACTGATAGAAAACAGTACCTTACCACTTTCCTGACTTTTCCAATCACATGAACATTCGATTGGAAGCTGTTTTGTACAGCTTTTCTTTTCTTTATGCCAAACACTTGCAGACCTCCGTGAAACGTCCAGAACACGATGGGAGATGTTTTCTGTGCTCCCGCAGGTTTTCATTGCCAGAGACATTTGGAAAGCTCTCTGCTAGGATGTAGACCACAAAAGACGCTAAAGACGAAGGTACGATGCTCTCCGGAGCTAAGCGCCGCTCCCGGGCGTCTTTCGGCACAAGCCGCGCTACGAGAGCACTGTGAGCGGTACAATCGTCTTTGCGCGAAGAAGCCGCTTCTTCGGCTCCGGGAGCCGGAGAGAGCGGCAGCATCGGAAAGGTGAAGAAGGAAGCTGTACAACACTGGGATTGTGTGCGCAACTTGCCAACTGATAGAAAACAGTACCTTACCACTTTCCTGACTTTTCCAATCACATGAATATTTGATTGGAAGCTGTTTTGGACAGCTTTTCTTTCCTTCATGCCAAACACTTGCAGACCTCCGTGCAACGTCCAGAACACGATGGGAGATGTTTTCTGTGCTCCCGCAGGTTTTCCTTGCCAGACACAGTTGGAAAGCTCTCTGCTAGGATGTAGACCACAAAAGACGCTAAAGACGAAGGTACGATGCTCTCCGGAGCTAAGCGCCGCTCCCGGGCGTCTTTCGGCACAAGCCGCGCTACGAGAGCACTGTGAGCGGTACAATCGTCTTTGCGCGAAGAAGCCGCTTCTTCGGCTCCGGGAGCCGGAGAGAGCGGCAGCATCGGAAAGGTGAAGATGGAAGCTGTACAACACTGGGATTGTGTGCGCAGCTTGCCAACTGATAGAAAACAGTACCTTACCACTTTCCTGACTTTTCCAATCACATGAATATTTGATTGGAAGCTGTTTTGGACAGCTTTTCTTTCCTTCATGCCAAACACTTGGCAGACCTCCGTGCAACGTCCAGAACACGATGGGAGATGTTTTCTGTGCTCCCGCAGGTTTTCCTTGCCAGACAGAGTGGAAAAGCTTTCTGCTAGGATGTAGACCACAAAAGACGCTAAAGACGAAGGTACGATGCTCTCCGGAGCTAAGCGCCGCTCCCGGGCTTCTTTCGGCACAAGCCGCGCTAAGAGAGCACTGTGACCGGTACAATCGTCTTTGCGCGAAGAAGCCGCTTCTTCGGCTCCGGGAGCCGGAGAGAGCGGCAGCATCGGAAAGGTGAAGATGGAAGCTGTACAACACTGGGCTTGTGTGCGCAGCTTGCCAACTGATAGAAAACAGTACCTTACCACTTTCCTGACTTTTCCAATCACATGAATATTAGATTGGAAGCTGTTTTGGACAGCTTTTCTTTTCTTTACGCCAAACACTTGCAGACCTCCGTGCAACGTCCAGAACACGATGGGAGATGTTTTCTGTGCTCCCGCAGGTTTTCCTTGCCAGACAGAGTGGAAAAGCTTTCTGCTAGGATGTAGACCACAAAAGACGCTAAAGACGAAGGTACGATGCTCTCCGGAGCTAAGCGCCGCTCCCGGGCGTCTTTCGGCAGAAGCGGCGCTAAGAGAGCACTGTGACCGGTACAATCGTCTTTGCGCGAAGAAGCCGCTTCTTCGGCTCCGGGAGCCGGAGAGAGCGGCAGCATCGGAAAGGTGAAGAAGGAAGCTGTACAACACTGGGCTTGTGTGCGCAGCTTGCCAACTGATAGAAAAGAGTACCTTACCACTTTCCTGACTTTTCCAATCACATGAATATTTGATTGGAAGCTGTTTTGGACAGCTTTTCTTTTCTTTACGCCAAACACTTGCAGACCTCCGTGCAACGTCCAGAACACGATGGGAGATGTTTTCTGTGCTCCCGCAGGTTTTCCTTGCCAGACAGAGTGGAAAAGCTTTCTGCTAGGATGTAGACCACAAAAGACGCTAAAGACGAAGGTACGATGCTCTCCAGAGCTAAGCGCCGCTCCCGGGCTTCTTTCGGCACAAGCCGCGCTAAGAGAGCACTGTGACCGGTACAATCGTCTTTGCGCGAAGAAGCCGCTTCTTCGGCTCCGGGAGCCGGAGAGAGCGGCAGCATCGGAAAGGTGAAGAAGGAAGCTGTACAACACTGGGATTGTGTGCGCAACTTGCCAACTGATAGAAAACAGTACCTTACCGTTCTCCTGACTTTTCCAATCACATGAATATTTGATTGGAAGCTGTTTTGGACAGCTTTCCTTTCTTTAGGCGAAAACCTTGGCAGACCTCCATGCAACGTCCAGAACACGATGGGAGATGTTTTCTGTGCTCCCGCAGGTTTTCCTTGCCAGACACAGTTGGAAAGCTCTCTGCTAGGATGTAGACCACAAAAGACGCTAAAGACGAAGGTACGATGCTCTCCGGAGCTAAGCGCCGCTCCCGGGCGTCTTTCGGCACAAGCCGCGCTACGAGAGCACTGTGAGCGGTACAATCGTCTTTGCGCGAAGAAGCCGCTTCTTCGGCTCCGGGAGCCGGAGAGAGCGGCAGCATCGGAAAGGTGAAGATGGAAGCTGTACAACACTGGGATTGTGTGCGCAGCTTGCCAACTGATAGAAAACAGTACCTTACCACTTTCCTGACTTTTCCAATCACATGAATATTTGATTGGAAGCTGTTTTGGACAGCTTTTCTTTCCTTCATGCCAAACACTTGGCAGACCACCCTGCAACGTCCAGAAGACGATGGGAGATGTTTTCTGTGCTCCCGCAGGTTTTCCTTGCCAGACAGAGTGGAAAAGCTTTCTGCTAGGATGTAGACCACAAAAGACGCTAAAGACGAAGGTACGATGCTCTCCGGAGATAAGCGCCGCTCCCGGGCGTCTTTCGGCACAAGCCGCGCTAAGAGAGCACCGTGACCGGTACAATCGTCTTTGCGCGAAGAAGCCGCTTCTTCGGCTCCGGGAGCCGGAGAGAGCGGCAGCATCGGAAAGGTGAAGAAGGAAGCTGTACAACACTGGGATTGTGTGTGCAACTTGCCAACTGATAGAAAACAGTACCTTACCACTTTCCTGACTTTTCCAATCACATGAATATTTGATTGGAAGCTGTTTTGTACAGCTTTTTTTTTCTTTATGCCAAACACTTGCAGACCTCCGTGCAACGTCCAGAACACGATGGGAGATGTTTTCTGTGCTCCCGCAGGTTTTCCTTGCCAGACACAGTTGGAAAGCTCTCTGCTAGGATGTAGACCACAAAAGACGCTAAAGACGAAGGTACGATGCTCTCCGGAGCTAAGCGCCGCTCCCGGGCGTCTTTCGGCACAAGCCGCGCTACGAGAGCACTGTGAGCGGTACAATCGTCTTTGCGCGAAGAAGCCGCTTCTTCGGCTCCGGGAGCCGGAGAGAGCGGCAGCATCGGAAAGGTGAAGAAGGAAGCTGTACAACACTGGGATTGTGTGCGCAACTTGCCAACTGATAGAAAACAGTACCTTACCACTTTCCTGACTTTTCCAATCACATGAATATTTGATTGGAAGCTGTTTTGGACAGCTTTTCTTTTCTTTATGCCAAACACTTGCAGACCTCCGTGCAACGTCCAGAACACGATGGGAGATGTTTTCTGTGCTCCCGCAGGTTTTCCTTGCCAGACACAGTTGGAAAGCTCTCTGCTAGGATGTAGACCACAAAAGACGCTAAAGACGAAGGTACGATGCTCTCCGGAGCTAAGCGCCGCTCCCGGGCGTCTTTCGGCACAAGCCGCGCTACGAGAGCACTGTGACCGGTACAATTGTCTTTGCGCGAAGAAGCCGCTTCTTCGGCTCCGGGAGCCGGAGAGAGCGGCAGCATCGGAAAGGTGAAGATGGAAGCTGTACAACACTGGGATTGTGTGCGCAGCTTGCCAACTGATAGAAAACAGTACCTTACCACTTTCCTGACTTTTCCAATCACATGAATATTTGATTGGAAGCTGTTTTGGACAGCTTTTCTTTCCTTCATGCCAAACACTTGGCAGACCTCCGTGCAACGTCCAGAACACGATGGGAGATGTTTTCTGTGCTCCCGCAGGTTTTCCTTGCCAGACAGAGTGGAAAAGCTTTCTGCTAGGATGTAGACCACAAAAGACGCTAAAGACGAAGGTACGATGCTCTCCGGATCTAAGCGCCGCTCCCGGGCTTCTTTCGGCACAAGCCGCGCTAAGAGAGCACTGTGACCGGTACAATCGTCTTTGCGCGAAGAAGCCGCTTCTTCGGCTCCGGGAGCCGGAGAGAGCGGCAGCATCGGAAAGGTGAAGAAGGAAGCTGTACAACACTGGGCTTGTGTGCGCAGCTTGCCAACTGATAGAAAACAGTACCTTACCACTTTCCTGACTATTCCAATCACATGAATATTTGATTGGAAGCTGTTTTGGACAGCTTTTCTTTTCTTTACGCCAAACACTTGCAGACCTCCGTGCAACGTCCAGAACACGATGGGAGATGTTTTCTGTGCTCCCGCAGGTTTTCCTTGCCAGACAGAGTGGAAATCTTTCTGCTAGGATGTAGACCACAAAAGACGCTAAAGACGAAGGTACGATGCTCTCCGGAGCTAAGCGCCGCTCCCGGGCGTCTTTCGGCACAAGCCGCGCTAAGAGAGCACCGTGACCGGTACAATCGTCTTTGCGCGAAGAAGCCGCTTCTTCGGCTCCGGGAGCCGGAGAGAGCGGCAGCATCGGAAAGGTGAAGAAGGAAGCTGTACAACACTGGGCTTGTGTGCGCAGCTTGCCAACTGATAGAAAACAGTACCTTACCACTTTCCTGACTTTTCCAATCACATGAATATTTGATTGGAAGCTGTTTTGGACAGCTTTTCTTTTCTTTATGCCAAACACTTGCAGACCTCCGTGCAACGTCCAGAACACGATGGGAGATGATTTCTGTGCTCCCGCAGGTTTTCCTTGCCAGACACAGTTGGAAAGCTCTCTGCTAGGATGTAGACCACAAAAGACGCTAAAGACGAAGGTACGATGCTCTCCGGAGCTAAGCGCCGCTCCCGGGCATCTTTCGGCAGAAGCCGCGCTACGAGAGCACCGTGACCGGTACAATCGTCTTTGCGCGAAGAAGCCGCTTCTTCGGCTCCGGGAGCCGGAGAGAGCGGCAGCATCGGAAAGGTGAAGAAGGAAGCTGTACAACACTGGGATTGTGTGCGCAGCTTGCCAACTGATAGAAAACAGTACCTTACCGTTCTCCTGACTTTTCCAATCACATGAATATTTGATTGGAAGCTGTTTTGGACAGCTTTTCTTTTCTTTATGCCAAACACTTGCAGACCTCCGTGCAACGTCCAGAACACGATGGGAGATGTTTTCTGTGCTCCCGCAGGTTTTCCTTGCCAGACACAGTTGGAAAGCTCTCTGCTAGGATGTAGACCACAAAAGACGCTAAAGACGAAGGTACGATGCTCTCCGGAGCTAAGCGCCGCTCCCGGGCATCTTTCGGTAGAAGCCGCGCTACGAGAGCACTGTGACCGGTACAATCGTCTTTGCGTGAAGAAGCCGCTTCTTCGGCTCCGGGAGCCGGAGAGAGCGGCAGCATCGGAAAGGTGAAGAAGGAAGCTGTACAACACTGGGCTTGTGTGCGCAGCTTGCCAACTGATAGAAAACAGTACCTTACCACTTTCCTGACTTTTCCAATCACATGAACATTCGATTGGAAGCTGTTTTGGACAGCTTTTCTTTCCTTCATGCCAAACACTTGGCAGACCTCCGTGCAACGTCCAGAACACGATGGGAGATGTTTTCTGTGCTCCCGCAGGTTTTCCTTGCCAGACAGAGTGGAAAAGCTTTCTGCTAGGATGTAGACCACAAAAGACGCTAAAGACGAAGGTACGATGCTCTCCGGAGCTAAGCGCCGCTCCCGGGCTTCTTTCGGCAGTAGCCGCGCTAAGAGAGCACTGTGACCGGTACAATCGTCTTTGCGCGAAGAAGCCGCTTCTTCGGCTCCGGGAGCCGGAGAGAGCGGCAGCATCGGAAAGGTGAAGATGGAAGCTGTACAACACTGGGCTTGTGTGCGCAGCTTGCCAACTGATAGAAAACAGTACCTTACCACTTTCCTGACTTTTCCAATCACATGAATATTCGATTGGAAGCTGTTTTGGACAGCTTTTCTGTTCTTTACGGCAAACACTTGCAGGACCACCATGCAACGTCCAGAACACGATGGGAGATGTTTTCTGTGCTCGCGCAGGTTTTCCTTGCCAGACAGAGTGGAAAAGCTTTCTGCTAGGATGTAGACCACAAAAGACGCTAAAGACGAAGGTACGATGCTCTCCGGAGCCAAGCGCCGCTCCCGGGCGTCTTTCGGCAGAAGCGGCGCTAAGAGAGCACTGTGACCGGTACAATCGTCTTTGCGCGAAGAAGCCGCTTCTTCGGCTCCGGTAGCCGGAGAGAGCGGCAGCATCGGAAAGGTGAAGATGGAAGCTGTACAACACTGGGATTGTGTGCGCAGCTTGCCAACTGATAGAAAACAGTACCTTACCACTTTCCTGACTTTTCCAATCACATGAATATTCGATTGGAAGCTGTATTGGACAGCTTTTCTTTTCTTTAGGCGAAAACCTTGGCAGACCTCCGTGCAACGTCCAGAACACGATGGGAGATGTTTTCTGTGCTCCCGCAGGTTTTCCTTGCCAGACAGAGTGGAAAAGCTTTCTGCTAGGATGTAGACCACAAAAGACGCTAAAGACGAAGGTACGATGCTCTCCGGAGCTAAGCGCCGCTCCCGGGCGTCTTTCGGCACAAGCCGCGCTACGAGAGCACTGTGAGCGGTACAATCGTCTTTGCGCGAAGAAGCCGCTTCTTCGGCTCCGGGAGCCGGAGAGAGCGGCAGCATCGGAAAGGTGAAGATGGAAGCTGTACACACTGGGATTGTGTGCGCAGCTTGCCAACTGATAGAAAACAGTACCTTACCACTTTCCTGACTTTTCCAATCACATGAATATTCGATAAGAAGCTGTTTTGGACAGCTTTTCTTTTCTTTAGGCGAAAACCTTGGCAGACCTCCGTGCAACGTCCAGAACACGATGGGAGATGTTTTCTGTGCTCCCGCAGGTTTTCCTTGCCAGACAGAGTGGAAAAGCTTTCTGCTAGGATGTAGACCACAAAAGACGCTAAAGACGAAGGTACGATGCTCTCCGGAGCTAAGCGCCGCTCCCGGGCGTCTTTCCGCAGATGCCGCGCTACGAGAGCACTGTGAGCGGTACAATCGTCTTTGCGCGAAGAAGCCGCTTCTTCGGCTCCGGGAGCCGGAGAGAGCGGCAGCATCGGAAAGGTGAAGAAGGAAGCTGTACAACACTGGGCTTGTGTGCGCAGCTTGCCAACTGATAGAAAACAGTACCTTACCACTTTCCTGACTTTTCCAATCACATGAATATTTGATTGGAAGCTGTTTTGGACAGCTTTTCTTTTCTTTACGCCAAACACTTGCAGACCT
This sequence comes from Ammospiza caudacuta, assembly GCF_027887145.1. Lineage (NCBI taxonomy): Eukaryota > Metazoa > Chordata > Aves > Passeriformes > Passerellidae > Ammospiza > Ammospiza caudacuta. The sequence goes on along the minus strand of NC_080595.1, from coordinate 20,152,751 downwards.
CCGTGCAACGTCCAGAACACGATGGGAGATGTTTTCTGTGCTCCCGCAGGTTTTCCTTGCCAGACAGAGTGGAAAAGCTTTCTGCTAGGATGTAGACCACAAAAGACGCTAAAGACGAAGGTACGATGCTCTCCGGAGCTAAGCGCCGCTCCCGGGCGTCTTTCGGCACAAGCCGCGCTAAGAGAGCACCGTGACCGGTACAATCGTCTTTGCGCGAAGAAGCCGCTTCTTCGGCTCCGGGAGCCGGAGAGAGCGGCAGCATCGGAAAGGTGAAGAAGGAAGCTGTACAACACTGGGATTGTGTGCGCAACTTGCCAACTGATAGAAAACAGTACCTTACCGTTCTCCTGACTTTTCCAATCACATGAACATTCGATTGGAAGCTGTTTTGGACAGCTTTTCTTTCCTTCATGCCAAACACTTGCAGACCTCCGTGCAACGTCCAGAACACGATGGGAGATGTTTTCTGTGCTCCCGCAGGTTTTCCTTGCCAGACAGAGTGGAAAAGCTTTCTGCTAGGATGTAGACCACAAAAGACGCTAAAGACGAAGGTACGATGCTCTCCGGAGCTAAGCGCCGCTCCCGGGCGTCTTTCGGCACAAGCCGCGCTAAGAGAGCACCGTGACCGGTACAATCGTCTTTGCGCGAAGAAGCCGCTTCTTCGGCTCCGGGAGCCGGAGAGAGCGGCAGCATCGGAAAGGTGAAGAAGGAAGCTGTACAACACTGGGATTGTGTGCGCAACTTGCCAACTGATAGAAAACAGTACCTTACCACTTTCCTGACTTTTCCAATCACATGAACATTCGATTCGAAGCTGTTTTGGACAGCTTTTCTTTTCTTTATGCCAAACACTTGCAGACCTCCGTGCAACGTCCAGAACACGATGGGAGATGTTTTCTGTGCTCCCGCAGGTTTTCCTTGCCAGACAGAGTGGAAAAGCTTTCTGCTAGGATGTAGACCACAAAAGACGCTAAAGACGAAGGTACGATGCTCTCCGGAGCTAAGCGCCGCTCCCGGGCGTCTTTCGGCAGATGCCGTGCTACGAGAGCACTGTGAGCGGTACAATCGTCTTTGCGCGAAGAAGCCGCTTCTTCGGCTCCGGGAGCCGGAGAGAGCGGCAGCATCGGAAAGGTGAAGAAGGAAGCTGTACAACACTGGGCTTGTGTGCGCAGCTTGCCAACTGATAGAAAACAGTACCTTACCACTTTCCTGACTTTTCCAATCACATGAATATTCGATAAGAAGCTGTTTTGGACAGCTTTTCTTTTCTTTAGGCGAAAACCTTGGCAGACCTCCGTGCAACGTCCAGAACACGATGGGAGATGTTTTCTGTGCTCCCGCAGGTTTCCCTTGCCAGACAGAGTGGAAAAGCTTTCTGCTAGGATGTAGACCACAAAAGACGCTAAAGACGAAGGTACGATGCTCTCCGGAGATAAGCGCCGCTCCCGGGCTTCTTTCGGCACAAGCCGCGCTAAGAGAGCACCGTGACCGGTACAATCGTCTTTGCGCGAAGAAGCCGCTTCTTCGGCTCCGGGAGCCGGAGAGAGCGGCAGCATCGGAAAAGTGAAGAAGGAAGCTGTACAACACTTGGCTTGTGTGCGCAGCTTGCCAACTGATGGAAAACAGTACCTTACCACTTTCCTGACTTTTCCAATCACATGAATATTTGATTGGAAGCTGTTTTGGACAGCTTTTCTTTTCTTTACGCCAAACATTTGCAGATCTCCATGCAACGTCCAGAACACGATGGGAGATGTTTTTTGTGCTCCCGCAGGTTTTCCTTGCCAGACAGAGTGGAAAAGCTTTCTGCTAGGATGTAGACCAGAAAAGACGCTAAAGACGAAGGTACGATGCTCTCCGGAGCTAAGCGCCGCTCCCGGGCGTCTTTCGGCACAAGCCGCGCTAAGAGAGCACCGTGACCGGTACAATCGTCTTTGCGCGAAGAAGCCGCTTCTTCGGCTCCGGGAGCCGGAGAGAGCGGCAGCATCGGAAAGGTGAAGAAGGAAGCTGTACAACACTGGGATTGTGTGTGCAACTTGCCAACTGACAGAAAACAGTACCTTACCACTTTCCTGACTTTTCCAATCACATGAATATTCGATTGGAAGCTGTTTTGGACAGCTTTTCTTTTCTTTAGGCGAAAACCTTGGCAGACCTCCGTGCAACGTCCAGAACACGATGGGAGATGTTTTCTGTGCTCCCGCAGGTTTTCCTTGCCAGACAGAGTGGAAAAGCTTTCTGCTAGGATGTAGACCACAAAAGACGCTAAAGACGAAGGTACGATGCTCTCCGGAGCTAAGCGCCGCTCCCGGGCGTCTTTCGGCACAAGCCGCGCTAAGAGAGCACCGTGACCGGTACAATCGTCTTTGCGCGAAGAAGCCGCTTCTTCGGCTCCGGGAGCCGGAGAGAGCGGCAGCATCGGAAAGGTGAAGAAGGAAGCTGTACAACACTGGGATTGTGTGTGCAACTTGCCAACTGATAGAAAACAGTACCTTACCACTTTCCTGACTTTTCCAATCACATGAACATTCGATTGGAAGCTGTTTTGGACAGCTTTTCTTTCCTTCATGCCAAACACTTGCAGACCTCCGTGCAACGTCCAGAACACGATGGGAGATGTTTTCTGTGCTCCCGCAGGTTTTCCTTGCCAGACAGAGTGGAAAAGCTTTCTGCTAGGATGTAGACCACAAAAGACGCTAAAGACGAAGGTACGATGCTCTCCGGAGCTAAGCGCCGCTCCCGGGCGTCTTTCGGCACAAGCCGCGCTAAGAGAGCACCGTGACCGGTACAATCGTCTTTGCGCGAAGAAGCTGCTTCTTCGGCTCCGGGAGCCGGAGAGAGCGGCAGCATCGGAAAGGTGAAGAAGGAAGCTGTACAACACTAGAATTGTGTGCGCAACTTGCCAACTGATAGAAAACAGTACCTTACCACTTTCCTGACTTTTCCAATCACATGAACATTCGATTGGAAGCTGTTTTGGACAGCTTTTCTTTCCTTCATGCCAAACACTTGGCAGACCTCCGTGCAACGTCCAGAACACGATGGGAGATGTTTTCTGTGCTCGCGCAGGTTTTCCTTGCCAGACAGAGTGGAAAAGCTTTCTGCTAGGATATAGACCACAAAAGACGCTAAAGACGATGGTACGATGCTCTCCGGAGCTAAGCGCCGCTCCCGGGCGTCTTTCGGCAGAAGCCGCGCTACGAGAGCACTGTGACCGGTACAATCGTCTTTGCGCGAAGAAGCCGCTTCTTCGGCTCCGGGAGCCGGAGAGAGCGGCAGCATCGGAAAGGTGAAGAAGGAAGCTGTACAACACTTGGCTTGTGTGCGCAGCTTGCCAACTGATAGAAAACAGTACCTTACCACTTTCCTGACTTTTCCAATCACATGAATATTTGATTGGAAGCTGTTTTGGACAGCTTTTCTTTTCTTTACCCCAAACACTTGCAGACCTCCATGCAACGTCCAGAACACGATGGGAGATGTTTTCTGTGCTCCCGCAGGTTTTCCTTGCCAGACAGAGTGGAAAAGCTTTCTGCTAGGATGTAGACCACAAAAGACGCTAAAGACGAAGGTACGATGCTCTCCGGAGCTAAGCGCCGCTCCCGGGCGTCTTTCGGCACAAGCCGCGCTAAGAGAGCACCGTGACCGGTACAATCGTCTTTGCGCGAAGAAGCCGCTTCTTCGGCTCCGGGAGCCGGAGAGAGCGGCAGCATCGGAAAGGTGAAGAAGGAAGCTGTACAACACTGGGATTGTGTGCGCAACTTGCCAACTGATAGAAAACAGTACCTTACCACTTTCCTGACTTTTCCAATCACATGAATATTTGATTGGAAGCTGTTTTGGACAGCTTTTCTTTTCTTTATGCCAAACACTTGCAGACCTCCGTGCAACGTCCAGAACACGATGGGAGATGTTTTCTGTGCTCCCGCAGGTTTTCCTTGCCAGACACAGTTGGAAAGCTCTCTGCTAGGATGTAGACCACAAAAGACGCTAAAGACGAAGGTACGATGCTCTCCGGAGCTAAGCGCCGCTCCCGGGCATCTTTCGGCACAAGCCGCGCTAAGAGAGCACCGTGACCGGTACAATCGTCTTTGCGCGAAGAAGCCGCTTCTTCGGCTCCGGGAGCCGGAGAGAGCGGCAGCATCGGAAAGGTGAAGAAGGAAGCTGTACAACACTGGGCTTGTGTGCGCAGCTTGCCAACTGATAGAAAACAGTACCTTACCACTTTCCTGACTTTTCCAATCACATGAATATTCGATAAGAAGCTGTTTTGGACAGCTTTTCTTTTCTTTAGGCGAAAACCTTGGCAGACCTCCGTGCAACGTCCAGAACACGATGGGAGATGTTTTCTGTGCTCCCGCAGGTTTTCCTTGCCAGACAGAGTGGAAAAGCTTTCTGCTAGGATGTAGACCTCAAAAGACGCTAAAGACGAAGGTACGATGCTCTCCGGAGCTAAGCGCCGCTCCCGGGCTTCTTTCGGCAGAAGCCGCGCTACGAGAGCACCGTGACCGGTACAATCGTCTTTGCGCGAAGAAGCCGCTTCTTCGGCTCCGGGAGCCGGAGAGAGCGGCAGCATCGGAAAAGTGAAGAAGGAAGCTGTACAACACTTGGCTTGTGTGCGCAGCTTGCCAACTGATGGAAAACAGTACCTTACCACTTTCCTGACTTTTCCAATCACATGAATATTTGATTGGAAGCTGTTTTGGACAGCTTTTCTTTTCTTTACGCCAAACATTTGCAGATCTCCATGCAACGTCCAGAACACGATGGGAGATGTTTTATGTGCTCCCGCAGGTTTTCCTTGCCAGACAGAGTGGAAAAGCTTTCTGCTAGGATGTAGACCAGAAAAGACGCTAAAGACGAAGGTACGATGCTCTCCGGAGCTAAGCGCCGCTCCCGGGCGTCTTTCGGCACAAGCCGCGCTAAGAGAGCACCGTGACCGGTACAATCGTCTTTGCGCGAAGAAGCCGCTTCTTTGGCTCCGGGAGCCGGAGAGAGCGGCAGCATCAGAAAGGTGAAGAAGGAAGCTGTACAACACTGGGATTGTGTGTGCAACTTGCCAACTGACAGAAAACAGTACCTTACCACTTTCCTGACTTTTCCAATCACATGAATATTCGATTGGAAGCTGTTTTGGACAGCTTTTCTTTTCTTTAGGCGAAAACCTTGGCAGACCTCCGTGCAACGTCCAGAACACGATGGGAGATATTTTCTGTGCTCCCGCAGGTTTTCCTTGCCAGACAGAGTGGAAAAGCTTTCTGCTAGGATGTAGACCACAAAAGACGCTAAAGACGAAGGTACGATGCTCTCCGGAGCTAAGCGCCGCTCCCGGGCGTCTTTCGGCACAAGCCGCGCTACGAGAGCACTGTGAGCGGTACAATCGTCTTTGCGCGAAGAAGCCGCTTCTTCGGCTCCGGGAGCCGGAGAGAGCGGCAGCATCGGAAAGGTGAAGATGGAAGCTGTACAACACTGGGATTGTGTGCGCAGCTTGCCAACTGATAGAAAACAGTACCTTACCACTTTCCTGACTTTTCCAATCACATGAATATTCGATAAGAAGCTGTTTTGGACAGCTTTTCTTTCCTTCATGCCAAACACTTGGCAGACCTCCGTGCAACGTCCAGAACACGATGGGAGATGTTTTCTGTGCTCCCGCAGGTTTTCCTTGCCAGACAGAGTGGAAAAGCTTTCTGCTAGGATGTAGACCACAAAAGACGCTAAAGACGAAGGTACGATGCTCTCCGGAGCTAAGCGCCGCTCCCGGGCGTCTTTCGGCACAAGCCGCGCTAAGAGAGCACCGTGACCTGTACAATCGTCTTTGCGCGAAGAAGCCGCTTCTTCGGCTCCGGGAGCCGGAGAGAGCGGCAGCATCGGAAAGGTGAAGAAGGAAGCTGTACAACACTGGGATTGTGTGCGCAACTTGCCAACTGATAGAAAACAGTACCTTACCACTTTCCTGACTTTTCCAATCACATGAACATTCGATTGGAAGCTGTTTTGGACAGCTTTTCTTTCCTTCATGCCAAACACTTGCAGACCTCCGTGCAACGTCCAGAACACGATGGGAGATGTTTTCTGTGCTCCCGCAGGTTTTCCTTGCCAGACAGAGTGGAAAAGCTTTCTGCTAGGATGTAGACCACAAAAGACGCTAAAGACGAAGGTACGATGCTCTCCGGAGCTAAGCGCCGCTCCCGGGCGTCTTTCGGCACAAGCCGCGCTAAGAGAGCACCGTGACCGGTACAATCGTCTTTGCGCGAAGAAGCCGCTTCTTCGGCTCCGGGAGCCGGAGAGAGCGGCAGCATCGGAAAGGTGAAGAAGGAAGCTGTACAACACTGGGCTTGTGTGCGCAACTTGCCAACTGATAGAAAACAGTACCTTACCACTTTCCTGACTTTTCCAATCACATGAACATTCGATTGGAAGCTGTTTTGGACAGCTTTTCTTTCCTTCATGCCAAACACTTGCAGACCTCCGTGCAACGTCCAGAACACGATGGGAGATGTTTTCTGTGCTCGCACAGGTTTTCCTTGCCAGACAGAGTGGAAAAGCTTTCTGCAAGGATGTAGACCACAAAAGACGCTAAAGACGAAGGTACGATTCTCTCCGGAGCTAAGCGCCGCTCCCGGGCTTCTTTCGGCAGAAGCGGCGCTAAGAGAGCACCGTGACCGGTACAATCGTCTTTGCGCGAAGAAGCCGCTTCTTCGGCTCCGGGAGCCGGAGAGAGCGGCAGCATCGGAAAGGTGAAGATGGAAGCTGTACAACACTGGGCTTGTGTGCGCAGCTTGCCAACTGATAGAAAACAGTACCTTACCACTTTCCTGACTTTTCCAATCACATGAATATTTGATTGGAAGCTGTTTTGGACAGCTTTTCTTTTCTTTAGGCGAAAACCTTGTCAGACCTCCGTGCAATGTCCAGAACACGATGGGAGATGTTTTCTGTGCTCCCGCAGGTTTTCCTTGCCAGACAGAGTGGAAAAGCTTTCTGCTAGGATGTAGACCACAAAAGACGCTAAAGACGAAGGTACGATGCTCTCCGGAGCTAAGCGCCGCTCCCGCGCTTCTTTCGGCACAAGCCGCGCTAAGAGAGCACTGTGACCGGTACAATCGTCTTTGCGCGAAGAAGCCGCTTCTTCGGCTCCGGGAGCCGGAGAGAGCGGCAGCATCGGAAAGGTGAAGAAGGAAGCTGTACAACACTGGGCTTGTGTGCGCAGCTTGCCAACTGATAGAAAACAGTACCTTACCACTTTCCTGACTTTTCCAATCACATGAATATTTGATTGTAAGCTGTTTTGGACAGCTTTTCTTTTCTTTACGCCAAACACTTGCAGACCTCCATGCAACGTCCAGAACACGATGGGAGATGTTTTCTGTGCTCGCGCAGGTTTTCCTTGCCAGACAGAGTGGAAAAGCTTTCTGCTAGGATGTAGACCACAAAAGACGCTAAAGACGAAGGTACGATGCTCTCCGGAGCTAAGCGCCGCTCCCGGGCGTCTTTCGGCACAAGCCGCGCTAAGAGAGCACCGTGACCGGTACAATCGTCTTTGCGCGAAGAAGCCGCTTCTTCGGCTCCGGGAGCCGGAGAGAGCGGCAGCATCGGAAAGGTGAAGAAGGAAGCTGTACAACACTGGGATTGTGTGCGCAACTTGCCAACTGATAGAAAACAGTACCTTACCACTTTCCTGACTTTTCCAATCACATGAACATTCGATTGGAAGCTGTTTTGGACAGCTTTTCTTTCCTTCATGCCAAACACTTGGCAGACCTCCGTGCAACGTCCAGAACACGATGGGAGATGTTTTCTGTGCTCGCGCAGGTTTTCCTTGCCAGACAGAGTGGAAAAGCTTTCTGCTAGGATGTAGACCACAAAAGACGCTAAAGACGAAGGTACGATGCTCTCCGGAGCTAAGCGCCGCTCCCGGGCGTCTTTCGGCAGAAGCCGCGCTACGAGAGCACTGTGACCGGTACAATCGTCTTTGCGCGAAGAAGCCGCTTCTTCGGCTCCGGGAGCCGGAGAGAGCGGCAGCATCGGAAAGGTGAAGAAGGAAGCTGTACAACACTTGGCTTGTGTGCGCAGCTTGCCAACTGATAGAAAACAGTACCTTACCACTTTCCTGACTTTTCCAATCACATGAATATTTGATTGGAACCTGTTTTGGACAGCTTTTCTTTTCTTTAGGCGAAAACCTTGGCAGACCTCCGTGCAACGTCCAGAACACGATGGGAGATGTTTTCTGTGCTCCCGCAGGTTTTCCTTGCCAGACAGAGTGGAAAAGCTTTCTGCTAGGATGTAGACCACAAAAGACGCTAAAGACGAAGGTACGATGCTCTCCGGAGCTAAGCGCCGCTCCCGGGCTTCTTTCGGCAGAAGCGGCGCTAAGAGAGCACCGTGACCGGTACAATCGTCTTTGCGCGAAGAAGCCGCTTCTTCGGCTCCGGGAGCCGGAGAGAGCGGCAGCATCGGAGAGGTGAAGAAGGAAGCTGTACAACACTGGGCTTGTGTGCGCAGCTTGCCAACTGATAGAAAACAGTACCTTACAACTTTCCTGACTTTTCCAATCACATGAATATTCGATTGGAACCTGTTTTGGACAGCTTTTCTTTTCTTTAGGCGAAAACCTTGGCAGACCTCCGTGCAACGTCCAGAACACGATGGGAGATGTTTTCTGTGCTCGCGCAGGTTTTCCTTGCCAGACAGAGTGGAAAAGCTTTCTGCTAGGATGTAGACCACAAAAGACGCTAAAGACGAAGGTACGATGCTCTCCGGAGCTAAGCGCCGCTCCCGGGCGTCTTTCGGCAGATGCCGCGCTACGAGAGCACTGTGAGCGGTACAATCGTCTTTGCGCGAAGAAGCCGCTTCTTCGGCTCCGGGAGCCGGAGAGAGCGGCAGCATCGGAAAGGTGAAGATGGAAGCTGTACAACACTGGGATTGTGTGCGCAACTTGCCAACTGATAGAAAACAGTACCTTACCACTTTCCTGACTTTTCCAATCACATGAACATTCGATTGGAAGCTGTTTTGGACAGCTTTTCTTTCCTTCATGCCAAACACTTGCAGACCTCCGTGCAACGTCCAGAACACGATGGGAGATGTTTTCTGTGCTCGCGCAGGTTTTCCTTGCCAGACAGAGTGGAAAAGCTTTCTGCTAGGATGTAGACCACAAAAGACGCTAAAGACGAAGGTACGATGCTCTCCGGAGCTAAGCGCCGCTCCCGGGCTTCTTTCGGCACAAGCCGCGCTAAGAGAGCACTGTGACCGGTACAATCGTCTTTGCGCGAAGAAGCCGCTTCTTCGGCTCCGGGAGCCGGAGAGAGCGGCAGCATCGGAAAGGTGAAGAAGGAAGCTGTACAACACTGGGCTTGTGTGCGCAGCTTGCCAACTGATAGAAAACAGTACCTTACCACTTTCCTGACTTTTCCAATCACATGAATATTTGATTGGAAGCTGTTTTGGACAGCTTTTCTTTTCTTTACGCCAAACACTTGCAGACCTCCATGCAACGTCCAGAACACGATGGGAGATGTTTTCTGTGCTCCCGCAGGTTTTCCTTGCCAGACAGAGTGGAAAAGCTTTCTGTTAGGATGTAGACCACAAAAGACGCTAAAGACGAAGGTACGATGCTCTCCGGAGCTAAGCGCCGCTCCCGGGCGTCTTTCGGCACAAGCCGCGCTAAGAGAGCACCGTGACCGGTACAATCGTCTTTGCGCGAAGAAGCCGCTTCTTCGGCTCCGGGAGCCGGAGAGAGCGGCAGCATCGGAAAGGTGAAGAAGGAAGCTGTACAACACTGGGATTGTGTGCGCAACTTGCCAACTGATAGAAAACAGTACCTTACCACTTTCCTGACTTTTCCAATCACATGAACATTCGATTGGAAGCTGTTTTGGACAGCTTTTCTTTCCTTCATGCCAAACACTTGGCAGACCTCCGTGCAACGTCCAGAACACGATGGGAGATGTTTTCTGTGCTCCCGCAGGTTTTCCTTGCCAGACAGAGTGGAAAAGCTTTCTGCTAGGATGTAGACCACAAAAGACGCTAAAGACGAAGGTACGATGCTCTCCGGAGCTAAGCGCCGCTCCCGGGCGTCTTTCGGCAGAAGCCGCGCTACGAGAGCACTGTGAGCGGTACAATCGTCTTTGCGCGAAGAAGCCGCTTCTTCGGCTCCGGGAGCCGGAGAGAGCGGCAGCATCGGAAAGGTGAAGAAGGAAGCTGTACAACACTTGGCTTGTGTGCGCAGCTTGCCAACTGATAGAAAACAGTACCTTACCACTTTCCTGACTTTTCCAATCACATGAATATTTGATTGGAAGCTGTTTTGGACAGCTTTTCTTTTCTTTACGCCAAACACTTGCAGACCTCCATACAACGTCCAGAACACGATGGGAGATGTTTTCTGTGCTCCCGCAGGTTTTCCTTGCCAGACAGAGTGGAAAAGCTTTCTGCTAGGATGTAGACCACAAAAGACGCTAAAGACGAAGGTACGATGCTCTCCGGAGCTAAGCGCCGCTCCCGGGCGTCTTTCGGCACAAGCCGCGCTAAGAGAGCACCGTGACCGGTACAATCGTCTTTGCGCGAAGAAGCCGCTTCTTCGGCTCCGGGAGCCGGAGAGAGCGGCAGCATCGGAAAGGTGAAGAAGGAAGCTGTACAACACTGGGATTGTGTGCGCAACTTGCCAACTGATAGAAAACAGTACCTTACCGTTCTCCTGACTTTTCCAATCACATGAATATTTGATTGGAAGCTGTTTTGGACAGCTTTTCTTTTCTTTATGCCAAACACTTGCAGACCTCCGTGCAACGTCCAGAACACGATGGGAGATGTTTTCTGTGCTCCCGCAGGTTTTCCTTGCCAGACACAGTTGGAAAGCTCTCTGCTAGGATGTAGACCACAAAAGACGCTAAAGACGAAGGTACGATGCTCTCCGGAGCTAAGCGCCGCTCCCGGGCATCTTTCGGCAGAAGCCGCGCTACGAGAGCACCGTGACCGGTACAATCGTCTTTGCGCGAAGAAGCCGCTTCTTCGGCTCCGGGAGCCGGAGAGAGCGGCAGCATCGGAAAGGTGAAGAAGGAAGCTGTACAACACTGGGCTTGTGTGCGCAGCTTGCCAACTGATAGAAAACAGTACCTTACCACTTTCCTGACTTTTCCAATCACATGAATATTTGATTGGAAGCTGTTTTGGACAGCTTTTCTTTTCTTTAGGCGAAAACCTTTGCAGACCTCCGTGCAACGTCCAGAACACGATGGGAGATGTTTTCTGTGCTCCCGCAGGTTTTCCTTGCCAGACAGAGTGGAAAAGCTTTCTGCTAGGATGTAGACCAGAAAAGACGCTAAAGACGAAGGTACGATGCTCTCCGGAGCTAAGCGCCGCTCCCGGGCGTCTTTCGGCAGATGCCGCGCTACGAGAGCACTGTGAGCGGTACAATCGTCTTTGCGCGAAGAAGCCGCTTCTTCGACTCCGGGAGCCGGAGAGAGCGGCAGCATCGGAAAGGTGAAGATGGAAGCTGTACAACACTGGGATTGTGTGCGCAGCTTGCCAACTGATAGAAAACAGTACCTTACCACTTTCCTGACTTTTCCAATCACATGAATATTCGATTGGAAGCTGTTTTGGACAGCTTTTCTTTTCTTTAGGCGAAAACCTTGGCAGACCTCCGTGCAACGTCCAGAACACGATGGGAGATGTTTTCTGTGCTCCCGCAGGTTTTCCTTGCCAGACAGAGTGGAAAAGCTTTCTGCTAGGATGTAGACCACAAAAGACGCTAAAGACGAAGGTACGATGCTCTCCGGAGCTAAGCGCCGCTCCCGGGCGTCTTTCGGCAGAAGCCGCGCTACGAGAGCACTGTGACCGGTACAATCGTCTTTGCGCGAAGAAGCCGCTTCTTCGGCTCCGGGAGCCGGAGAGAGCGGCAGCATCGGAAAGGTGAAGAAGGAAGCTGTACAACACTGGGCTTGTGTGCGCAGCTTGCCAACTGATAGAAAACAGTACCTTACCACTTTCCTCACTTTTCCAATCACATGAATATTTGATTGGAATCTGTTTTGGACAGCTTTATTTTTCTTTACGCCAAACACTTGCAGACCTCCATGCAACGTCCAGAACGCGATGGGAGATGTTTTCTGTGCTCCCGCAGGTTTTCCTTGCCAGACAGAGTGGAAAAGCTTTCTGCTAGGATGTAGACCACAAAAGACGCTAAAGACGAAGGTACGATGCTCTCCGGAGCTAAGCGCCGCTCCCGGGCGTCTTTCGGCACAAGCCGCGCTAAGAGAGCACCGTGACCGGTACAATCGTCTTTGCGCGAAGAAGCCGCTTCTTCGGCTCCGGGAGCCGGAGAGAGCGGCAGCATCGGAAAGGTGAAGAAGGAAGCTGTACAACACTGGGATTGTGTGCGCAACTTGCCAACTGATAGAAAACAGTACCTTACCGTTCTCCTGACTTTTCCAATCACATGAATATTCGATTGGAAGCTGTTTTGGACAGCTTTTCTTTTCTTTAGGCGAAAACCTTGGCAGACCTCCGTGCAACGTCCAGAACACGATGGGAGATGTTTTCTGTGCTCCCGCAGGTTTTCCTTGCCAGACAGAGTGGAAAAGCTTTCTGCTAGGATGTAGACCACAAAAGACGCTAAAGACGAAGGTACGATGCTCTCCGGAGCTAAGCGCCGCTCCCGGGCTTCTTTCGGCACAAGCCGCGCTAAGAGAGCACTGTGACCGGTACAATCGTCTTTGCGCGAAGAAGCCGCTTCTTCGGCTCCGGGAGCCGGAGAGAGCGGCAGCATCGGAAAGGTGAAGATGGAAGCTGTACAACACTGGGATTGTGTGCGCAGCTTGCCAACTGATAGAAAACAGTACCTTACCACTTTCCTGACTTTTCCAATCACATGAATATTCGATAAGAAGCTGTTTTGGACAGCTTTTCTTTCCTTCATGCCAAACACTTGGCAGACCTCCGTGCAACGTCCAGAACACGATGGGAGATGTTTTCTGTGCTCCCGCAGGTTTTCCTTGCCAGACAGAGTGGAAAAGCTTTCTGCTAGGATGTAGACCACAAAAGACGCTAAAGACGAAGGTACGATGCTCTCCGGAGCTAAGCGCCGCTCCCGGGCGTCTTTCGGCACAAGCCGCGCTAAGAGAGCACCGTGAGCGGTACAATCGTCTTTGCGCGAAGAAGCCGCTTCTTCGGCTCCGGGAGCCGGAGAGAGCGGCAGCATCGGAAAGGTGAAGAAGGAAGCTGTACAACACTGGGATTGTGTGCGCAACTTGCCAACTGATAGAAAACAGTACCTTACCACTTTCCTGACTTTTCCAATCACATGAACATTCGATTGGAAGCTGTTTTGGACAGCTTTTCTTTCCTTCATGCCAAACACTTGCAGACCTCCGTGCAACGTCCAGAACACGATGGGAGATGTTTTCTGTGCTCCCGCAGGTTTTCCTTGCCAGACAGAGTGGAAAAGCTTTCTGCTAGGATGTAGACCACAAAAGACGCTAAAGACGAAGGTACGATGCTCTCCGGAGCTAAGCGCCGCTCCCGGGCGTCTTTCGGCACAAGCCGCGCTAAGAGAGCACCGTGACCGGTACAATCGTCTTTGCGCGAAGAAGCCGCTTCTTCGGCTCCGGGAGCCGGAGAGAGCGGCAGCATCGGAAAGGTGAAGAAGGAAGCTGTACAACACTGGGCTTGTGTGCGCAACTTGCCAACTGATAGAAAACAGTACCTTACCACTTTCCTGACTTTTCCAATCACATGAACATTCGATTGGAAGCTGTTTTGGACAGCTTTTCTTTCCTTCATGCCAAACACTTGCAGACCTCCGTGCAACGTCCAGAACACGATGGGAGATGTTTTCTGTGCTCGCACAGGTTTTCCTTGCCAGACAGAGTGGAAAAGCTTTCTGCAAGGATGTAGACCACAAAAGACGCTAAAGACGAAGGTACGATTCTCTCCGGAGCTAAGCGCCGCTCCCGGGCTTCTTTCGGCAGAAGCGGCGCTAAGAGAGCACCGTGACCGGTACAATCGTCTTTGCGCGAAGAAGCCGCTTCTTCGGCTCCGGGAGCCGGAGAGAGCGGCAGCATCGGAAAGGTGAAGATGGAAGCTGTACAACACTGGGCTTGTGTGCGCAGCTTGCCAACTGATAGAAAACAGTACCTTACCACTTTCCTGACTTTTCCAATCACATGAATATTTGATTGGAAGCTGTTTTGGACAGCTTTTCTTTTCTTTAGGCGAAAACCTTGTCAGACCTCCGTGCAATGTCCAGAACACGATGGGAGATGTTTTCTGTGCTCCCGCAGGTTTTCCTTGCCAGACAGAGTGGAAAAGCTTTCTGCTAGGATGTAGACCACAAAAGACGCTAAAGACGAAGGTACGATGCTCTCCGGAGCTAAGCGCCGCTCCCGCGCTTCTTTCGGCACAAGCCGCGCTAAGAGAGCACTGTGACCGGTACAATCGTCTTTGCGCGAAGAAGCCGCTTCTTCGGCTCCGGGAGCCGGAGAGAGCGGCAGCATCGGAAAGGTGAAGAAGGAAGCTGTACAACACTGGGCTTGTGTGCGCAGCTTGCCAACTGATAGAAAACAGTACCTTACCACTTTCCTGACTTTTCCAATCACATGAATATTTGATTGTAAGCTGTTTTGGACAGCTTTTCTTTTCTTTACGCCAAACACTTGCAGACCTCCATGCAACGTCCAGAACACGATGGGAGATGTTTTCTGTGCTCGCGCAGGTTTTCCTTGCCAGACAGAGTGGAAAAGCTTTCTGCTAGGATGTAGACCACAAAAGACGCTAAAGACGAAGGTACGATGCTCTCCGGAGCTAAGCGCCGCTCCCGGGCGTCTTTCGGCACAAGCCGCGCTAAGAGAGCACCGTGACCGGTACAATCGTCTTTGCGCGAAGAAGCCGCTTCTTCGGCTCCGGGAGCCGGAGAGAGCGGCAGCATCGGAAAGGTGAAGAAGGAAGCTGTACAACACTGGGATTGTGTGCGCAACTTGCCAACTGATAGAAAACAGTACCTTACCACTTTCCTGACTTTTCCAATCACATGAACATTCGATTGGAAGCTGTTTTGGACAGCTTTTCTTTCCTTCATGCCAAACACTTGGCAGACCTCCGTGCAACGTCCAGAACACGATGGGAGATGTTTTCTGTGCTCGCGCAGGTTTTCCTTGCCAGACAGAGTGGAAAAGCTTTCTGCTAGGATGTAGACCACAAAAGACGCTAAAGACGAAGGTACGATGCTCTCCGGAGCTAAGCGCCGCTCCCGGGCGTCTTTCGGCAGAAGCCGCGCTACGAGAGCACTGTGACCGGTACAATCGTCTTTGCGCGAAGAAGCCGCTTCTTCGGCTCCGGGAGCCGGAGAGAGCGGCAGCATCGGAAAGGTGAAGAAGGAAGCTGTACAACACTTGGCTTGTGTGCGCAGCTTGCCAACTGATAGAAAACAGTACCTTACCACTTTCCTGACTTTTCCAATCACATGAATATTTGATTGGAACCTGTTTTGGACAGCTTTTCTTTTCTTTAGGCGAAAACCTTGGCAGACCTCCGTGCAACGTCCAGAACACGATGGGAGAT
Source organism: Ammospiza caudacuta (assembly GCF_027887145.1). NCBI lineage: Eukaryota > Metazoa > Chordata > Aves > Passeriformes > Passerellidae > Ammospiza > Ammospiza caudacuta. The sequence goes on along the minus strand of NC_080595.1, from coordinate 20,137,187 downwards.
GTTTTCTGTGCTCCCGCAGGTTTTCCTTGCCAGACAGAGTGGAAAAGCTTTCTGCTAGGATGTAGACCACAAAAGACGCTAAAGACGAAGGTACGATGCTCTCCGGAGCTAAGCGCCGCTCCCGGGCTTCTTTCGGCAGAAGCGGCGCTAAGAGAGCACCGTGACCGGTACAATCGTCTTTGCGCGAAGAAGCCGCTTCTTCGGCTCCGGGAGCCGGAGAGAGCGGCAGCATCGGAAAGGTGAAGAAGGAAGCTGTACAACACTGGGCTTGTGTGCGCAGCTTGCCAACTGATAGAAAACAGTACCTTACAACTTTCCTGACTTTTCCAATCACATGAATATTCGATTGGAACCTGTTTTGGACAGCTTTTCTTTTCTTTAGGCGAAAACCTTGGCAGACCTCCGTGCAACGTCCAGAACACGATGGGAGATGTTTTCTGTGCTCGCGCAGGTTTTCCTTGCCAGACAGAGTGGAAAAGCTTTCTGCTAGGATGTAGACCACAAAAGACGCTAAAGACGAAGGTACGATGCTCTCCGGAGCTAAGCGCCGCTCCCGGGCGTCTTTCGGCAGATGCCGCGCTACGAGAGCACTGTGAGCGGTACAATCGTCTTTGCGCGAAGAAGCCGCTTCTTCGGCTCCGGGAGCCGGAGAGAGCGGCAGCATCGGAAAGGTGAAGATGGAAGCTGTACAACACTGGGATTGTGTGCGCAACTTGCCAACTGATAGAAAACAGTACCTTACCACTTTCCTGACTTTTCCAATCACATGAACATTCGATTGGAAGCTGTTTTGGACAGCTTTTCTTTCCTTCATGCCAAACACTTGCAGACCTCCGTGCAACGTCCAGAACACGATGGGAGATGTTTTCTGTGCTCGCGCAGGTTTTCCTTGCCAGACAGAGTGGAAAAGCTTTCTGCTAGGATGTAGACCACAAAAGACGCTAAAGACGAAGGTACGATGCTCTCCGGAGCTAAGCGCCGCTCCCGGGCTTCTTTCGGCACAAGCCGCGCTAAGAGAGCACTGTGACCGGTACAATCGTCTTTGCGCGAAGAAGCCGCTTCTTCGGCTCCGGGAGCCGGAGAGAGCGGCAGCATCGGAAAGGTGAAGAAGGAAGCTGTACAACACTGGGCTTGTGTGCGCAGCTTGCCAACTGATAGAAAACAGTACCTTACCACTTTCCTGACTTTTCCAATCACATGAATATTTGATTGGAAGCTGTTTTGGACAGCTTTTCTTTTCTTTACGCCAAACACTTGCAGACCTCCATGCAACGTCCAGAACACGATGGGAGATGTTTTCTGTGCTCCCGCAGGTTTTCCTTGCCAGACAGAGTGGAAAAGCTTTCTGTTAGGATGTAGACCACAAAAGACGCTAAAGACGAAGGTACGATGCTCTCCGGAGCTAAGCGCCGCTCCCGGGCGTCTTTCGGCACAAGCCGCGCTAAGAGAGCACCGTGACCGGTACAATCGTCTTTGCGCGAAGAAGCCGCTTCTTCGGCTCCGGGAGCCGGAGAGAGCGGCAGCATCGGAAAGGTGAAGAAGGAAGCTGTACAACACTGGGATTGTGTGCGCAACTTGCCAACTGATAGAAAACAGTACCTTACCACTTTCCTGACTTTTCCAATCACATGAACATTCGATTGGAAGCTGTTTTGGACAGCTTTTCTTTCCTTCATGCCAAACACTTGGCAGACCTCCGTGCAACGTCCAGAACACGATGGGAGATGTTTTCTGTGCTCCCGCAGGTTTTCCTTGCCAGACAGAGTGGAAAAGCTTTCTGCTAGGATGTAGACCACAAAAGACGCTAAAGACGAAGGTACGATGCTCTCCGGAGCTAAGCGCCGCTCCCGGGCGTCTTTCGGCAGAAGCCGCGCTACGAGAGCACTGTGAGCGGTACAATCGTCTTTGCGCGAAGAAGCCGCTTCTTCGGCTCCGGGAGCCGGAGAGAGCGGCAGCATCGGAAAGGTGAAGAAGGAAGCTGTACAACACTTGGCTTGTGTGCGCAGCTTGCCAACTGATAGAAAACAGTACCTTACCACTTTCCTGACTTTTCCAATCACATGAATATTTGATTGGAAGCTGTTTTGGACAGCTTTTCTTTTCTTTACGCCAAACACTTGCAGACCTCCATACAACGTCCAGAACACGATGGGAGATGTTTTCTGTGCTCCCGCAGGTTTTCCTTGCCAGACAGAGTGGAAAAGCTTTCTGCTAGGATGTAGACCACAAAAGACGCTAAAGACGAAGGTACGATGCTCTCCGGAGCTAAGCGCCGCTCCCGGGCGTCTTTCGGCACAAGCCGCGCTAAGAGAGCACCGTGACCGGTACAATCGTCTTTGCGCGAAGAAGCCGCTTCTTCGGCTCCGGGAGCCGGAGAGAGCGGCAGCATCGGAAAGGTGAAGAAGGAAGCTGTACAACACTGGGATTGTGTGCGCAACTTGCCAACTGATAGAAAACAGTACCTTACCGTTCTCCTGACTTTTCCAATCACATGAATATTTGATTGGAAGCTGTTTTGGACAGCTTTTCTTTTCTTTATGCCAAACACTTGCAGACCTCCGTGCAACGTCCAGAACACGATGGGAGATGTTTTCTGTGCTCCCGCAGGTTTTCCTTGCCAGACACAGTTGGAAAGCTCTCTGCTAGGATGTAGACCACAAAAGACGCTAAAGACGAAGGTACGATGCTCTCCGGAGCTAAGCGCCGCTCCCGGGCATCTTTCGGCAGAAGCCGCGCTACGAGAGCACCGTGACCGGTACAATCGTCTTTGCGCGAAGAAGCCGCTTCTTCGGCTCCGGGAGCCGGAGAGAGCGGCAGCATCGGAAAGGTGAAGAAGGAAGCTGTACAACACTGGGCTTGTGTGCGCAGCTTGCCAACTGATAGAAAACAGTACCTTACCACTTTCCTGACTTTTCCAATCACATGAATATTTGATTGGAAGCTGTTTTGGACAGCTTTTCTTTTCTTTAGGCGAAAACCTTTGCAGACCTCCGTGCAACGTCCAGAACACGATGGGAGATGTTTTCTGTGCTCCCGCAGGTTTTCCTTGCCAGACAGAGTGGAAAAGCTTTCTGCTAGGATGTAGACCAGAAAAGACGCTAAAGACGAAGGTACGATGCTCTCCGGAGCTAAGCGCCGCTCCCGGGCGTCTTTCGGCAGATGCCGCGCTACGAGAGCACTGTGAGCGGTACAATCGTCTTTGCGCGAAGAAGCCGCTTCTTCGACTCCGGGAGCCGGAGAGAGCGGCAGCATCGGAAAGGTGAAGATGGAAGCTGTACAACACTGGGATTGTGTGCGCAGCTTGCCAACTGATAGAAAACAGTACCTTACCACTTTCCTGACTTTTCCAATCACATGAATATTCGATTGGAAGCTGTTTTGGACAGCTTTTCTTTTCTTTAGGCGAAAACCTTGGCAGACCTCCGTGCAACGTCCAGAACACGATGGGAGATGTTTTCTGTGCTCCCGCAGGTTTTCCTTGCCAGACAGAGTGGAAAAGCTTTCTGCTAGGATGTAGACCACAAAAGACGCTAAAGACGAAGGTACGATGCTCTCCGGAGCTAAGCGCCGCTCCCGGGCGTCTTTCGGCAGAAGCCGCGCTACGAGAGCACTGTGACCGGTACAATCGTCTTTGCGCGAAGAAGCCGCTTCTTCGGCTCCGGGAGCCGGAGAGAGCGGCAGCATCGGAAAGGTGAAGAAGGAAGCTGTACAACACTGGGCTTGTGTGCGCAGCTTGCCAACTGATAGAAAACAGTACCTTACCACTTTCCTCACTTTTCCAATCACATGAATATTTGATTGGAATCTGTTTTGGACAGCTTTATTTTTCTTTACGCCAAACACTTGCAGACCTCCATGCAACGTCCAGAACGCGATGGGAGATGTTTTCTGTGCTCCCGCAGGTTTTCCTTGCCAGACAGAGTGGAAAAGCTTTCTGCTAGGATGTAGACCACAAAAGACGCTAAAGACGAAGGTACGATGCTCTCCGGAGCTAAGCGCCGCTCCCGGGCGTCTTTCGGCACAAGCCGCGCTAAGAGAGCACCGTGACCGGTACAATCGTCTTTGCGCGAAGAAGCCGCTTCTTCGGCTCCGGGAGCCGGAGAGAGCGGCAGCATCGGAAAGGTGAAGAAGGAAGCTGTACAACACTGGGATTGTGTGCGCAACTTGCCAACTGATAGAAAACAGTACCTTACCGTTCTCCTGACTTTTCCAATCACATGAATATTCGATTGGAAGCTGTTTTGGACAGCTTTTCTTTTCTTTAGGCGAAAACCTTGGCAGACCTCCGTGCAACGTCCAGAACACGATGGGAGATGTTTTCTGTGCTCCCGCAGGTTTTCCTTGCCAGACAGAGTGGAAAAGCTTTCTGCTAGGATGTAGACCACAAAAGACGCTAAAGACGAAGGTACGATGCTCTCCGGAGCTAAGCGCCGCTCCCGGGCTTCTTTCGGCACAAGCCGCGCTAAGAGAGCACTGTGACCGGTACAATCGTCTTTGCGCGAAGAAGCCGCTTCTTCGGCTCCGGGAGCCGGAGAGAGCGGCAGCATCGGAAAGGTGAAGAAGGAAGCTGTACAACACTTGGCTTGTGTGCGCAGCTTGCCAACTGATAGAAAACAGTACCTTACCACTTTCCTGACTTTTCCAATCACATGAATATTTGATTGGAAGCTGTTTTGGACAGCTTTTCTTTTCTTTACGCCAAACACTTGCAGACCTCCATACAACGTCCAGAAGACGATGGGAGATGTTTTCTGTGCTCCCGCAGGTTTTCCTTGCCAGACAGAGTGGAAAAGCTTTCTGCTAGGATGTAGACCACAAAAGACGCTAAAGACGAAGGTACGATGCTCTCCGGAGCTAAGCGCCGCTCCCGGGCGTCTTTCGGCACAAGCCGCGCTAAGAGAGCACCGTGACCGGTACAATCGTCTTTGCGCGAAGAAGCCGCTTCTTCGGCTCCGGGAGCCGGAGAGAGCGGCAGCATCGGAAAGGTGAAGAAGGAAGCTGTACAACACTGGGATTGTGTGCGCAACTTGCCAACTGATAGAAAACAGTACCTTACCGTTCTCCTGACTTTTCCAATCACATGAATATTTGATTGGAAGCTGTTTTGGACAGCTTTTCTTTTCTTTAGGCGAAAACCTTGGCAGACCTCCGTGCAACGTCCAGAACACGATGGGAGATGTTTTCTGTGCTCCCGCAGGTTTTCCTTGCCAGACAGAGTGGAAAAGCTTTCTGCTAGGATGTAGACCACAAAAGACGCTAAAGACGAAGGTACGATGCTCTCCGGAGCTAAGCGCCGCTCCCGGGCGTCTTTCGGCAGAAGCCGCGCTACGAGAGCACTGTGACCGGTACAATCGTCTTTGCGCGAAGAAGCCGCTTCTTCGGCTCCGGGAGCCGGAGAGAGCGGCAGCATCGGAAAGGTGAAGAAGGAAGCTGTACAACACTGGGCTTGTGTGCGCAGCTTGCCAACTGATAGAAAACAGTACCTTACCACTTTCCTCACTTTTCCAATCACATGAATATTTGATTGGAAGCTGTTTTGGACAGCTTTATTTTTCTTTACGCCAAACACTTGCAGACCTCCATGCAACGTCCAGAACGCGATGGGAGATGTTTTCTGTGCTCCCGCAGGTTTTCCTTGCCAGACAGAGTGGAAAAGCTTTCTGCTAGGATGTAGACCACAAAAGACGCTAAAGACGAAGGTACGATGCTCTCCGGAGCTAAGCGCCGCTCCCGGGCGTCTTTCGGCACAAGCCGCGCTAAGAGAGCACCGTGACCGGTACAATCGTCTTTGCGCGAAGAAGCCGCTTCTTCGGCTCCGGGAGCCGGAGAGAGCGGCAGCATCGGAAAGGTGAAGAAGGAAGCTGTACAACACTGGGATTGTGTGCGCAACTTGCCAACTGATAGAAAACAGTACCTTACCGTTCTCCTGACTTTTCCAATCACATGAATATTCGATTGGAACCTGTTTTGGACAGCTTTTCTTTTCTTTAGGCGAAAACATTGGCAGACCTCCGTGCAACGTCCAGAACACGATGGGAGATGTTTTCTGTGCTCCCGCAGGTTTTCCTTGCCAGACAGAGTGGAAAAGCTTTCTGCTAGGATGTAGACCACAAAAGACGCTAAAGACGAAGGTACGATGCTCTCCGGAGCTAAGCGCCGCTCCCGGGCTTCTTTCGGCACAAGCCGCGCTAAGAGAGCACTGTGACCGGTACAATCGTCTTTGCGCGAAGAAGCCGCTTCTTCGGCTCCGGGAGCCGGAGAGAGCGGCAGCATCGGAAAGGTGAAGAAGGAAGCTGTACAACACTTGGCTTGTGTGCGCAGCTTGCCAACTGATAGAAAACAGTACCTTACCACTTTCCTGACTTTTCCAATCACATGAATATTCGATTGGAAGCTGTTTTGGACAGCTTTTCTTTTCTTTACCCCAAACACTTGCAGACCTCCATACAACGTCCAGAACACGATGGGAGATGTTTTCTGTGCTCCCGCAGGTTTTCCTTGCCAGACAGAGTGGAAAAGCTTTCTGCTAGGATGTAGACCACAAAAGACGCTAAAGACGAAGGTACGATGCTCTCCGGAGCTAAGCGCCGCTCCCGGGCGTCTTTCGGCACAAGCCGCGCTAAGAGAGCACCGTGACCGGTACAATCGTCTTTGCGCGAAGAAGCCGCTTCTTCGGCTCCGGGAGCCGGAGAGAGCGGCAGCATCGGAAAGGTGAAGAAGGAAGCTGTACAACACTGGGATTGTGTGCGCAACTTGCCAACTGATAGAAAACAGTACCTTACCGTTCTCCTGACTTTTCCAATCACATGAATATTTGATTGGAAGCTGTTTTGGACAGCTTTTCTTTTCTTTATGCCAAACACTTGCAGACCTCCGTGCAACGTCCAGAACACGATGGGAGATGTTTTCTGTGCTCCCGCAGGTTTTCCTTGCCAGACACAGTTGGAAAGCTCTCTGCTAGGATGTAGACCACAAAAGACGCTAAAGACGAAGGTACGATGCTCTCCGGAGCTAAGCGCCGCTCCCGGGCATCTTTCGGCAGAAGCCGCGCTACGAGAGCACCGTGACCGGTACAATCGTCTTTGCGCGAAGAAGCCGCTTCTTCGGCTCCGGGAGCCGGAGAGAGCGGCAGCATCGGAAAGGTGAAGAAGGAAGCTGTACAACACTGGGATTGTGTGCGCAACTTGCCAACTGATAGAAAACAGTACCTTACCACTTTCCTGACTTTTCCAATCACATGAACATTCGATTGGAAGCTGTTTTGGACAGCTTTTCTTTCCTTCATGCCAAACACTTGCAGACCTCCGTGCAACGTCCAGAACACGATGGGAGATGTTTTCTGTGCTCCCGCAGGTTTTCCTTGCCAGACAGAGTGGAAAAGCTTTCTGCTAGGATGTAGACCACAAAAGACGCTAAAGACGAAGGTACGATGCTCTCCGGAGCTAAGCGCCGCTCCCGGGCTTCTTTCGGCAGTAGCCGCGCTAAGAGAGCACTGTGACCGGTACAATCGTCTTTGCGCGAAGAAGCCGCTTCTTCGGCTCCGGGAGCCGGAGAGAGCGGCAGCATCGGAAAGGTGAAGAAGGAAGCTGTACAACACTGGGCTTGTGTGCGCAGCTTGCCAACTGATAGAAAACAGTACCTTACCACTTTCCTGACTTTTCCAATCACATGAATATTCGATTGGAAGCTGTTTTGGACAGCTTTTCTTTTCTTTAGGCGAAAACCTTGGCAGACTTCCGTGCAACGTCCAGAACACGATGGGAGATGTTTTCTGTGCTCCCGCAGGTTTTCCTTGCCAGACAGAGTGGAAAAGCTTTCTGCTAGGATGTAGACCACAAAAGACGCTAAAGACGAAGGTACGATGCTCTCCGGAGCTAAGCGCCGCTCCCGGGCGTCTTTCGGCAGAAGCCGCGCTACGAGAGCACTGTGAGCGGTACAATCGTCTTTGCGCGAAGAAGCCGCTTCTTCGGCTCCGGGAGCCGGAGAGAGCTGCAGCATCGGAAAGCTGAAGATGGAAGCTGTACAACACTGGGCTTGTGTGCGCAGCTTGCCAACTGATAGAAAACAGTACCTTACCATTCTCCTGACTTTTCCAATCACATGAATATTTGATTGGAAGCTGTTTTGGACAGCTTTTCTTTTCTTTACGCCAAACACTTGCAGACCTCCATGCAACGTCCAGAACACGATGGGAGATGTTTTCTGTGCTCCCGCAGGTTTTCCTTGCCAGACAGAGTGGAAAAGCTTTCTGCTAGGTTGTAGACCAGAAAAGACGCTAAAGACGAAGGTACGATGCTCTCCGGAGCTAAGCGCCGCTCCCGGGCGTCTTTCGGCAGAAGCGGCGCTACGAGAGCCCTGTGAGCGGTACAATCGTCTTTGCGCGAAGAAGCCGCTTCTTCGGCTCCGGGAGCCGGAGAGAGCGGCAGCATCGGAAAGGTGAAGAAGGAAGCTGTACAACACTGGGCTTGTGTGCGCAGCTTGCCAACTGATAGAAAACAGTACCTTACCACTTTCCTGACTTTTCCAATCACATGAATATTCGATTGGAAGCTGTTTTGGACAGCTTTTCTTTTCTTTACGCCAAACACTTGCAGACCTCCATGCAACGTCCAGAACACGATGGGAGATGTTTTCTGTGCTCCCGCAGGTTTTCCTTGCCAGACAGAGTGGAAAAGCTTTCTGCTAGGATGTAGACCAGAAAAGACGCTAAAGACGAAGGTACGATGCTCTCCGGAGCTAAGCGCCGCTCCCGGGCGTCTTTCGGCACAAGCCGCGCTAAGAGAGCACTGTGACCGGTACAATCGTCTTTGCGCGAAGAAGCCGCTTCTTCGGCTCCGGGAGCCGGAGAGAGCGGCAGCATCGGAAAGGTGAAGAAGGAAGCTGTACAACACTGGGCTTGTGTGCGCAACTTGCCAACTGATAGAAAACAGTACCTTACCACTTTCCTGACTTTTCCAATCACATGAACATTCGATTGGAAGCTGTTTTGGACAGCTTTTCTTTCCTTCATGCCAAACACTTCGCAGTCCTCCGTGCAACGTCCAGAACACGATGGGAGATGTTTTCTGTGCTCCCGCAGGTTTTCCTTGCCAGACAGAGTGGAAAAGCTTTCTGCTAGGATGTAGACCACAAAAGACGCTAAAGACGAAGGTACGATGCTCTCCGGAGCTAAGCGCCGCTCCCGGGCTTCTTTCGGCACAAGCCGCGCTAAGAGAGCACTGTGAGCGGTACAATCGTCTTTGCGCGAAGAAGCCGCTTCTTCGGCTCCGGGAGCCGGAGAGAGCGGCAGCATCGGAAAGGTGAAGAAGGAAGCTGTACAACACTTGGCTTGTGTGCGCAGCTTGCCAACTGATAGAAAACAGTACCTTACCACTTTCCTGACATTTCCAATCACATGAATAATTGATTGGAAGCTGTTTTGGACAGCTTTTCTTTTCTTTACGCCAAACACTTGCAGACCTCCATGCAACGTCCAGAACACGATGGGAGATGTTTTCTGTGCTCCCGCAGGTTTTCCTTGCCAGACAGAGTGGAAAAGCTTTCTGCTAGGATGTAGACCACAAAAGACGCTAAAGACGAAGGTACGATGCTCTCCGGAGCTAAGCGCCGCTCCCGGGCGTCTTTCGGCAGAAGCGGCGCTACGAGAGCACTGTGAGCGGTACAATCGTCTTTGCGCGAAGAAGCCGCTTCTTCGGCTCCGGGAGCCGGAGAGAGCGGCAGCATCGGAAAGGTGAAGAAGGAAGCTGTACAACACTGGGATTGTGTGCGCAGCTTGCCAACTGATAGAAAACAGTACCTTACCACTTTCCTGACTTTTCCAATCACATGAATATTTGATTGGAAGCTGTTTTGGACAGCTTTTCTTTTCTTTACGCCAAACACTTGCAGACCTCCATGCAACGTCCAGAACACGATGGGAGATGTTTTCTGTGCTCCCGCAGGTTTTCCTTGCCAGACAGAGTGGAAAAGCTTTCTGCTAGGATGTAGACCACAAAAGACGCTAAAGACGAAGGTACGATGCTCTCCGGAGCTAAGCGCCGCTCCCGGGCTTCTTTCGGCACAAGCCGAGCTAAGAGAGCACCGTGACCGGTACAATCGTCTTTGCGCGAAGAAGCCGCTTCTTCGGCTCCGGGAGCCGGAGAGAGCGGCAGCATCGGAAAGGTGAAGAAGGAAGCTGTACAACACTGGGCTTGTGTGCGCAACTTGCCAACTGATAGAAAACAGTACCTTACCACTTTCCTGACTTTTCCAATCACATGAATATTTGATTGGAAGCTGTTTTGGACAGCTTTTCTTTTCTTTACGCCAAACACTTGCAGACCTCCATGCAACGTCCAGAACACGATGGGAGATGTTTTCTGTGCTCCCGCAGGTTTTCCTTGCCAGACAGAGTGGAAAAGCTTTCTGCTAGGATGTAGACCACAAAAGACGCTAAAGACGAAGGTACGATGCTCTCCGGAGCTAAGCGCCGCTCCCGGGCGTCTTTCGGCACAAGCCGCGCTAAGAGAGCACCGTGACCGGTAGAATCGTCTTTGCGCGAGGAAGCTGCTTTTTCGGCTCCGGGAGCCGGAGAGAGCGGCACCTTCGGAAAGGTGAAGAAGGAAGCTGTACAACACTGGGATTGTGTGCGCAACTTGCCAACTGATAGAAAACAGTACCTTACCACTTTCCTGACTTTTCCAATCACATGAACATTCGATTGGAAGCTGTTTTGGACAGCTTTTCTTTCCTTCATGCCAAACACTTCGCAGTCCTCCGTGCAACGTCCAGAACACGATGGGAGATGTTTTCTGTGCTCCCGCAGGTTTTCCTTGCCAGACAGAGTGGAAAAGCTTTCTGCTAGGATGTAGACCACAAAAGACGCTAAAGACGAAGGTACGATGCTCTGCGGAGCTAAGCGCCGCTCCCGGGCTTCTTTCGGCACAAGCCGCGCTAAGAGAGCACTGTGAGCGGTACAATCGTCTTTGCGCGAAGAAGCCGCTTCTTCGGCTCCGGGAGCCGGAGAGAGCGGCAGCATCGGAAAGGTGAAGAAGGAAGCTGTACAACACTGGGATTGTGTGCGCAGCTTGCCAACTGATAGAAAACAGTACCTTACCACTTTCCTGACTTTTCCAATCACATGAATATTTGATTGGAAGCTGTTTTGGACAGCTTGTCTTTTCTTTACGCCAAACACTTGCAGACCTCCATGCAACGTCCAGAACACGATGGGAGATGTTTTCTGTGCTCCCGCAGGTTTTCCTTGCCAGACAGAGTGGAAAAGCTTTCTGCTAGGATGTAGACCACAAAAGACGCTAAAGACGAAGGTACGATGCTCTCCGGAGCTAAGCGCCGCTCCCGGGCTTCTTTCGGCACAAGCCGCGCTAAGAGAGCACTGTGAGCGGTACAATCGTCTTTGCGCGAAGAAGCCGCTTCTTCGGCTCCGGGAGCCGGAGAGAGCGGCAGCATCGGAAAGGTGAAGAAGGAAGCTGTACAACACTTGGCTTGTGTGCGCAGCTTGCCAACTGATAGAAAACAGTACCTTACCACTTTCCTGACATTTCCAATCACATGAATAATTGATTGGAAGCTGTTTTGGACAGCTTTTCTTTTCTTTACGCCAAACACTTGCAGACCTCCATGCAACGTCCAGAACACGATGGGAGATGTTTTCTGTGCTCCCGCAGGTTTTCCTTGCCAGACAGAGTGGAAAAGCTTTCTGCTAGGATGTAGACCACAAAAGACGCTAAAGACGAAGGTACGATGCTCTCCGGAGCTAAGCGCCGCTCCCGGGCGTCTTTCGGCAGATGCCGCGCTACGAGAGCACTGTGAGCGGTACAATCGTCTTTGCGCGAAGAAGCCGCTTCTTCGGCTCCGGGAGCCGGAGAGAGCGGCAGCATCGGAAAGGTGAAGAAGGAAGCTGTACAACACTGGGATTGTGTGCGCAGCTTGCCAACTGATAGAAAACAGTACCTTACCACTTTCCTGACTTTTCCAATCACATGAATATTTGATTGGAAGCTGTTTTGGACAGCTTTTCTTTTCTTTACGCCAAACATTTGCAGACCTCCATGCAACGTCCAGAACACGATGGGAGATGTTTTCTGTGCTCCCGCAGGTTTTCCTTGCCAGACAGAGTGGAAAAGCTTTCTGCTAGGATGTAGACCACAAAAGACGCTAAAGACGAAGGTACGATGCTCTCCGGAGCTAAGCGCCGCTCCCGGGCTTCTTTCGGCACAAGCCGCGCTAAGAGAGCACCGTGACCGGTACAATCGTCTTTGCGCGAAGAAGCCGCTTCTTCGGCTCCGGGAGCCGGAGAGAGCGGCAGCATCGGAAAGGTGAAGAAGGAAGCTGTACAACACTGGGCTTGTGTGCGGAGCTTGCCAACTGATAGAAAACAGTACCTTACCACTTTCCTGACTTTTCCAATCACATGAATATTTGATTGGAAGCTGTTTTGGACAGCTTTTCTTTTCTTTACGCCAAACACTTGCAGACCTCCATGCAACGTCCAGAACACGATGGGAGATGTTTTCTGTGCTCCCGCAGGTTTTCCTTGCCAGACAGAGTGGAAAAGCTTTCTGCTAGGATGTAGACCACAAAAGACGCTAAAGACGAAGGTACGATGCTCTCCGGAGCTAAGCGCCGCTCCCGGGCATCTTTCGGCACAAGCCGCGCTAAGAGAGCACCGTGACCGGTACAATCGTCTTTGCGCGAAGAAGCCGCTTCTTCGGCTCCGGGAGCCGGAGAGAGCGGCAGCGTCGGAAAGGTGAAGATGGAAGCTGTACAACACTGGGATTGTGTGCGCAACTTGCCAACTGATAGAAAACAGTACCTTACCACTTTCCTGACTTTTCCAATCACATGAACATTCGATTGGAAGCTGTTTTGGACAGCTTTTCTTTCCTTCATGCCAAACACTTGCAGACCTCCGTGCAACGTCCAGAACACGATGGGAGATGTTTTCTGTGCTCCCGCAGGTTTTCCTTGCCAGACAGAGTGGAAAAGCTTTCTGCTAGGATGTAGACCACAAAAGACGCTAAAGACGAAGGTACGATGCTCTCCGGAGCTAAGCGCCGCTCCCGGGCTTCTTTCGGCAGTAGCCGCGCTAAGAGAGCACTGTGACCGGTACAATCGTCTTTGCGCGAAGAAGCCGCTTCTTCGGCTCCGGGAGCCGGAGAGAGCGGCAGCATCGGAAAGGTGAAGAAGGAAGCTGTACAACACTGGGCTTGTGTGCGCAGCTTGCCAACTGATAGAAAACAGTACCTTACCACTTTCCTGACTTTTCCAATCACATGAATATTCGATTGGAAGCTGTTTTGGACAGCTTTTCTTTTCTTTAGGCGAAAACCTTGGCAGACTTCCGTGCAACGTCCAGAACACGATGGGAGATGTTTTCTGTGCTCCCGCAGGTTTTCCTTGCCAGACAGAGTGGAAAAGCTTTCTGCTAGGATGTAGACCACAAAAGACGCTAAAGACGAAGGTACGATGCTCTCCGGAGCTAAGCGCCGCTCCCGGGCGTCTTTCGGCAGAAGCCGCGCTACGAGAGCACTGTGAGCGGTACAATCGTCTTTGCGCGAAGAAGCCGCTTCTTCGGCTCCGGGAGCCGGAGAGAGCTGCAGCATCGGAAAGCTGAAGATGGAAGCTGTACAACACTGGGCTTGTGTGCGCAGCTTGCCAACTGATAGAAAACAGTACCTTACCATTCTCCTGACTTTTCCAATCACATGAATATTTGATTGGAAGCTGTTTTGGACAGCTTTTCTTTTCTTTACGCCAAACACTTGCAGACCTCCATGCAACGTCCAGAACACGATGGGAGATGTTTTCTGTGCTCCCGCAGGTTTTCCTTGCCAGACAGAGTGGAAAAGCTTTCTGCTAGGTTGTAGACCAGAAAAGACGCTAAAGACGAAGGTACGATGCTCTCCGGAGCTAAGCGCCGCTCCCGGGCGTCTTTCGGCAGAAGCGGCGCTACGAGAGCCCTGTGAGCGGTACAATCGTCTTTGCGCGAAGAAGCCGCTTCTTCGGCTCCGGGAGCCGGAGAGAGCGGCAGCATCGGAAAGGTGAAGAAGGAAGCTGTACAACACTGGGCTTGTGTGCGCAGCTTGCCAACTGATAGAAAACAGTACCTTACCACTTTCCTGACTTTTCCAATCACATGAATATTCGATTGGAAGCTGTTTTGGACAGCTTTTCTTTTCTTTACGCCAAACACTTGCAGACCTCCATGCAACGTCCAGAACACGATGGGAGATGTTTTCTGTGCTCCCGCAGGTTTTCCTTGCCAGACAGAGTGGAAAAGCTTTCTGCTAGGATGTAGACCAGAAAAGACGCTAAAGACGAAGGTACGATGCTCTCCGGAGCTAAGCGCCGCTCCCGGGCGTCTTTCGGCACAAGCCGCGCTAAGAGAGCACTGTGACCGGTACAATCGTCTTTGCGCGAAGAAGCCGCTTCTTCGGCTCCGGGAGCCGGAGAGAGCGGCAGCATCGGAAAGGTGAAGAAGGAAGCTGTACAACACTGGGCTTGTGTGCGCAACTTGCCAACTGATAGAAAACAGTACCTTACCACTTTCCTGACTTTTCCAATCACATGAACATTCGATTGGAAGCTGTTTTGGACAGCTTTTCTTTCCTTCATGCCAAACACTTCGCAGTCCTCCGTGCAACGTCCAGAACACGATGGGAGATGTTTTCTGTGCTCCCGCAGGTTTTCCTTGCCAGACAGAGTGGAAAAGCTTTCTGCTAGGATGTAGACCACAAAAGACGCTAAAGACGAAGGTACGATGCTCTCCGGAGCTAAGCGCCGCTCCCGGGCTTCTTTCGGCACAAGCCGCGCTAAGAGAGCACTGTGAGCGGTACAATCGTCTTTGCGCGAAGAAGCCGCTTCTTCGGCTCCGGGAGCCGGAGAGAGCGGCAGCATCGGAAAGGTGAAGAAGGAAGCTGTACAACACTTGGCTTGTGTGCGCAGCTTGCCAACTGATAGAAAACAGTACCTTACCACTTTCCTGACATTTCCAATCACATGAATAATTGATTGGAAGCTGTTTTGGACAGCTTTTCTTTTCTTTACGCCAAACACTTGCAGACCTCCATGCAACGTCCAGAACACGATGGGAGATGTTTTCTGTGCTCCCGCAGGTTTTCCTTGCCAGACAGAGTGGAAAAGCTTTCTGCTAGGATGTAGACCACAAAAGACGCTAAAGACGAAGGTACGATGCTCTCCGGAGCTAAGCGCCGCTCCCGGGCGTCTTTCGGCAGAAGCGGCGCTACGAGAGCACTGTGAGCGGTACAATCGTCTTTGCGCGAAGAAGCCGCTTCTTCGGCTCCGGGAGCCGGAGAGAGCGGCAGCATCGGAAAGGTGAAGAAGGAAGCTGTACAACACTGG
This sequence comes from Ammospiza caudacuta, assembly GCF_027887145.1. Taxonomy (NCBI): domain Eukaryota; kingdom Metazoa; phylum Chordata; class Aves; order Passeriformes; family Passerellidae; genus Ammospiza; species Ammospiza caudacuta. The sequence goes on along the minus strand of NC_080595.1, from coordinate 20,121,824 downwards.
GATTGTGTGCGCAGCTTGCCAACTGATAGAAAACAGTACCTTACCACTTTCCTGACTTTTCCAATCACATGAATATTTGATTGGAAGCTGTTTTGGACAGCTTTTCTTTTCTTTACGCCAAACACTTGCAGACCTCCATGCAACGTCCAGAACACGATGGGAGATGTTTTCTGTGCTCCCGCAGGTTTTCCTTGCCAGACAGAGTGGAAAAGCTTTCTGCTAGGATGTAGACCACAAAAGACGCTAAAGACGAAGGTACGATGCTCTCCGGAGCTAAGCGCCGCTCCCGGGCTTCTTTCGGCACAAGCCGAGCTAAGAGAGCACCGTGACCGGTACAATCGTCTTTGCGCGAAGAAGCCGCTTCTTCGGCTCCGGGAGCCGGAGAGAGCGGCAGCATCGGAAAGGTGAAGAAGGAAGCTGTACAACACTGGGCTTGTGTGCGCAACTTGCCAACTGATAGAAAACAGTACCTTACCACTTTCCTGACTTTTCCAATCACATGAATATTTGATTGGAAGCTGTTTTGGACAGCTTTTCTTTTCTTTACGCCAAACACTTGCAGACCTCCATGCAACGTCCAGAACACGATGGGAGATGTTTTCTGTGCTCCCGCAGGTTTTCCTTGCCAGACAGAGTGGAAAAGCTTTCTGCTAGGATGTAGACCACAAAAGACGCTAAAGACGAAGGTACGATGCTCTCCGGAGCTAAGCGCCGCTCCCGGGCGTCTTTCGGCACAAGCCGCGCTAAGAGAGCACCGTGACCGGTAGAATCGTCTTTGCGCGAGGAAGCTGCTTTTTCGGCTCCGGGAGCCGGAGAGAGCGGCACCTTCGGAAAGGTGAAGAAGGAAGCTGTACAACACTGGGATTGTGTGCGCAACTTGCCAACTGATAGAAAACAGTACCTTACCACTTTCCTGACTTTTCCAATCACATGAACATTCGATTGGAAGCTGTTTTGGACAGCTTTTCTTTCCTTCATGCCAAACACTTCGCAGTCCTCCGTGCAACGTCCAGAACACGATGGGAGATGTTTTCTGTGCTCCCGCAGGTTTTCCTTGCCAGACAGAGTGGAAAAGCTTTCTGCTAGGATGTAGACCACAAAAGACGCTAAAGACGAAGGTACGATGCTCTGCGGAGCTAAGCGCCGCTCCCGGGCTTCTTTCGGCACAAGCCGCGCTAAGAGAGCACTGTGAGCGGTACAATCGTCTTTGCGCGAAGAAGCCGCTTCTTCGGCTCCGGGAGCCGGAGAGAGCGGCAGCATCGGAAAGGTGAAGAAGGAAGCTGTACAACACTGGGATTGTGTGCGCAGCTTGCCAACTGATAGAAAACAGTACCTTACCACTTTCCTGACTTTTCCAATCACATGAATATTTGATTGGAAGCTGTTTTGGACAGCTTGTCTTTTCTTTACGCCAAACACTTGCAGACCTCCATGCAACGTCCAGAACACGATGGGAGATGTTTTCTGTGCTCCCGCAGGTTTTCCTTGCCAGACAGAGTGGAAAAGCTTTCTGCTAGGATGTAGACCACAAAAGACGCTAAAGACGAAGGTACGATGCTCTCCGGAGCTAAGCGCCGCTCCCGGGCTTCTTTCGGCACAAGCCGCGCTAAGAGAGCACTGTGAGCGGTACAATCGTCTTTGCGCGAAGAAGCCGCTTCTTCGGCTCCGGGAGCCGGAGAGAGCGGCAGCATCGGAAAGGTGAAGAAGGAAGCTGTACAACACTTGGCTTGTGTGCGCAGCTTGCCAACTGATAGAAAACAGTACCTTACCACTTTCCTGACATTTCCAATCACATGAATAATTGATTGGAAGCTGTTTTGGACAGCTTTTCTTTTCTTTACGCCAAACACTTGCAGACCTCCATGCAACGTCCAGAACACGATGGGAGATGTTTTCTGTGCTCCCGCAGGTTTTCCTTGCCAGACAGAGTGGAAAAGCTTTCTGCTAGGATGTAGACCACAAAAGACGCTAAAGACGAAGGTACGATGCTCTCCGGAGCTAAGCGCCGCTCCCGGGCGTCTTTCGGCAGATGCCGCGCTACGAGAGCACTGTGAGCGGTACAATCGTCTTTGCGCGAAGAAGCCGCTTCTTCGGCTCCGGGAGCCGGAGAGAGCGGCAGCATCGGAAAGGTGAAGAAGGAAGCTGTACAACACTGGGATTGTGTGCGCAGCTTGCCAACTGATAGAAAACAGTACCTTACCACTTTCCTGACTTTTCCAATCACATGAATATTTGATTGGAAGCTGTTTTGGACAGCTTTTCTTTTCTTTACGCCAAACATTTGCAGACCTCCATGCAACGTCCAGAACACGATGGGAGATGTTTTCTGTGCTCCCGCAGGTTTTCCTTGCCAGACAGAGTGGAAAAGCTTTCTGCTAGGATGTAGACCACAAAAGACGCTAAAGACGAAGGTACGATGCTCTCCGGAGCTAAGCGCCGCTCCCGGGCTTCTTTCGGCACAAGCCGCGCTAAGAGAGCACCGTGACCGGTACAATCGTCTTTGCGCGAAGAAGCCGCTTCTTCGGCTCCGGGAGCCGGAGAGAGCGGCAGCATCGGAAAGGTGAAGAAGGAAGCTGTACAACACTGGGCTTGTGTGCGGAGCTTGCCAACTGATAGAAAACAGTACCTTACCACTTTCCTGACTTTTCCAATCACATGAATATTTGATTGGAAGCTGTTTTGGACAGCTTTTCTTTTCTTTACGCCAAACACTTGCAGACCTCCATGCAACGTCCAGAACACGATGGGAGATGTTTTCTGTGCTCCCGCAGGTTTTCCTTGCCAGACAGAGTGGAAAAGCTTTCTGCTAGGATGTAGACCACAAAAGACGCTAAAGACGAAGGTACGATGCTCTCCGGAGCTAAGCGCCGCTCCCGGGCATCTTTCGGCACAAGCCGCGCTAAGAGAGCACCGTGACCGGTACAATCGTCTTTGCGCGAAGAAGCCGCTTCTTCGGCTCCGGGAGCCGGAGAGAGCGGCAGCGTCGGAAAGGTGAAGATGGAAGCTGTACAACACTGGGATTGTGTGCGCAACTTGCCAACTGATAGAAAACAGTACCTTACCACTTTCCTGACTTTTCCAATCACATGAACATTCGATTGGAAGCTGTTTTGGACAGCTTTTCTTTCCTTCATGCGAAACACTTGCAGACCTCCGTGCAACGTCCAGAACACGATGGGAGATGTTTTCTGTGCTCCCGCAGGTTTTCCTTGCCAGACAGAGTGGAAAAGCTTTCTGCTAGGATGTAGACCACAAAAGACGCTAAAGACGAAGGTACGATGCTCTCCGGAGCTAAGCGCCGCTCCCGGGCTTCTTTCGGCAGTAGCCGCGCTAAGAGAGCACTGTGACCGGTACAATCGTCTTTGCGCGAAGAAGCCGCTTCTTCGGCTCCGGGAGCCGGAGAGAGCGGCAGCATCGGAAAGGTGAAGAAGGAAGCTGTACAACACTGGGCTTGTGTGCGCAGCTTGCCAACTGATAGAAAACAGTACCTTACCACTTTCCTGACTTTTCCAATCACATGAATATTCGATTGGAAGCTGTTTTGGACAGCTTTTCTTTTCTTTAGGCGAAAACCTTGGCAGACCTCCGTGCAACGTCCAGAACACGATGGGAGATGTTTTCTGTGCTCCCGCAGGTTTTCCTTGCCAGACAGAGTGGAAAAGCTTTCTGCTAGGATGTAGACCACAAAAGACGCTAAAGACGAAGGTACGATGCTCTCCGGAGCTAAGCGCCGCTCCCGGGCGTCTTTCGGCAGAAGCCGCGCTACGAGAGCACTGTGAGCGGTACAATCGTCTTTGCGCGAAGAAGCCGCTTCTTCGGCTCCGGGAGCCGGAGAGAGCTGCAGCATCGGAAAGGTGAAGATGGAAGCTGTACAACACTGGGCTTGTGTGCGCAGCTTGCCAACTGATAGAAAACAGTACCTTACCGTTCTCCTGACTTTTCCAATCACATGAATATTCGATTGGAAGCTGTTTTGGACAGCTTTTCTTTCCTTCATGCCAAACACTTGGCAGACCTCCGTGCAACGTCCAGAACACGATGGGAGATGTTTTCTGTGCTCCCGCAGGTTTTCCTTGCCAGACAGAGTGGAAAAGCTTTCTGCTAGGATGTAGACCACAAAAGACGCTAAAGACGAAGGTACGATGCTCTCCGGAGCTAAGCGCCGCTCCCGGGCGTCTTTCGGCAGATGCCGCGCTACGAGAGCACTGTGAGCGGTACAATCGTCTTTGCGCGAAGAAGCCGCTTCTTCGGCTCCGGGAGCCGGAGAGAGCGGCAGCATCGGAAAGGTGAAGATGGAAGCTGTACAACACTGGGATTGTGTGCGCAGCTTGCCAACTGATAGAAAACAGTACCTTACCACTTTCCTGACTTTTCCAATCACATGAATATTCGATAAGAAGCTGTTTTGGACAGCTTTTCTTTTCTTTAGGCGAAAACCTTGGCAGACCTCCGTGCAACGTCCAGAACACGATGGGAGATGTTTTCTGTGCTCCCGCAGGTTTTCCTTGCCAGACAGAGTGGAAAAGCTTTCTGCTAGGATGTAGACCACAAAAGACGCTAAAGACTAAGGTACGATGCTCTCCGGAGCTAAGCGCCGCTCCCGGGCGTCTTTCGGCAGAAGCCGCGCTACGAGAGCACTGTGACCGGTACAATCGTCTTTGCGCGAAGAAGCCGCTTCTTCGGCTCCGGGAGCCGGAGAGAGCGGCAGCATCGGAAAGGTGAAGAAGGAAGCTGTACAACACTGGGCTTGTGTGCGCAGCTTGCCAACTGATAGAAAACAGTACCTTACCGTTCTCCTGACTTTTCCAATCACATGAATATTCGATTGGAAGCTGTTTTGGACAGCTTTTCTTTTCTTTAGGCGAAAACCTTGGCAGACCTCCGTGCAACGTCCAGAACACGATGGGAGATGTTTTCTGTGCTCCCGCAGGTTTTCCTTGCCAGACAGAGTGGAAAAGCTTTCTGCTAGGATGTAGACCACAAAAGACGCTAAAGACGAAGGTACGATGCTCTCCGGAGCTAAGCGCCGCTCCCGGGCGTCTTTCGGCACAAGCCGCGCTACGAGAGCACTGTGAGCGGTACAATCGTCTTTGCGCGAAGAAGCCGCTTCTTCGGCTCCGGGAGCCGGAGAGAGCGGCAGCATCGGAAAGGTGAAGATGGAAGCTGTACAACACTGGGATTGTGTGCGCAGCTTGCCAACTGATAGAAAACAGTACCTTACCACTTTCCTGACTTTTCCAATCACATGAATATTCGATAAGAAGCTGTTTTGGACAGCTTTTCTTTTCTTTAGGCGAAAACCTTGGCAGACCTCCGTGCAACGTCCAGAAGACGATGGGAGATGTTTTCTGTGCTCCCGCAGGTTTTCCTTGCCAGACAGAGTGGAAAAGCTTTCTGCTAGGATGTAGACCACAAAAGACGCTAAAGACGAAGGTACGATGCTCTCCGGAGCTAAGCGCCGCTCCCGGGCGTCTTTCGGCAGAAGCCGCGCTACGAGAGCACTGTGACCGGTACAATCGTCTTTGCGCGAAGAAGCCGCTTCTTCGGCTCCGGGAGCCGGAGAGAGCGGCAGCATCGGAAAGGTGAAGAAGGAAGCTGTACAACACTGGGCTTGTGTGCGCAGCTTGCCAACTGATAGAAAACAGTACCTTACCACTTTCCTGACTTTTCCAATCACATGAATATTCGATTGGAAGCTGTTTTGGACAGCTTTTCTTTTCTTTAGGCGAAAACCTTGGCAGACCTCCGTGCAACGTCCAGAACACGATGGGAGATGTTTTCTGTGCTCCCGCAGGTTTTCCTTGCCAGACACAGTTGGAAAGCTCTCTGCTAGGATGTAGACCACAAAAGACGCTAAAGACGAAGGTACGATGCTCTCCGGAGCTAAGCGCCGCTCCCGGGCGTCTTTCGGCAGAAGCCGCGCTACGAGAGCACTGTGAGCGGTACAATCGTCTTTGCGCGAAGAAGCCGCTTCTTCAGCTCCGGTAGCCGGAGAGAGCGGCAGCATCGGAAAGGTGAAGATGGAAGCTGTACAACACTGGGATTGTGTGCGCAGCTTGCCAACTGATAGAAAACAGTACCTTACCACTTTCCTGACTTTTCCAATCACATGAATATTCGATAAGAAGCTGTTTTGGACAGCTTTTCTTTTCTTTAGGCGAAAACCTTGGCAGACCTCCGTGCAACGTCCAGAACACGATGGGAGATGTTTTCTGTGCTCCCGCAGGTTTTCCTTGCCAGACAGAGTGGAAAAGCTTTCTGCTAGGATGTAGACCACAAAAGACGCTAAAGACGAAGGTACGATGCTCTCCGGAGCTAAGCGCCGCTCCCGGGCTTCTTTCGGCACAAGCCGCGCTAAGAGAGCACTGTGACCGGTACAATCGTCTTTGCGCGAAGAAGCCGCTTCTTCGGCTCCGGGAGCCGGAGAGAGCGGCACCTTCGGAAAGGTGAAGAAGGAAGCTGTACAACACTTGGCTTGTGTGCGCAGCTTGACAACTGATGGAAAACAGTACCTTACCACTTTCCTGACTTTTCCAATCACATGAATATTTGATTGGAAGCTGTTTTGGACAGCTTTTCTTTTCTTTACGCCAAACATTTGCAGATCTCCATGCAACGTCCAGAACACGATGGGAGATGTTTTCTGTGCTCCCGCAGGTTTTGCTTGCCAGACAGAGTGGAAAAGCTTTCTGCTAGGATGTAGACCACAAAAGACGCTAAAGACGAAGGTACGATGCTCTCCGGAGCTAAGCGCCGCTCCCGGGCGTCTTTCGGCACAAGCCGCGCTAAGAGAGCACCGTGACCGGTACAATCGTCTTTGCGCGAAGAAGCCGCTTCTTCGGCTCCGGGAGCCGGAGAGAGCGGCAGCATCGGAAAGGTGAAGAAGGAAGCTGTACAACACTGGGATTGTGTGCGCAACTTGCCAACTGATAGAAAACAGTACCTTACCACTTTCCTGACTTTTCCAATCACATGAATATTCGATTGGAAGCTGTTTTGGACAGCTTTTCTTTCCTTCATGCCAAACACTTGGCAGACCTCCGTGCAACGTCCAGAACACGATGGGAGATGTTTTCTGTGATCCCGCAGGTTTTCCTTGCCAGACAGAGTGGAAAAGCTTTCTGCTAGGATGTAGACCACAAAAGACGCTAAAGACGAAGGTACGATGCTCTCCGGAGCTAAGCGCCGCTCCCGGGCTACTTTCGGCAGAAGCGGCGCTAAGAGAGCACCGTGACCGGTACAATCGTCTTTGCACGAAGAAGCCGCTTCTTCGGCTCCGGGAGCCGGAGAGAGCGGCAGCATCGGAAAGGTGAAGAAGGAAGCTGTACAACACTGGGCTTGTGTGCGCAGCTTGCCAACTGATAGAAAACAGTACCTTACCACTTTCCTGACTTTTCCAATCACATGAATATTTGATTGGAAGCTGTTTTGGACAGCTTTTCTTTTCTTTACGCCAAACACTTGCAGACCTCCATGCAACGTCCAGAACACGATGGGAGATGTTTTCTGTGCTCCCGCAGGTTTTCCTTGCCAGACAGAGTGGAAAAGCTTTCTGCTAGGATGTAGACCACAAAAGACGCTAAAGACGAAGGTACGATGCTCTCCGGAGCTAAGCGCCGCTCCCGGGCGTCTTTCGGCACAAGCCGCGCTAAGAGAGCACCGTGACCGGTACAATCGTCTTTGCGCGAAGAAGCCGCTTCTTCGGCTCCGGGAGCCGGAGAGAGCGGCAGCATCGGAAAGGTGAAGAAGGAAGCTGTACAACACTGGGCTTGTGTGCGCAGCTTGCCAACTGATAGAAAACAGTACCTTACCGTTCTCCTGACTTTTCCAATCACATGAATATTCGATTGGAAGCTGTTTTGGACAGCTTTTCTTTTCTTTAGGCGAAAACCTTGGCAGACCTCCGTGCAACGTCCAGAACACGATGGGAGATGTTTTCTGTGCTCCCGCAGGTTTTCCTTGCCAGACACAGTTGGAAAGCTCTCTGCTAGGATGTAGACCACAAAAGACGCTAAAGACGAAGGTACGATGCTCTCCGGAGCTAAGCGCCGCTCCCGGGCGTCTTTCGGCAGAAGCCGCGCTACGAGAGCACTGTGAGCGGTACAATCGTCTTTGCGCGAAGAAGCCGCTTCTTCAGCTCCGGGAGCCGGAGAGAGCGGCAGCATCGGAAAGGTGAAGATGGAAGCTGTACAACACTGGGATTGTGTGCGCAGCTTGCCAACTGATAGAAAACAGTACCTTACCACTTTCCTGACTTTTCCAATCACATGAATATTCGATTGGAAGCTGTTTTGGACAGCTTTTCTTTTCTTTAGGCGAAAACCTTGGCAGACCTCCGTGCAACGTCCAGAACACGATGGGAGATGTTTTCTGTGCTCGCGCAGGTTTTCCTTGCCAGACAGAGTGGAAAAGCTTTCTGCTAGGATGTAGACCACAAAAGACGCTAAAGACGAAGGTACGATGCTCTCCGGAGCTAAGCGCCGCTCCCGGGCTTCTTTCGGCACAAGCCGCGCTAAGAGAGCACTGTGACCGGTACAATCGTCTTTGCGCGAAGAAGCCGCTTCTTCGGCTCCGGGAGCCGGAGAGAGCGGCAGCATCGGAAAGGTGAAGAAGGAAGCTGTACAACACTTGGCTTGTGTGCGCAGCTTGCCAACTGATGGAAAACAGTACCTTACCACTTTCCTGACTTTTCCAATCACATGAATATTTGATTGGAAGCTGTTTTGGACAGCTTTTCTTTTCTTTACGCCAAACATTTGCAGATCTCCATGCAACGTCCAGAACACGATGGGAGATGTTTTCTGTGCTCCCGCAGGTTTTCCTTGCCAGACAGAGTGGAAAAGCTTTCTGCTAGGATGTAGACCACAAAAGACGCTAAAGACGAAGGTACGATGCTCTCCGGAGCTAAGCGCCGCTCCCGGGCGTCTTTCGGCACAAGCCGCGCTAAGAGAGCACCGTGACCGGTACAATCGTCTTTGCGCGAAGAAGCCGCTTCTTCGGCTCCGGGAGCCGGAGAGAGCGGCAGCATCGGAAAGGTGAAGAAGGAAGCTGTACAACACTGGGATTGTGTGCGCAACTTGCCAACTGATAGAAAACAGTACCTTACCACTTTCCTGACTTTTCCAATCACATGAACATTCGATTGGAAGCTGTTTTGGACAGCTTTTCTTTCCTTCATGCCAAACACTTGGCAGACCTCCGTGCAACGTCCAGAACACGATGGGAGATGTTTTCTGTGATCCCGCAGGTTTTCCTTGCCAGACACAGTTGGAAAGCTCTCTGCTAGTATGTAGACCACAAAAGACGCTAAAGACGAAGGTACGATGCTCTCCGGAGCTAAGCGCCGCTCCCGGGCTTCTTTCGGCACAAGCCGCGCTAAGAGAGCACCGTGACCGGTACAATCGTCTTTGCGCGAAGAAGCCGCTTCTTCGGCTCCGGGAGCCGGAGAGAGCGGCAGCATCGGAAAGGTGAAGAAGGAAGCTGTACAACACTGGGCTTGTGTGCGCAGCTTGCCAACTGATAGAAAACAGTACCTTACCACTTTCCTGACTTTTCCAATCACATGAATATTCGATTGGAAGCTGTTTTGGACAGCTTTTCTTTTCTTTAGGCGAAAACCTTGGCAGACCTCCGTGCAACGTCCAGAACACGATGGGAGATGTTTTCTGTGCTCCCGCAGGTTTTCCTTGCCAGACACAGTTGGAAAGCTCTCTGCTAGGATGTAGACCACAAAAGACGCTAAAGACGAAGGTACGATGCTCTCCGGAGCTAAGCGCCGCTCCCGGGCGTCTTTCGGCAGAAGCCGCGCTACGAGAGCACTGTGAGCGGTACAATCGTCTTTGCGCGAAGAAGCCGCTTCTTCAGCTCCGGTAGCCGGAGAGAGCGGCAGCATCGGAAAGGTGAAGATGGAAGCTGTACAACACTGGGATTGTGTGCGCAGCTTGCCAACTGATAGAAAACAGTACCTTACCACTTTCCTGACTTTTCCAATCACATGAATATTCGATAAGAAGCTGTTTTGGACAGCTTTTCTTTTCTTTAGGCGAAAACCTTGGCAGACCTCCGTGCAACGTCCAGAACACGATGGGAGATGTTTTCTGTGCTCCCGCAGGTTTTCCTTGCCAGACAGAGTGGAAAAGCTTTCTGCTAGGATGTAGACCACAAAAGACGCTAAAGACGAAGGTACGATGCTCTCCGGAGCTAAGCGCCGCTCCCGGGCTTCTTTCGGCACAAGCCGCGCTAAGAGAGCACTGTGACCGGTACAATCGTCTTTGCGCGAAGAAGCCGCTTCTTCGGCTCCGGGAGCCGGAGAGAGCGGCACCTTCGGAAAGGTGAAGAAGGAAGCTGTACAACACTTGGCTTGTGTGCGCAGCTTGACAACTGATGGAAAACAGTACCTTACCACTTTCCTGACTTTTCCAATCACATGAATATTTGATTGGAAGCTGTTTTGGACAGCTTTTCTTTTCTTTACGCCAAACATTTGCAGATCTCCATGCAACGTCCAGAACACGATGGGAGATGTTTTCTGTGCTCCCGCAGGTTTTGCTTGCCAGACAGAGTGGAAAAGCTTTCTGCTAGGATGTAGACCACAAAAGACGCTAAAGACGAAGGTACGATGCTCTCCGGAGCTAAGCGCCGCTCCCGGGCGTCTTTCGGCACAAGCCGCGCTAAGAGAGCACCGTGACCGGTACAATCGTCTTTGCGCGAAGAAGCCGCTTCTTCGGCTCCGGGAGCCGGAGAGAGCGGCAGCATCGGAAAGGTGAAGAAGGAAGCTGTACAACACTGGGATTGTGTGCGCAACTTGCCAACTGATAGAAAACAGTACCTTACCACTTTCCTGACTTTTCCAATCACATGAATATTCGATTGGAAGCTGTTTTGGACAGCTTTTCTTTCCTTCATGCCAAACACTTGGCAGACCTCCGTGCAACGTCCAGAACACGATGGGAGATGTTTTCTGTGATCCCGCAGGTTTTCCTTGCCAGACAGAGTGGAAAAGCTTTCTGCTAGGATGTAGACCACAAAAGACGCTAAAGACGAAGGTACGATGCTCTCCGGAGCTAAGCGCCGCTCCCGGGCTACTTTCGGCAGAAGCGGCGCTAAGAGAGCACCGTGACCGGTACAATCGTCTTTGCACGAAGAAGCCGCTTCTTCGGCTCCGGGAGCCGGAGAGAGCGGCAGCATCGGAAAGGTGAAGAAGGAAGCTGTACAACACTGGGCTTGTGTGCGCAGCTTGCCAACTGATAGAAAACAGTACCTTACCACTTTCCTGACTTTTCCAATCACATGAATATTTGATTGGAAGCTGTTTTGGACAGCTTTTCTTTTCTTTACGCCAAACACTTGCAGACCTCCATGCAACGTCCAGAACACGATGGGAGATGTTTTCTGTGCTCCCGCAGGTTTTCCTTGCCAGACAGAGTGGAAAAGCTTTCTGCTAGGATGTAGACCACAAAAGACGCTAAAGACGAAGGTACGATGCTCTCCGGAGCTAAGCGCCGCTCCCGGGCGTCTTTCGGCACAAGCCGCGCTAAGAGAGCACCGTGACCGGTACAATCGTCTTTGCGCGAAGAAGCCGCTTCTTCGGCTCCGGGAGCCGGAGAGAGCGGCAGCATCGGAAAGGTGAAGAAGGAAGCTGTACAACACTGGGCTTGTGTGCGCAGCTTGCCAACTGATAGAAAACAGTACCTTACCGTTCTCCTGACTTTTCCAATCACATGAATATTCGATTGGAAGCTGTTTTGGACAGCTTTTCTTTTCTTTAGGCGAAAACCTTGGCAGACCTCCGTGCAACGTCCAGAACACGATGGGAGATGTTTTCTGTGCTCCCGCAGGTTTTCCTTGCCAGACACAGTTGGAAAGCTCTCTGCTAGGATGTAGACCACAAAAGACGCTAAAGACGAAGGTACGATGCTCTCCGGAGCTAAGCGCCGCTCCCGGGCGTCTTTCGGCAGAAGCCGCGCTACGAGAGCACTGTGAGCGGTACAATCGTCTTTGCGCGAAGAAGCCGCTTCTTCAGCTCCGGGAGCCGGAGAGAGCGGCAGCATCGGAAAGGTGAAGATGGAAGCTGTACAACACTGGGATTGTGTGCGCAGCTTGCCAACTGATAGAAAACAGTACCTTACCACTTTCCTGACTTTTCCAATCACATGAATATTCGATTGGAAGCTGTTTTGGACAGCTTTTCTTTTCTTTAGGCGAAAACCTTGGCAGACCTCCGTGCAACGTCCAGAACACGATGGGAGATGTTTTCTGTGCTCGCGCAGGTTTTCCTTGCCAGACAGAGTGGAAAAGCTTTCTGCTAGGATGTAGACCACAAAAGACGCTAAAGACGAAGGTACGATGCTCTCCGGAGCTAAGCGCCGCTCCCGGGCTTCTTTCGGCACAAGCCGCGCTAAGAGAGCACTGTGACCGGTACAATCGTCTTTGCGCGAAGAAGCCGCTTCTTCGGCTCCGGGAGCCGGAGAGAGCGGCAGCATCGGAAAGGTGAAGAAGGAAGCTGTACAACACTTGGCTTGTGTGCGCAGCTTGCCAACTGATGGAAAACAGTACCTTACCACTTTCCTGACTTTTCCAATCACATGAATATTTGATTGGAAGCTGTTTTGGACAGCTTTTCTTTTCTTTACGCCAAACATTTGCAGATCTCCATGCAACGTCCAGAACACGATGGGAGATGTTTTCTGTGCTCCCGCAGGTTTTCCTTGCCAGACAGAGTGGAAAAGCTTTCTGCTAGGATGTAGACCACAAAAGACGCTAAAGACGAAGGTACGATGCTCTCCGGAGCTAAGCGCCGCTCCCGGGCGTCTTTCGGCAGAAGCGGCGCTACGAGAGCACTGTGAGCGGTACAATCGTCTTTGCGCGAAGAAGCCGCTTCTTCGGCTCCGGGAGCCGGAGAGAGCGGCAGCATCGGAAAGGTGAAGAAGGAAGCTGTACAACACTGGGATTGTGTGCGCAGCTTGCCAACTGATAGAAAACAGTACCTTACCACTTTCCTGACTTTTCCAATCACATGAATATTTGATTGGAAGCTGTTTTGGACAGCTTTTCTTTTCTTTACGCCAAACACTTGCAGACCTCCATGCAACGTCCAGAACACGATGGGAGATGTTTTCTGTGCTCCCGCAGGTTTTCCTTGCCAGACAGAGTGGAAAAGCTTTCTGCTAGGATGTAGACCACAAAAGACGCTAAAGACGAAGGTACGATGCTCTCCGGAGCTAAGCGCCGCTCCCGGGCTTCTTTCGGCACAAGCCGAGCTAAGAGAGCACCGTGACCGGTACAATCGTCTTTGCGCGAAGAAGCCGCTTCTTCGGCTCCGGGAGCCGGAGAGAGCGGCAGCATCGGAAAGGTGAAGAAGGAAGCTGTACAACACTGGGCTTGTGTGCGCAACTTGCCAACTGATAGAAAACAGTACCTTACCACTTTCCTGACTTTTCCAATCACATGAATATTTGATTGGAAGCTGTTTTGGACAGCTTTTCTTTTCTTTACGCCAAACACTTGCAGACCTCCATGCAACGTCCAGAACACGATGGGAGATGTTTTCTGTGCTCCCGCAGGTTTTCCTTGCCAGACAGAGTGGAAAAGCTTTCTGCTAGGATGTAGACCACAAAAGACGCTAAAGACGAAGGTACGATGCTCTCCGGAGCTAAGCGCCGCTCCCGGGCGTCTTTCGGCACAAGCCGCGCTAAGAGAGCACCGTGACCGGTAGAATCGTCTTTGCGCGAGGAAGCTGCTTTTTCGGCTCCGGGAGCCGGAGAGAGCGGCACCTTCGGAAAGGTGAAGAAGGAAGCTGTACAACACTGGGATTGTGTGCGCAACTTGCCAACTGATAGAAAACAGTACCTTACCACTTTCCTGACTTTTCCAATCACATGAACATTCGATTGGAAGCTGTTTTGGACAGCTTTTCTTTCCTTCATGCCAAACACTTCGCAGTCCTCCGTGCAACGTCCAGAACACGATGGGAGATGTTTTCTGTGCTCCCGCAGGTTTTCCTTGCCAGACAGAGTGGAAAAGCTTTCTGCTAGGATGTAGACCACAAAAGACGCTAAAGACGAAGGTACGATGCTCTGCGGAGCTAAGCGCCGCTCCCGGGCTTCTTTCGGCACAAGCCGCGCTAAGAGAGCACTGTGAGCGGTACAATCGTCTTTGCGCGAAGAAGCCGCTTCTTCGGCTCCGGGAGCCGGAGAGAGCGGCAGCATCGGAAAGGTGAAGAAGGAAGCTGTACAACACTGGGATTGTGTGCGCAGCTTGCCAACTGATAGAAAACAGTACCTTACCACTTTCCTGACTTTTCCAATCACATGAATATTTGATTGGAAGCTGTTTTGGACAGCTTGTCTTTTCTTTACGCCAAACACTTGCAGACCTCCATGCAACGTCCAGAACACGATGGGAGATGTTTTCTGTGCTCCCGCAGGTTTTCCTTGCCAGACAGAGTGGAAAAGCTTTCTGCTAGGATGTAGACCACAAAAGACGCTAAAGACGAAGGTACGATGCTCTCCGGAGCTAAGCGCCGCTCCCGGGCTTCTTTCGGCACAAGCCGCGCTAAGAGAGCACTGTGAGCGGTACAATCGTCTTTGCGCGAAGAAGCCGCTTCTTCGGCTCCGGGAGCCGGAGAGAGCGGCAGCATCGGAAAGGTGAAGAAGGAAGCTGTACAACACTTGGCTTGTGTGCGCAGCTTGCCAACTGATAGAAAACAGTACCTTACCACTTTCCTGACATTTCCAATCACATGAATAATTGATTGGAAGCTGTTTTGGACAGCTTTTCTTTTCTTTACGCCAAACACTTGCAGACCTCCATGCAACGTCCAGAACACGATGGGAGATGTTTTCTGTGCTCCCGCAGGTTTTCCTTGCCAGACAGAGTGGAAAAGCTTTCTGCTAGGATGTAGACCACAAAAGACGCTAAAGACGAAGGTACGATGCTCTCCGGAGCTAAGCGCCGCTCCCGGGCGTCTTTCGGCAGATGCCGCGCTACGAGAGCACTGTGAGCGGTACAATCGTCTTTGCGCGAAGAAGCCGCTTCTTCGGCTCCGGGAGCCGGAGAGAGCGGCAGCATCGGAAAGGTGAAGAAGGAAGCTGTACAACACTGGGATTGTGTGCGCAGCTTGCCAACTGATAGAAAACAGTACCTTACCACTTTCCTGACTTTTCCAATCACATGAATATTTGATTGGAAGCTGTTTTGGACAGCTTTTCTTTTCTTTACGCCAAACATTTGCAGACCTCCATGCAACGTCCAGAACACGATGGGAGATGTTTTCTGTGCTCCCGCAGGTTTTCCTTGCCAGACAGAGTGGAAAAGCTTTCTGCTAGGATGTAGACCACAAAAGACGCTAAAGACGAAGGTACGATGCTCTCCGGAGCTAAGCGCCGCTCCCGGGCTTCTTTCGGCACAAGCCGCGCTAAGAGAGCACCGTGACCGGTACAATCGTCTTTGCGCGAAGAAGCCGCTTCTTCGGCTCCGGGAGCCGGAGAGAGCGGCAGCATCGGAAAGGTGAAGAAGGAAGCTGTACAACACTGGGCTTGTGTGCGGAGCTTGCCAACTGATAGAAAACAGTACCTTACCACTTTCCTGACTTTTCCAATCACATGAATATTTGATTGGAAGCTGTTTTGGACAGCTTTTCTTTTCTTTACGCCAAACACTTGCAGACCTCCATGCAACGTCCAGAACACGATGGGAGATGTTTTCTGTGCTCCCGCAGGTTTTCCTTGCCAGACAGAGTGGAAAAGCTTTCTGCTAGGATGTAGACCACAAAAGACGCTAAAGACGAAGGTACGATGCTCTCCGGAGCTAAGCGCCGCTCCCGGGCATCTTTCGGCACAAGCCGCGCTAAGAGAGCACCGTGACCGGTACAATCGTCTTTGCGCGAAGAAGCCGCTTCTTCGGCTCCGGGAGCCGGAGAGAGCGGCAGCGTCGGAAAGGTGAAGATGGAAGCTGTACAACACTGGGATTGTGTGCGCAACTTGCCAACTGATAGAAAACAGTACCTTACCACTTTCCTGACTTTTCCAATCACATGAACATTCGATTGGAAGCTGTTTTGGACAGCTTTTCTTTCCTTCATGCGAAACACTTGCAGACCTCCGTGCAACGTCCAGAACACGATGGGAGATGTTTTCTGTGCTCCCGCAGGTTTTCCTTGCCAGACAGAGTGGAAAAGCTTTCTGCTAGGATGTAGACCACAAAAGACGCTAAAGACGAAGGTACGATGCTCTCCGGAGCTAAGCGCCGCTCCCGGGCTTCTTTCGGCAGTAGCCGCGCTAAGAGAGCACTGTGACCGGTACAATCGTCTTTGCGCGAAGAAGCCGCTTCTTCGGCTCCGGGAGCCGGAGAGAGCGGCAGCATCGGAAAGGTGAAGAAGGAAGCTGTACAACACTGGGCTTGTGTGCGCAGCTTGCCAACTGATAGAAAACAGTACCTTACCACTTTCCTGACTTTTCCAATCACATGAATATTCGATTGGAAGCTGTTTTGGACAGCTTTTCTTTTCTTTAGGCGAAAACCTTGGCAGACCTCCGTGCAACGTCCAGAACACGATGGGAGATGTTTTCTGTGCTCCCGCAGGTTTTCCTTGCCAGACAGAGTGGAAAAGCTTTCTGCTAGGATGTAGACCACAAAAGACGCTAAAGACGAAGGTACGATGCTCTCCGGAGCTAAGCGCCGCTCCCGGGCGTCTTTCGGCAGAAGCCGCGCTACGAGAGCACTGTGAGCGGTACAATCGTCTTTGCGCGAAGAAGCCGCTTCTTCGGCTCCGGGAGCCGGAGAGAGCTGCAGCATCGGAAAGGTGAAGATGGAAGCTGTACAACACTGGGCTTGTGTGCGCAGCTTGCCAACTGATAGAAAACAGTACCTTACCGTTCTCCTGACTTTTCCAATCACATGAATATTCGATTGGAAGCTGTTTTGGACAGCTTTTCTTTCCTTCATGCCAAACACTTGGCAGACCTCCGTGCAACGTCCAGAACACGATGGGAGATGTTTTCTGTGCTCCCGCAGGTTTTCCTTGCCAGACAGAGTGGAAAAGCTTTCTGCTAGGATGTAGACCACAAAAGACGCTAAAGACGAAGGTACGATGCTCTCCGGAGCTAAGCGCCGCTCCCGGGCGTCTTTCGGCAGATGCCGCGCTACGAGAGCACTGTGAGCGGTACAATCGTCTTTGCGCGAAGAAGCCGCTTCTTCGGCTCCGGGAGCCGGAGAGAGCGGCAGCATCGGAAAGGTGAAGATGGAAGCTGTACAACACTGGGATTGTGTGCGCAGCTTGCCAACTGATAGAAAACAGTACCTTACCACTTTCCTGACTTTTCCAATCACATGAATATTCGATAAGAAGCTGTTTTGGACAGCTTTTCTTTTCTTTAGGCGAAAACCTTGGCAGACCTCCGTGCAACGTCCAGAACACGATGGGAGATGTTTTCTGTGCTCCCGCAGGTTTTCCTTGCCAGACAGAGTGGAAAAGCTTTCTGCTAGGATGTAGACCACAAAAGACGCTAAAGACTAAGGTACGATGCTCTCCGGAGCTAAGCGCCGCTCCCGGGCGTCTTTCGGCAGAAGCCGCGCTACGAGAGCACTGTGACCGGTACAATCGTCTTTGCGCGAAGAAGCCGCTTCTTCGGCTCCGGGAGCCGGAGAGAGCGGCAGCATCGGAAAGGTGAAGAAGGAAGCTGTACAACACTGGGCTTGTGTGCGCAGCTTGCCAACTGATAGAAAACAGTACCTTACCGTTCTCCTGACTTTTCCAATCACATGAATATTCGATTGGAAGCTGTTTTGGACAGCTTTTCTTTTCTTTAGGCGAAAACCTTGGCAGACCTCCGTGCAACGTCCAGAACACGATGGGAGATGTTTTCTGTGCTCCCGCAGGTTTTCCTTGCCAGACAGAGTGGAAAAGCTTTCTGCTAGGATGTAGACCACAAAAGACGCTAAAGACGAAGGTACGATGCTCTCCGGAGCTAAGCGCCGCTCCCGGGCGTCTTTCGGCACAAGCCGCGCTACGAGAGCACTGTGAGCGGTACAATCGTCTTTGCGCGAAGAAGCCGCTTCTTCGGCTCCGGGAGCCGGAGAGAGCGGCAGCATCGGAAAGGTGAAGATGGAAGCTGTACAACACTGGGATTGTGTGCGCAGCTTGCCAACTGATAGAAAACAGTACCTTACCACTTTCCTGACTTTTCCAATCACATGAATATTCGATAAGAAGCTGTTTTGGACAGCTTTTCTTTTCTTTAGGCGAAAACCTTGGCAGACCTCCGTGCAACGTCCAGAAGACGATGGGAGATGTTTTCTGTGCTCCCGCAGGTTTTCCTTGCCAGACAGAGTGGAAAAGCTTTCTGCTAGGATGTAGACCACAAAAGACGCTAAAGACGAAGGTACGATGCTCTCCGGAGCTAAGCGCCGCTCCCGGGCGTCTTTCGGCAGAAGCCGCGCTACGAGAGCACTGTGACCGGTACAATCGTCTTTGCGCGAAGAAGCCGCTTCTTCGGCTCCGGGAGCCGGAGAGAGCGGCAGCATCGGAAAGGTGAAGAAGGAAGCTGTACAACACTGGGCTTGTGTGCGCAGCTTGCCAACTGATAGAAAACAGTACCTTACCACTTTCCTGACTTTTCCAATCACATGAATATTCGATTGGAAGCTGTTTTGGACAGCTTTTCTTTTCTTTAGGCGAAAACCTTGGCAGACCTCCGTGCAACGTCCAGAACACGATGGGAGATGTTTTCTGTGCTCCCGCAGGTTTTCCTTGCCAGACACAGTTGGAAAGCTCTCTGCTAGGATGTAGACCACAAAAGACGCTAAAGACGAAGGTACGATGCTCTCCGGAGCTAAGCGCCGCTCCCGGGCGTCTTTCGGCAGAAGCCGCGCTACGAGAGCACTGTGAGCGGTACAATCGTCTTTGCGCGAAGAAGCCGCTTCTTCAGCTCCGGTAGCCGGAGAGAGCGGCAGCATCGGAAAGGTGAAGATGGAAGCTGTACAACACTGGGATTGTGTGCGCAGCTTGCCAACTGATAGAAAACAGTACCTTACCACTTTCCTGACTTTTCCAATCACATGAATATTCGATAAGAAGCTGTTTTGGACAGCTTTTCTTTTCTTTAGGCGAAAACCTTGGCAGACCTCCGTGCAACGTCCAGAACACGATGGGAGATGTTTTCTGTGCTCCCGCAGGTTTTCCTTGCCAGACAGAGTGGAAAAGCTTTCTGCTAGGATGTAGACCACAAAAGACGCTAAAGACGAAGGTACGATGCTCTCCGGAGCTAAGCGCCGCTCCCGGGCTTCTTTCGGCACAAGCCGCGCTAAGAGAGCACTGTGACCGGTACAATCGTCTTTGCGCGAAGAAGCCGCTTCTTCGGCTCCGGGAGCCGGAGAGAGCGGCACCTTCGGAAAGGTGAAGAAGGAAGCTGTACAACACTTGGCTTGTGTGCGCAGCTTGACAACTGATGGAAAACAGTACCTTACCACTTTCCTGACTTTTCCAATCACATGAATATTTGATTGGAAGCTGTTTTGGACAGCTTTTCTTTTCTTTACGCCAAACATTTGCAGATCTCCATGCAACGTCCAGAACACGATGGGAGATGTTTTCTGTGCTCCCGCAGGTTTTGCTTGCCAGACAGAGTGGAAAAGCTTTCTGCTAGGATGTAGACCACAAAAGACGCTAAAGACGAAGGTACGATGCTCTCCGGAGCTAAGCGCCGCTCCCGGGCGTCTTTCGGCACAAGCCGCGCTAAGAGAGCACCGTGACCGGTACAATCGTCTTTGCGCGAAGAAGCCGCTTCTTCGGCTCCGGGAGCCGGAGAGAGCGGCAGCATCGGAAAGGTGAAGAAGGAAGCTGTACAACACTGGGATTGTGTGCGCAACTTGCCAACTGATAGAAAACAGTACCTTACCACTTTCCTGACTTTTCCAATCACATGAATATTCGATTGGAAGCTGTTTTGGACAGCTTTTCTTTCCTTCATGCCAAACACTTGGCAGACCTCCGTGCAACGTCCAGAACACGATGGGAGATGTTTTCTGTGATCCCGCAGGTTTTCCTTGCCAGACAGAGTGGAAAAGCTTTCTGCTAGGATGTAGACCACAAAAGACGCTAAAGACGAAGGTACGATGCTCTCCGGAGCTAAGCGCCGCTCCCGGGCTACTTTCGGCAGAAGCGGCGCTAAGAGAGCACCGTGACCGGTACAATCGTCTTTGCACGAAGAAGCCGCTTCTTCGGCTCCGGGAGCCGGAGAGAGCGGCAGCATCGGAAAGGTGAAGAAGGAAGCTGTACAACACTGGGCTTGTGTGCGCAGCTTGCCAACTGATAGAAAACAGTACCTTACCACTTTCCTGACTTTTCCAATCACATGAATATTTGATTGGAAGCTGTTTTGGACAGCTTTTCTTTTCTTTACGCCAAACACTTGCAGACCTCCATGCAACGTCCAGAACACGATGGGAGATGTTTTCTGTGCTCCCGCAGGTTTTCCTTGCCAGACAGAGTGGAAAAGCTTTCTGCTAGGATGTAGACCACAAAAGACGCTAAAGACGAAGGTACGATGCTCTCCGGAGCTAAGCGCCGCTCCCGGGCGTCTTTCGGCACAAGCCGCGCTAAGAGAGCACCGTGACCGGTACAATCGTCTTTGCGCGAAGAAGCCGCTTCTTCGGCTCCGGGAGCCGGAGAGAGCGGCAGCATCGGAAAGGTGAAGAAGGAAGCTGTACAACACTGGGCTTGTGTGCGCAGCTTGCCAACTGATAGAAAACAGTACCTTACCGTTCTCCTGACTTTTCCAATCACATGAATATTCGATTGGAAGCTGTTTTGGACAGCTTTTCTTTTCTTTAGGCGAAAACCTTGGCAGACCTCCGTGCAACGTCCAGAACACGATGGGAGATGTTTTCTGTGCTCCCGCAGGTTTTCCTTGCCAGACACAGTTGGAAAGCTCTCTGCTAGGATGTAGACCACAAAAGACGCTAAAGACGAAGGTACGATGCTCTCCGGAGCTAAGCGCCGCTCCCGGGCGTCTTTCGGCAGAAGCCGCGCTACGAGAGCACTGTGAGCGGTACAATCGTCTTTGCGCGAAGAAGCCGCTTCTTCAGCTCCGGGAGCCGGAGAGAGCGGCAGCATCGGAAAGGTGAAGATGGAAGCTGTACAACACTGGGATTGTGTGCGCAGCTTGCCAACTGATAGAAAACAGTACCTTACCACTTTCCTGACTTTTCCAATCACATGAATATTCGATTGGAAGCTGTTTTGGACAGCTTTTCTTTTCTTTAGGCGAAAACCTTGGCAGACCTCCGTGCAACGTCCAGAACACGATGGGAGATGTTTTCTGTGCTCGCGCAGGTTTTCCTTGCCAGACAGAGTGGAAAAGCTTTCTGCTAGGATGTAGACCACAAAAGACGCTAAAGACGAAGGTACGATGCTCTCCGGAGCTAAGCGCCGCTCCCGGGCTTCTTTCGGCACAAGCCGCGCTAAGAGAGCACTGTGACCGGTACAATCGTCTTTGCGCGAAGAAGCCGCTTCTTCGGCTCCGGGAGCCGGAGAGAGCGGCAGCATCGGAAAGGTGAAGAAGGAAGCTGTACAACACTTGGCTTGTGTGCGCAGCTTGCCAACTGATGGAAAACAGTACCTTACCACTTTCCTGACTTTTCCAATCACATGAATATTTGATTGGAAGCTGTTTTGGACAGCTTTTCTTTTCTTTACGCCAAACATTTGCAGATCTCCATGCAACGTCCAGAACACGATGGGAGATGTTTTCTGTGCTCCCGCAGGTTTTCCTTGCCAGACAGAGTGGAAAAGCTTTCTGCTAGGATGTAGACCACAAAAGACGCTAAAGACGAAGGTACGATGCTCTCCGGAGCTAAGCGCCGCTCCCGGGCGTCTTTCGGCACAAGCCGCGCTAAGAGAGCACCGTGACCGGTACAATCGTCTTTGCGCGAAGAAGCCGCTTCTTCGGCTCCGGGAGCCGGAGAGAGCGGCAGCATCGGAAAGGTGAAGAAGGAAGCTGTACAACACTGGGATTGTGTGCGCAACTTGCCAACTGATAGAAAACAGTACCTTACCACTTTCCTGACTTTTCCAATCACATGAACATTCGATTGGAAGCTGTTTTGGACAGCTTTTCTTTCCTTCATGCCAAACACTTGGCAGACCTCCGTGCAACGTCCAGAACACGATGGGAGATGTTTTCTGTGATCCCGCAGGTTTTCCTTGCCAGACACAGTTGGAAAGCTCTCTGCTAGTATGTAGACCACAAAAGACGCTAAAGACGAAGGTACGATGCTCTCCGGAGCTAAGCGCCGCTCCCGGGCTTCTTTCGGCACAAGCCGCGCTAAGAGAGCACCGTGACCGGTACAATCGTCTTTGCGCGAAGAAGCCGCTTCTTCGGCTCCGGGAGCCGGAGAGAGCGGCAGCATCGGAAAGGTGAAGAAGGAAGCTGTACAACACTGGGCTTGTGTGCGCAGCTTGCCAACTGATAGAAAACAGTACCTTACCACTTTCCTGACTTTTCCAATCACATGAATATTCGATTGGAAGCTGTTTTGGACAGCTTTTCTTTTCTTTAGGCGAAAACCTTGGCAGACCTCCGTGCAACGTCCAGAACACGATGGGAGATGTTTTCTGTGCTCCCGCAGGTTTTCCTTGCCAGACACAGTTGGAAAGCTCTCTGCTAGGATGTAGACCACAAAAGACGCTAAAGACGAAGGTACGATGCTCTCCGGAGCTAAGCGCCGCTCCCGGGCGTCTTTCGGCAGAAGCCGCGCTACGAGAGCACTGTGAGCGGTACAATCGTCTTTGCGCGAAGAAGCCGCTTCTTCAGCTCCGGTAGCCGGAGAGAGCGGCAGCATCGGAAAGGTGAAGATGGAAGCTGTACAACACTGGGATTGTGTGCGCAGCTTGCCAACTGATAGAAAACAGTACCTTACCACTTTCCTGACTTTTCCAATCACATGAATATTCGATAAGAAGCTGTTTTGGACAGCTTTTCTTTTCTTTAGGCGAAAACCTTGGCAGACCTCCGTGCAACGTCCAGAACACGATGGGAGATGTTTTCTGTGCTCCCGCAGGTTTTCCTTGCCAGACAGAGTGGAAAAGCTTTCTGCTAGGATGTAGACCACAAAAGACGCTAAAGACGAAGGTACGATGCTCTCCGGAGCTAAGCGCCGCTCCCGGGCTTCTTTCGGCACAAGCCGCGCTAAGAGAGCACTGTGACCGGTACAATCGTCTTTGCGCGAAGAAGCCGCTTCTTCGGCTCCGGGAGCCGGAGAGAGCGGCACCTTCGGAAAGGTGAAGAAGGAAGCTGTACAACACTTGGCTTGTGTGCGCAGCTTGACAACTGATGGAAAACAGTACCTTACCACTTTCCTGACTTTTCCAATCACATGAATATTTGATTGGAAGCTGTTTTGGACAGCTTTTCTTTTCTTTACGCCAAACATTTGCAGATCTCCATGCAACGTCCAGAACACGATGGGAGATGTTTTCTGTGCTCCCGCAGGTTTTGCTTGCCAGACAGAGTGGAAAAGCTTTCTGCTAGGATGTAGACCACAAAAGACGCTAAAGACGAAGGTACGATGCTCTCCGGAGCTAAGCGCCGCTCCCGGGCGTCTTTCGGCACAAGCCGCGCTAAGAGAGCACCGTGACCGGTACAATCGTCTTTGCGCGAAGAAGCCGCTTCTTCGGCTCCGGGAGCCGGAGAGAGCGGCAGCATCGGAAAGGTGAAGAAGGAAGCTGTACAACACTGGGATTGTGTGCGCAACTTGCCAACTGATAGAAAACAGTACCTTACCACTTTCCTGACTTTTCCAATCACATGAATATTCGATTGGAAGCTGTTTTGGACAGCTTTTCTTTCCTTCATGCCAAACACTTGGCAGACCTCCGTGCAACGTCCAGAACACGATGGGAGATGTTTTCTGTGATCCCGCAGGTTTTCCTTGCCAGACAGAGTGGAAAAGCTTTCTGCTAGGATGTAGACCACAAAAGACGCTAAAGACGAAGGTACGATGCTCTCCGGAGCTAAGCGCCGCTCCCGGGCTACTTTCGGCAGAAGCGGCGCTAAGAGAGCACCGTGACCGGTACAATCGTCTTTGCACGAAGAAGCCGCTTCTTCGGCTCCGGGAGCCGGAGAGAGCGGCAGCATCGGAAAGGTGAAGAAGGAAGCTGTACAACACTGGGCTTGTGTGCGCAGCTTGCCAACTGATAGAAAACAGTACCTTACCACTTTCCTGACTTTTCCAATCACATGAATATTTGATTGGAAGCTGTTTTGGACAGCTTTTCTTTTCTTTACGCCAAACACTTGCAGACCTCCATGCAACGTCCAGAACACGATGGGAGATGTTTTCTGTGCTCCCGCAGGTTTTCCTTGCCAGACAGAGTGGAAAAGCTTTCTGCTAGGATGTAGACCACAAAAGACGCTAAAGACGAAGGTACGATGCTCTCCGGAGCTAAGCGCCGCTCCCGGGCGTCTTTCGGCACAAGCCGCGCTAAGAGAGCACCGTGACCGGTACAATCGTCTTTGCGCGAAGAAGCCGCTTCTTCGGCTCCGGGAGCCGGAGAGAGCGGCAGCATCGGAAAGGTGAAGAAGGAAGCTGTACAACACTGGGCTTGTGTGCGCAGCTTGCCAACTGATAGAAAACAGTACCTTACCGTTCTCCTGACTTTTCCAATCACATGAATATTCGATTGGAAGCTGTTTTGGACAGCTTTTCTTTTCTTTAGGCGAAAACCTTGGCAGACCTCCGTGCAACGTCCAGAACACGATGGGAGATGTTTTCTGTGCTCCCGCAGGTTTTCCTTGCCAGACACAGTTGGAAAGCTCTCTGCTAGGATGTAGACCACAAAAGACGCTAAAGACGAAGGTACGATGCTCTCCGGAGCTAAGCGCCGCTCCCGGGCGTCTTTCGGCAGAAGCCGCGCTACGAGAGCACTGTGAGCGGTACAATCGTCTTTGCGCGAAGAAGCCGCTTCTTCAGCTCCGGGAGCCGGAGAGAGCGGCAGCATCGGAAAGGTGAAGATGGAAGCTGTACAACACTGGGATTGTGTGCGCAGCTTGCCAACTGATAGAAAACAGTACCTTACCACTTTCCTGACTTTTCCAATCACATGAATATTCGATTGGAAGCTGTTTTGGACAGCTTTTCTTTTCTTTAGGCGAAAACCTTGGCAGACCTCCGTGCAACGTCCAGAACACGATGGGAGATGTTTTCTGTGCTCGCGCAGGTTTTCCTTGCCAGACAGAGTGGAAAAGCTTTCTGCTAGGATGTAGACCACAAAAGACGCTAAAGACGAAGGTACGATGCTCTCCGGAGCTAAGCGCCGCTCCCGGGCTTCTTTCGGCACAAGCCGCGCTAAGAGAGCACTGTGACCGGTACAATCGTCTTTGCGCGAAGAAGCCGCTTCTTCGGCTCCGGGAGCCGGAGAGAGCGGCAGCATCGGAAAGGTGAAGAAGGAAGCTGTACAACACTTGGCTTGTGTGCGCAGCTTGCCAACTGATGGAAAACAGTACCTTACCACTTTCCTGACTTTTCCAATCACATGAATATTTGATTGGAAGCTGTTTTGGACAGCTTTTCTTTTCTTTACGCCAAACATTTGCAGATCTCCATGCAACGTCCAGAACACGATGGGAGATGTTTTCTGTGCTCCCGCAGGTTTTCCTTGCCAGACAGAGTGGAAAAGCTTTCTGCTAGGATGTAGACCACAAAAGACGCTAAAGACGAAGGTACGATGCTCTCCGGAGCTAAGCGCCGCTCCCGGGCGTCTTTCGGCACAAGCCGCGCTAAGAGAGCACCGTGACCGGTACAATCGTCTTTGCGCGAAGAAGCCGCTTCTTCGGCTCCGGGAGCCGGAGAGAGCGGCAGCATCGGAAAGGTGAAGAAGGAAGCTGTACAACACTGGGATTGTGTGCGCAACTTGCCAACTGATAGAAAACAGTACCTTACCACTTTCCTGACTTTTCCAATCACATGAACATTCGATTGGAAGCTGTTTTGGACAGCTTTTCTTTCCTTCATGCCAAACACTTGGCAGACCTCCGTGCAACGTCCAGAACACGATGGGAGATGTTTTCTGTGATCCCGCAGGTTTTCCTTGCCAGACAGAGTGGAAAAGCTTTCTGCTAGGATGTAGACCACAAAAGACGCTAAAGACGAAGGTACGATGCTCTCCGGAGCTAAGCGCCGCTCCCAGGATTCTTTCGGCAGAAGCGGCGCTAAGAGAGCACCGTGAGCGGTACAATCGTCTTTGCGCGAAGAAGCCGCTTCTTCGGCTCCGGGAGCCGGAGAGAGCGGCAGCATCGGAAAGGTGAAGAAGGAAGCTGTACAACACTGGGCTTGTGTGCGCAGCTTGCCAACTGATAGAAAACAGTACCTTACCACTTTCCTGACTTTTCCAATCACATGAATATTTGATTGGAAGCTGTTTTGGACAGCTTTTCTTTTCTTTACGCCAAACACTTGCAGACCTCCATGCAACGTCCAGAACACGATGGGAGATGTTTTCTGTGCTCCCGCAGGTTTTCCTTGCCAGACAGAGTGGAAAAGCTTTCTGCTAGGATGTAGACCACAAAAGACGCTAAAGACGAAGGTACGATGCTCTCCGGAGCTAAGCGCCGCTCCCGGGCGTCTTTCGGCACAAGCCGCGCTAAGAGAGCACCGTGACCGGTACAATCGTCTTTGCGCGAAGAAGCCGCTTCTTCGGCTCCGGGAGCCGGAGAGAGCGGCAGCATCGGAAAGGTGAAGAAGGAAGCTGTACAACACTGGGATTGTGTGCGCAGCTTGCCAACTGATAGAAAACAGTACCTTACCGTTCTCCTGACTTTTCCAATCACATGAATATTCGATCGGAAGCTGTTTTGGACAGCTTTTCTTTTCTTTAGGCGAAAACCTTGGCAGACCTCCGTGCAACGTCCAGAACACGATGGGAGATGTTTTCTGTGCTCCCGCAGGTTTTCCTTGCCAGACACAGTTGGAAAGCTCTCTGCTAGGATGTAGACCACAAAAGACGCTAAAGACGAAGGTACGATGCTCTCCGGAGCTAAGCGCCGCTCCCGGGCGTCTTTCGGCAGAAGCCGCGCTACGAGAGCACTGTGAGCGGTACAATCGTCTTTGCGCGAAGAAGCCGCTTCTTCAGCTCCGGTAGCCGGAGAGAGCGGCAGCATCGGAAAGGTGAAGATGGAAGCTGTACAACACTGGGCTTGTGTGCGCAGCTTGCCAACTGATAGAAAACAGTACCTTACCACTTTCCTGACTTTTCCAATCACATGAATATTCGATAAGAAGCTGTTTTGGACAGCTTTTCTTTTCTTTAGGCGAAAACCTTGGCAGACCTCCGTGCAACGTCCAGAACACGATGGGAGATGTTTTCTGTGCTCCCGCAGGTTTTCCTTGCCAGACAGAGTGGAAAAGCTTTCTGCTAGGATGTAGACCACAAAAGACGCTAAAGACGAAGGTACGATGCTCTCCGGAGCTAAGCGCCGCTCCCGGGCTTCTTTCGGCACAAGCCGCGCTAAGAGAGCACTGTGACCGGTACAATCGTCTTTGCGCGAAGAAGCCGCTTCTTCGGCTCCGGGAGCCGGAGAGAGCGGCAGCATCGGAAAGGTGAAGAAGGAAGCTGTACAACACTTGGCTTGTGTGCGCAGCTTGCCAACTGATGGAAAACAGTACCTTACCACTTTCCTGACTTTTCCAATCACATGAATATTTGATTGGAAGCTGTTTTGGACAGCTTTTCTTTTCTTTACGCCAAACATTTGCAGATCTCCATGCAACGTCCAGAACACGATGGGAGATGTTTTCTGTGCTCCCGCAGGTTTTGCTTGCCAGACAGAGTGGAAAAGCTTTCTGCTAGGATGTAGACCACAAAAGACGCTAAAGACGAAGGTACGATGCTCTCCGGAGCTAAGCGCCGCTCCCGGGCGTCTTTCGGCACAAGCCGCGCTAAGAGAGCACCGTGACCGGTACAATCGTCTTTGCGCGAAGAAGCCGCTTCTTCGGCTCCGGGAGCCGGAGAGAGCGGCAGCATCGGAAAGGTGAAGAAGGAAGCTGTACAACACTGGGATTGTGTGCGCAACTTGCCAACTGATAGAAAACAGTACCTTACCACTTTCCTGACTTTTCCAATCACATGAACATTCGATTGGAAGCTGTTTTGGACAGCTTTTCTTTCCTTCATGCCAAACACTTGGCAGACCTCCGTGCAACGTCCAGAACACGATGGGAGATGTTTTCTGTGATCCCGCAGGTTTTCCTTGCCAGACAGAGTGGAAAAGCTTTCTGCTAGGATGTAGACCACAAAAGACGCTAAAGACGAAAGTACGATGCTCTCCGGAGCTAAGCGCCGCTCCCGGGCGTCTTTCGGCAGAAGCCGCGCTACGAGAGCACTGTGAGCGGTACAATCATCTTTGCGCGAAGAAGCCGCTTCTTCGGCTCCGGGAGCCGGAGAGAGCGGCAGCATCGGAAAGGTGAAGAAGGAAGCTGTACAACACTGGGCTTGTGTGCGCAGCTTGCCAACTGATAGAAAACAGTACCTTACCACTTTCCTGACTTTTCCAATCACATGAATATTTGATTGGAAGCTGTTTTGGACAGCTTTTCTTTTCTTTAGGCGAAAACCTTGGCAGACCTCCGTGCAACGTCCAGAACACGATGGGAGATGTTTTCTGTGCTCCCGCAGGTTTTCCTTGCCAGACACAGTTGGAAAGCTCTCTGCTAGGATGTAGACCACAAAAGACGCTAAAGACGAAGGTACGATGCTCTCCGGAGCTAAGCGCCGCTCCCGGGCGTCTTTCGGCAGAAGCCGCGCTACGAGAGCACTGTGACCGGTACAATCGTCTTTGCGCGAAGAAGCCGCTTCTTCAGCTCCGGGAGCCGGAGAGAGCGGCAGCATCGGAAAGGTGAAGATGGAAGCTGTACAACACTGGGATTGTGTGCGCAGCTTGCCAACTGATAGAAAACAGTACCTTACCACTTTCCTGACTTTTCCAATCACATGAATATTCGATAAGAAGCTGTTTTGGACAGCTTTTCTTTTCTTTAGGCGAAAACCTTGGCAGACCTCCGTGCAACGTCCAGAACACGATGGGAGATGTTTTCTGTGCTCCCGCAGGTTTTCCTTGCCAGACAGAGTGGAAAAGCTTTCTGCTAGGATGTAGACCAGAAAAGACGCTAAATACGAAGGTACGATGCTCTCCGGAGCTAAGCGCCGGTCCCGGGCTTCTTTCAGCACAAGCCGCGCTAAGAGAGCACTGTGACCGGTACAATCGTCTTTGCGCGAAGAAGCCGCTTCTTCGGCTCCGGGAGCCGGAGAGAGCGGCAGCATCGGAAAGGTGAAGATGGAAGCTGTACAACACTGGGATTGTGTGCGCAGCTTGCCAACTGATGGAAAACAGTACCTTACCACTTTCCTGACTTTTCCAATCACATGAATATTTGATTGGAAGCTGTTTTGGACAGCTTTTCTTTTCTTTACGCCAAACATTTGCAAAACTCCATGCAACGTCCAGAACACGATGGGAGATGTTTTCTGTGCTCCCGCAGGTTTTCCTTGCCAGACAGAGTGGAAAAGCTTTCTGCTAGGATGTAGACCACAAAAGACGCTAAAGACGAAGGTACGATGCTCTCCGGAGCTAAGCGCCGCTCCCGGGCGTCTTTCGGCACAAGCCGCGCTAAGAGAGCACTGTGAGCGGTACAATCGTCTTTGCGCGAAGAAGCCGCTTCTTCGGCTCCGGGAGCCGGAGAGAGCGGCAGCATCGGAAAGGTGAAGAAGGAAGCTGTACAACACTGGGCTTGTGTGCGCAGCTTGCCAACTGATAGAAAACAGTACCTTACCACTTTCCTGACTTTTCCAATCACATGAATATTCGATAAGAAGCTGTTTTGGACAGCTTTTCTTTTCTTTAGGCGAAAACCTTGGCAGACCTCCGTGCAACGTCCAGAACACGATGGGAGATGTTTTCTGTGCTCCCTCAGGTTTTCCTTGCCAGACAGAGTGGAAAAGCTTTCTGCTAGGATGTAGACCACAAAAGACTCTAAAGACGAAGGTACGATGCTCTCCGGAGCTAAGCGCCGGTCCCGGGCTTCTTTCAGCACAAGCCGCGCTAAGAGAGCACTGTGACCGGTACAATCGTCTTTGCGCGAAGAAGCCGCTTCTTCGGCTCCGGGAGCCGGAGAGAGCGGCAGCATCGGAAAGGTGAAGATGGAAGCTGTACAACACTTGGCTTGTGTGCGCAGCTTGCCAACTGATGGAAAACAGTACCTTACCACTTTCCTGACTTTTCCAATCACATGAATATTTGATTGGAAGCTGTTTTGGACAGCTTTTCTTTTCTTTACGCCAAACATTTGCAAAACTCCATGCAACGTCCAGAACACGATGGGAGATGTTTTATGTGCTCCCGCAGGTTTTCCTTGCCAGACAGAGTGGAAAAGCTTTCTGCTAGGATGTAGACCACAAAAGACGCTAAAGACGAAGGTACGATGCTCTCCGGAGCTAAGCGCCGCTCCCGGGCGTCTTTCGGCACAAGCCGCGCTAAGAGAGCACCGTGACCGGTACAATCGTCTTTGCGCGAAGAAGCCGCTTCTTCGGCTCCGGGAGCCGGAGAGAGCGGCAGCATCGGAAAGGTGAAGAAGGAAGCTGTACAACACTGGGATTGTGTGCGCAACTTGCCAACTGATAGAAAACAGTACCTTACCACTTTCCTGACTTTTCCAATCACATGAATATTCGATTGGAAGCTGTTTTGGACAGCTTTTCTTTCCTTCATGCCAAACACTTGGCAGACCTCCGTGCAACGTCCAGAACATGATGGGAGATGTTTTCTGTGCTCCCGCAGGTTTTCCTTGCCAGACAGAGTGGAAAAGCTTTCTGCTAGGATGTAGACCACAAAAGACTCTAAAGACGAAGGTACGATGCTCTCCGGAGCTAAGCGCCGCTCCCGGGCGTCTTTCGGCAGAAGCCGCGCTACGAGAGCACTGTGAGCGGTACAATCGTCTTTGCGCGAAGAAGCCGCTTCTTCGGCTCCGGGAGCCGGAGAGAGCGGCAGCATCGGAAAGGTGAAGAAGGAAGCTGTACAACACTGGGCTTGTGTGCGCAGCTTGCCAACTGATAGAAAACAGTACCTTACCACTTTCCTGACTTTTCCAATCACATGAATATTCGATAAGAAGCTGTTTTGGACAGCTTTTCTTTTCTTTAGGCGAAAACCTTGGCAGACCTCCGTGCAACGTCCAGAACACGATGGGAGATGTTTTCTGTGCTCCCGCAGGTTTTCCTTGCCAGACAGAGTGGAAAAGCTTTCTGCTAGGATGTAGACCACAAAAGACGCTAAAGACGAAGGTACGATGCTCTCCGGAGCTAAGCGCCGCTCCCGGGCGTCTTTCGGCACAAGCCGCGCTAAGAGAGCACCGTGACCGGTACAATCGTCTTTGCGCGAAGAAGCCGCTTCTTCGGCTCCGGGAGCCGGAGAGAGCGGCAGCATCGGAAAGGTGAAGAAGGAAGCTGTACAACACTGGGATTGTGTGCGCAACTTGCCAACTGATAGAAAACAGTACCTTACCGTTCTCCTGACTTTTCCAATCACATGAATATTTGATTGGAAGCTGTTTTGGACAGCTTTTCTTTTCTTTATGCCAAACACTTGCAGACTTCCGTGCAACGTCCAGAACACGATGGGAGATGTTTTCTGTGCTCCCGCAGGTTTTCCTTGCCAGACACAGTTGGAAAGCTCTCTGCTAGGATGTAGACCACAAAAGACGCTAAAGACGAAGGTACGATGCTCTCCGGAGCTAAGCGCCGCTCCCGGGCATCTTTCGGCAGAAGCCGCGCTACGAGAGCACCGTGACCGGTACAATCGTCTTTGCGCAAAGAAGCCGCTTCTTCGGCTCCGGGAGCCGGAGAGAGCGGCAGCATCGGAAAGGTGAAGAAGGAAGCTGTACAACACTGGGCTTGTGTGCGCAGCTTGCCAACTGATAGAAAACAGTACCTTACCACTTTCCTGACTTTTCCAATCACATGAATATTCGATAAGAAGCTGTTTTGGACAGCTTTTCTTTTCTTTAGGCGAAAACCTTGGCAGACCTCCGTGCAACGTCCAGAACACGATGGGAGATGTTTTCTGTGCTCGCGCAGGTTTTCCTTGCCAGACAGAGTGGAAAAGCTTTCTGCTAGGATGTAGACCACAAAAGACGCTAAAGACGAAGGTACGATGCTCTCCGGAGCTAAGCGCCGCTCCCGGGCGTCTTTCGGCAGATGCCGCGCTACGAGAGCACTGTGAGCGGTACAATCGTCTTTGCGCGAAGACGCCGCTTCTTCGGCTCCGGGAGCCGGAGAGAGCGGCAGCATCGGAAAGGTGAAGATGGAAGCTGTACAACACTGGGATTGTGTGCGCAGCTTGCCAACTGATAGAAAACAGTACCTTACCACTTTCCTGACTTTTCCAATCACATGAATATTCGATAAGAAGCTGTTTTGGACAGCTTTTCTTTTCTTTAGGCGAAAACCTTGGCAGACCTCCGTGCAACGTCCAGAACACGATGGGAGATGTTTTCTGTGCTCCCGCAGGTTTTCCTTGCCAGACAGAGTGGAAAAGCTTTCTGCTAGGATGTAGACCACAAAAGACGCTAAAGACGAAGGTACGATGCTCTCCGGAGCTAAGCGCCGCTCCCGGGCTTCTTTCGGCAGTAGCCGCGCTAAGAGAGCACTGTGACCGGTACAATCGTCTTTGCGCGAAGAAGCCGCTTCTTCGGCTCCGGGAGCCGGAGAGAGCGGCAGCATCGGAAAGGTGAAGAAGGAAGCTGTACAACACTGGGCTTGTGTGCGCAGCTTGCCAACTGATAGAAAACAGTACCTTACCACTTTCCTGACTTTTCCAATCACATGAATATTCGATTGGAAGCTGTTTTGGACAGCTTGTCTTTTCTTTACGCCAAACACTTGCAAACCTCCATGCAACGTCCAGAACACGATGGGAGATGTTTTCTGTGCTCCCGCAGGTTTTCCTTGCCAGACAGAGTGGAAAAGCTTTCTGCTAGGATGTAGACCACAAAAGACGCTAAAGACGAAGGTACGATGCTCTCCGGAGCTAAGCGCCGCTCCCGGGCGTCTTTCGGCACAAGCCGCGCTAAGAGAGCACCGTGACCGGTACAATCGTCTTTGCGCGAAGAAGCCGCTTCTTCGGCTCCGGGAGCCGGAGAGAGCGGCAGCATCGGAAAGGTGAAGAAGGAAGCTGTACAACACTGGGATTGTGTGCGCAGCTTGCCAACTGATAGAAAACAGTACCTTACCACTTTCCTGACTTTTCCAATCACATGAACATTCGATTGGAAGCTGTTTTGGACAGTTTTTCTTTCCTTCATGCCAAACACTTGCAGACCTCCGTGCAACGTCCAGAACACGATGGGAGATGTTTTCTGTGCTCCCGCAGGTTTTCCTTGCCAGACAGAGTGGAAAAGCTTTCTGCTAGGATGTAGACCACAAAAGACGCTAAAGACGAAGGTACGATGCTCTCCGGAGCTAAGCGCCGCTCCCGGGCTTCTTTCGGCAGTAGCCGCGCTAAGAGAGCACTGTGAGCGGTACAATCGTCTTTGCGCGAAGAAGCCGCTTCTTCGGCTCCGGGAGCCGGAGAGAGCGGCAGCATCGGAAAGGTGAAGAAGGAAGCTGTACAACACTGGGCTTGTGTGCGCAGCTTGCCAACTGATAGAAAACTGTACCTTACCACTTTCCTGACTTTTCCAATCACATGAATATTCGATTGGAAACTGTTTTGGACAGCTTTTCTTTTCTTTAGGCGAAAACCTTGGCAGACCTCCGTGCAACGTCCAGAACACGATGGGAGATGTTTTCTGTGCTCCCGCAGGTTTTCCTTGCCAGACAGAGTGGAAAAGCTTTCTGCTAGGATGTAGACCACAAAAGACGCTAAAGACGAAGGTACGATGCTCTCCGGAGCTAAGCACCGCTCCCGGGCTTCTTTCGGCACAAGCCGCGCTACGAGAGCACTGTGACCGGTACAATCGTCTTTGCGCGAAGAAGCCGCTTCTTCGGCTCCGGGAGCCGGAGAGAGCGGCAGCATCGGAAAGGTGAAGAAGGAAGCTGTACAACACTGGGCTTGTGTGCGCAGCTTGCCAACTGATAGAAAACAGTACCTTACCGTTCTCCTGACTTTTCCAATCACATGAATATTCGATTGGAAGCTGTTTTGGACAGCTTTTCTTTTCTTTAGGCGAAAACCTTGGCAGACCTCCGTGCAACGTCCAGAACACGATGGGAGATGTTTTCTGTGCTCCCGCAGGTTTTCCTTGCCAGACACAGTTGGAAAGCTCTCTGCTAGGATGTAGACCACAAAAGACGCTAAAGACGAAGGTACGATGCTCTCCGGAGCTAAGCGCCGCTCCCGGGCGTCTTTCGGCAGAAGCCGCGCTACGGGAGCACTGTGAGCGGTACAATCGTCTTTGCGTGAAGAAGCCGCTTCTTCGGCTCCGGGAGCCGGAGAGAGCGGCAGCATCGGAAAGGTGAAGATGGAAGCTGTACAACACTGGGATTGTGTGCGCAGCTTGCCAACTGATAGAAAACAGTACCTTACCACTTTCCTGACTTTTCCAATCACATGAATATTCGATAAGAAGCTGTTTTGGACAGCTTTTCTTTTCTTTAGGCGAAAACCTTGGCAGACCTCCGTGCAACGTCCAGAACACGATGGGAGATGTTTTCTGTGCTCCCGCAGGTTTTCCTTGCCAGACAGAGTGGAAAAGCTTTCTGCTAGGATGTAGACCACAAAAGACGCTAAAGACGAAGGTACGATGCTCTCCGGAGCTAAGCGCCGCTCCCGGGGTTCTTTCGGCACAAGCCGCGCTACGAGAGCACTGTGAGCGGTACAATCATCTTTGCGCGAAGAAGCCGCTTCTTCGGCTCCGGGAGCCGGAGAGAGCTGAAGCATCGGAAAGGTGAAGATGGAAGCTGTACAACACTGGGCTTGTGTGCGCAGCTTGCCAACTGATAGAAAACAGTACCTTACCGTTCTCCTGACTTTTCCAATCACATGAATATTCGATTGGAAGGTGTTTTGGACAGCTTTTCATTTCTTTAGGCGAAAACCTTGGCAGACCTCCGTGCAACGTCCAGAACACGATGGGAGATGTTTTCTGTGCTCCCGCAGGTTTTCCTTGCCAGACAGAGTGGAAAAGCTTTCTGCTAGGATGTAGACCACAAAAGACGCTAAAGACGAAGGTACGATGCTCTCCGGAGCTAAGCGCCGCTCCCGGGCGTCTTTCGGCAGAAGCCGCGCTACGAGAGCACCGTGAGCGGTACAATCGTCTTTGCGCGAAGAAGCCGCTTCTTCGGCTCCGGGAGCCGGAGAGAGCGGCAGCATCGGAAAGGTGAAGAAGGAAGCTGTACAACACTGGGCTTGTGTGCGCAGCTTGCCAACTGATAGAAAACAGTACCTTACCACTTTCCTGACTTTTCCAATCGCATGAATATTCGATTGGAAGCTGTTTTGGACAGCTTTTCTTTTCTTTAGGCGAAAACCTTGGCAGACCTCCGTGCAACGTCCAGAACACGATGGGAGATGTTTTCTGTGCTCCCGCAGGTTTTCCTTGCCAGACACAGTTGGAAAGCTCTCTGCTAGGATGTAGACCACAAAAGACGCTAAATACGAAGGTACGATGCTCTCCGGAGCTAAGCGCCGCTCCCGGGCTTCTTTCGGCACAAGCCGCGCTAAGAGAGCACTGTGAGCGGTACAATCGTCTTTGCGCGAAGAAGCCGCTTCTTGGGCTCCGGGAGCCGGAGAGAGCGGCACCTTCGGAAAGGTGAAGATGGAAGCTGTACAACACTGGGCTTGTGTGCGCAGCTTGCCAACTGATAGAAAACAGTACCTTACGACTTTCCTGACTTTTCCAATCACATGAATATTTGATTGGAAGCTCTTTTGGACAGCTTTTTTTTCTTTACGCCAAACACTTGCAGACCTCCATGCAACGTCCAGAACACGATGGGAGATGTTTTCTGTGCTCCCGCAGGTTTTCCTTGCCAGACAGAGTGGAAAAGCTTTCTGCTAGGATGTAGACCACAAAAGACGCTAAAGACGAAGGTACGATGCTCTCCGGAGCTAAGCGCCGCTCCCGGGCGTCTTTCGGCACAAGCCGCGCTAAGAGAGCACTGTGACCGGTACAATCGTCTTTGCGCGAAGAAGCCGCTTCTTCGGCTCCGGGAGCCGGAGAGAGCGGCAGCATCGGAAAGGTGAAGATGGAAGCTGTACAACACTGGGATTGTGTGCGCAACTTGCCAACTGATAGAAAACAGTACCTTACCGTTCTCCTGACTTTTCCAATCACATGAATATTTGATTGGAAGCTGTTTTGGACAGCTTTTCTTTTCTTTACGCCAAACACTTCCAGACCTCCGTGCAACGTCCAGAACACGATGGGAGATGTTTTCTGTGCTCCCGCAGGTTTTCCTTGCCAGACACAGTTGGAAAGCTCTCTGCTAGGATGTAGACCACAAAAGACGCTAAAGACGAAGGTACGATGCTCTCCGGAGCTAAGCGCCGCTCCCGGGCTTCTTTCGGCAGAAGCCGCGCTACGAGAGCACCGTGACCGGTACAATCGTCTTTGCGCGAAGAAGCCGCTTCTTCGGCTCCGGGAGCCGGAGAGAGCGGCAGCATCGGAAAGGTGAAGATGGAAGCTGTACAACACTGGGCTTGTGTGCGCAGCTTGCCAACTGATAGAAAACAGTACCTTACCACTTTCCTGACTTTTCCAATCACATGAATATTCGATAAGAAGCTGTTTTGGACAGCTTTTCATTTCTTTAGGCGAAAACCTTGGCAGACCTCCGTGCAACGTCCAGAACACGATGGGAGATGTTTTCTGTGCTCCCGCAGGTTTTCCTTGCCAGACAGAGTGGAAAAGCTTTCTGCTAGGATGTAGACCACAAAAGACGCTAAAGACGAAGGTACGATGCTCTCCGGAGCTAAGCGCCGCTCCCGGGCGTCTTTCGGCAGAAGCCGCGCTACGAGAGCACCGTGAGCGGTACAATTGTCTTTGCGCGAAGAAGCCGCTTCTTCGGCTCCGGGAGCCGGAGAGAGCGGCAGCATCGGAAAGGTGAAGAAGGAAGCTGTACAACACTGGGCTTGTGTGCGCAGCTTGCCAACTGATAGAAAACAGTACCTTACCACTTTCCTGACTTTTCCAATCACATGAATATTCGATTGGAAGCTGTTTTGGACAGCTTTTCTTTTCTTTAGGCGAAAACCTTGGCAGACCTCCGTGCAACGTCCAGAACACGATGGGAGATGTTTTCTGTGCTCCCGCAGGTTTTCCTTGCCAGACACAGTTGGAAAGCTCTCTGCTAGGATGTAGACCACAAAAGACGCTAAAGACGAAGGTACGATGCTCTCCGGAGCTAAGCGCCGCTCCCGGGCGTCTTTCGGCAGAAGCCGCGCTACGAGAGCACTGTGACCGGTACAATCGTCTTTGCGCGAAGAAGCCGCTTCTTCAGCTCCGGGAGCCGGAGAGAGCGGCAGCATCGGAAAGGTGAAGATGGAAGCTGTACAACACTGGGATTGTGTGCGCAGCTTGCCAACTGATAGAAAACAGTACCTTACCACTTTCCTGACTTTTCCAATCACATGAATATTCGATAAGAAGCTGTTTTGGACAGCTTTTCTTTTCTTTAGGCGAAAACCTTGGCAGACCT
This sequence comes from Ammospiza caudacuta, assembly GCF_027887145.1. NCBI lineage: Eukaryota > Metazoa > Chordata > Aves > Passeriformes > Passerellidae > Ammospiza > Ammospiza caudacuta. The sequence goes on along the minus strand of NC_080595.1, from coordinate 20,084,140 downwards.
CCGTGCAACGTCCAGAAGACGATGGGAGATGTTTTCTGTGCTCCCGCAGGTTTTCCTTGCCAGACAGAGTGGAAAAGCTTTCTGCTAGGATGTAGACCAGAAAAGACGCTAAATACGAAGGTACGATGCTCACCGGAGCTAAGCGCCGCTCCCGGGCTTCTTTCAGCACAAGCCGCGCTAAGAGAGCACTGTGACCGGTACAATCGTCTTTGCGCGAAGACGCCGCTTCTTCGGCTCCGGGAGCCGGAGAGAGCGGCAGCATCGGAAAGGTGAAGATGGAAGCTGTACAACACTTGGCTTGTGTGCGCAGCTTGCCAACTGATAGAAAACAGTACCTTACCACTTTCCTGACTTTTCCAATCACATGAATATTTGATTGGAAGCTGTTTTGGACAGCTTTTCTTTTCTTTACGCCAAACATTTGCAGATCTCCATGCAACGTCCAGAACACGATGGGAGATGTTTTCTGTGCTCCCGCAGGTTTTCCTTGCCAGACAGAGTGGAAAAGCTTTCTGCTAGGATGTAGACCACAAAAGACGCTAAAGACGAAGGTACGATGCTCTCCGGAGCTAAGCGCCGCTCCCGGGCGTCTTTCGGCACAAGCCGCGCTAAGAGAGCACCGTGACCGGTACAATCGTCTTTGCGCGAAGAAGCCGCTTCTTCGGCTCCGGGAGCCGGAGAGAGCGGCAGCATCGGAAAGGTGAAGAAGGAAGCTGTACAACACTGGGATTGTGTGCGCAACTTGCCAACTGATAGAAAACAGTACCTTACCGTTCTCCTGACTTTTCCAATCACATGAATATTTGATTGGAAGCTGTTTTGGACAGCTTTTCTTTTCTTTATGCCAAACACTTGTAGACCTCCGTGCAACGTCCAGAACACGATGGGAGATGTTTTCTGTGCTCCCGCAGGTTTTCCTTGCCAGACACAGTTGGAAAGCTCTCTGCTAGGATGTAGACCACAAAAGACGCTAAAGACGAAGGTACGATGCTCTCCGGAGCTAAGCGCCGCTCCCGGGCGTCTTTCGGCAGATGCCGCGCTACGAGAGCACTGTGAGCGGTACAATCGTCTTTGCGCGAAGAAGCCGCTTCTTCGGCTCCGGGAGCCGGAGAGAGCGGCAGCATCGGAAAGGTGAAGATGGAAGCTGTACAACACTGGGATTGTGTGCGCAGCTTGCCAACTGATAGAAAACAGTACCTTACCACTTTCCTGACTTTTCCAATCACATGAATATTCGATAAGAAGCTGTTTTGGACAGCTTTTCTTTTCTTTAGGCGAAAACCTTGGCAGACCTCCGTGCAACGTCCAGAACACGATGGGAGATGTTTTCTGTGCTCCCGCAGGTTTTCCTTGCCAGACAGAGTGGAAAAGCTTTCTGCTAGGATGTAGACCACAAAAGACGCTAAAGACGAAGGTACGATGCTCTCCGGAGCTAAGCGCCGCTCCCGGGCTTCTTTCGGCACAAGCCGCGCTAAGAGAGCACTGTGACCGGTACAATCGTCTTTGCGCGAAGAAGCCGCTTCTTCGGCTCCGGGAGCCGGAGAGAGCGGCAGCATCGGAAAGGTGAAGAAGGAAGCTGTACAACACTGGGCTTATGTGCGCAGCTTGCCAACTGATAGAAAACAGTACCTTACCACTTTCCTGACTTTTCCAATCACATGAATATTTGATTGGAAGCTGTTTTGGACAGCTTTTCTTTTCTTTAGGCGAAAACCTTGGCAGACCTCCGTGCAACGTCCAGAACACGATGGGAGATGTTTTCTGTGCTCCCGCAGGTTTTCCTTGCCAGACAGAGTGGAAAAGCTTTCTGCTAGGATGTAGACCACAAAAGACGCTAAAGACGAAGGTACGATGCTCTCCGGAGCTAAGCGCCGCTCCCGGGCGTCTTTCGGCACAAGCCGCGCTAAGAGAGCACCGTGACCGGTACAATCGTCTTTGCGCGAAGAAGCCGCTTCTTCGGCTCCGGGAGCCGGAGAGAGCGGCACCTTCGGAAAGGTGAAGAAGGAAGCTGTACAACACTGGGCTTGTGTGCGCAGCTTGCCAACTGATAGAAAACAGTACCTTACCACTTTCCTGACTTTTCCAATCACATGAATATTCGATTGGAAGCTGTTTTGGACAGCTTTTCTTTTCTTTAGGCGAAAACCTTGGCAGACCTCCGTGCAACGTCCAGAACACGATGGGAGATGTTTTCTGTGCTCCCGCAGGTTTTCCTTGCCAGACAGAGTGGAAAAGCTTTCTGCTAGGATGTAGACCACAAAAGACGCTAAAGACGAAGGTACGATGTTCTCCGGAGCTAAGCGCCGCTCCCGGGCGTCTTTCGGCACAAGCCGCGCTAAGAGAGCACCGTGACCGGTACAATCGTCTTTGCGCGAAGAAGCCGCTTCTTCGGCTCCGGGAGCCGGAGAGAGCGGCAGCATCGGAAAGGTGAAGAAGGAAGCTGTACAACACTGGGATTGTGTGCGCAACTTGCCAACTGATAGAAAACAGTACCTTACCGTTCTCCTGACTTTTCCAATCACATGAATATTTGATTGGAAGCTGTTTTGGACAGCTTTTCTTTTCTTTATGCCAAACACTTGTAGACCTCCGTGCAACGTCCAGAACACGATGGGAGATGTTTTCTGTGCTCCCGCAGGTTTTCCTTGCCAGACACAGTTGGAAAGCTCTCTGCTAGGATGTAGACCACAAAAGACGCTAAAGACGAAGGTACGATGCTCTCCGGAGCTAAGCGCCGCTCCCGGGCTTCTTTTGGCAGAAACCGCGCTACGAGAGCACCGTGACCGGTACAATCGTCTTTGCGCGAAGAAGCCGCTTCTTCGGCTCCGGGAGCCGGAGAGAGCGGCAGCATCGGAAAGGTGAAGAAGGAAGCTGTACAACACTGGGCTTGTGTGCGCAGCTTGCCAACTGATAGAAAACAGTACCTTACCACTTTCCTGACTTTTCCAATCACATGAATATTCGATAAGAAGCTGTTTTGGACAGCTTTTCTTTTCTTTAGGCGAAAACCTTGGCAGACCTCCGTGCAACGTCCAGAACACGATGGGAGATGTTTTCTGTGCTCCCGCAGGTTTTCCTTGCCAGACAGAGTGGAAAAGCTTTCTGCTAGGATGTAGACCACAAAAGACGCTAAAGACGAAGGTACGATGCTCTCCGGAGCTCAGCGCCGCTCCCGGGCGTCTTTCGGCAGATGCCGCGCTACGAGAGCACTGTGAGCGGTACAATCGTCTTTGCGCGAAGAAGCCGCTTCTTCGGCTCCGGGAGCCGGAGAGAGCGGCAGCATCGGAAAGGTGAAGATGGAAGCTGTACAACACTGGGCTTGTGTGCGCAGCTTGCCAACTGATAGAAAACAGTACCTTACCACTTTCCTGACTTTTCCAATCACATGAATATTCGATAAGAAGCTGTTTTGGACAGCTTTACTTTTCTTTAGGCGAAAACCTTGGCAGACCTCCGTGCAACGTCCAGAACACGATGGGAGATGTTTTCTGTGCTCCCGCAGGTTTTCCTTGCCAGACAGAGTGGAAAAGCTTTCTGCTAGGATGTAGACCACAAAAGACGCTAAATACGAAGGTACGATGCTCTCCGGAGCTAAGCGCCGCTCCCGGGCTTCTTTCGGCAGAAGCCGCGCTACGAGAGCACCGTGACCGGTACAATCGTCTTTGCGCGAAGAAGCCGCTTCTTCGGCTCAGGGAGCCGGAGAGAGCGGCAGCATCGGAAAGGTGAAGAAGGAAGCTGTACAACACTGGGATTGTGTGCGCAGCTTGCCAACTGATAGAAAACAGTACCTTACCACTTTCCTGACTTTTCCAATCACATGAATATTCGATAAGAAGCTGTTTTGGACAGCTTTTCATTTCTTTAGGCGAAAACATTGGCAGACCTCCGTGCAACGTCCAGAACACGATGGGAGATGTTTTCTGTGCTCCCGCAGGTTTTCCTTGCCAGACAGAGTGGAAAAGCTTTCTGCTAGGATGTAGACCACAAAAGACGCTAAAGATGAAGGTACGATGCTCTCCGGAGCTAAGCGCCGCTCCCGGGCGTCTTTCGGCAGAAGCCGCGCTACGAGAGCACTGTGAGCGGTACAATCGTCTTTGCGCGAAGAAGCCGCTTCTTCGGCTCCGGGAGCCGGAGAGAGCGGCAGCATCGGAAAGGTGAAGAAGGAAGCTGTACAACACTGGGCTTGTGTGCGCAGCTTGCCAACTGATAGAAAACAGTACCTTACCACTTTCCTGACTTTTCCAATCACATGAATATTCGATTGGAAGCTGTTTTGGACAGCTTTTCTTTTCTTTAGGCGAAAACCTTGGCAGACCTCCGTGCAACGTCCAGAACACAATGGGAGATGTTTTCTGTGCTCCCGCAGGTTTTCCTTGCCAGACACAGTTGGAAAGCTCTCTGCTAGGATGTAGACCACAAAAGACGCTAAAGACGAAGGTACGATGCTCTCCGGAGCTAAGCGCCGCTCCCGGGCGTCTTTCGGCACAAGCCGCGCTAAGAGAGCACCGTGACCGGTACAATCGTCTTTGCGCGAAGAAGCCGCTTCTTCGGCTCCGGGAGCCGGAGAGAGTGGCAGCATCGGAAAGGTGAAGAAGGAAGCTGTACAACACTGGGCTTGTGTGCGCAACTTGCCAACTGATAGAAAACAGTACCTTACCACTTTCCTGACTTTTCCAATCACATGAATATTCGATTGGAAGCTGTTTTGGACAGCTTTTCTTTCCTTCATGCCAAACACTTGGCAGACCTCCGTGCAACGTCCAGAACACGATGGGAGATGTTTTCTGTGCTCCCGCAGGTTTTCCTTGCCAGACAGAGTGGAAAAGCTTTCTGCTAGGATGTAGACCACAAAAGACGCTAAAGACGAAGGTACGATGCTCTCCGGAGCTAAGCGCCGCTCCCGGGCGTCTTTCGGCAGAAGCCGCGCTACGAGAGCACTGTGAGCGGTACAATCGTCTTTGCGCGAAGAAGCCGCTTCTTCGGCTCCGGGAGCCGGAGAGAGCGGCAGCATCGGAAAGGTGAAGAAGGAAGCTGTACAACACTGGGCTTGTGTGCGCAGCTTGCCAACTGATAGAAAACAGTACCTTACCACTTTCCTGACTTTTCCAATCACATGAATATTTGATTGGAAGCTGTTTTGGACAGCTTTTCTTTTCTTTACGCCAAACACTTGCAGACCTCCATGCAACGTCCAGAGCACGATGGGAGATGTTTTCTGTGCTCCCGCAGGTTTTCCTTGCCAGACAGAGTGGAAAAGCTTTCTGCTAGGATGTAGACCACAAAAGACGCTAAAGACGAAGGTACGATGCTCTCCGGAGCTAAGCGCCGCTCCCGGGCGTCTTTCGGCACAAGCCGCGCTAAGAGAGCACCGTGACCGGTACAATCGTCTTTGCGCGAAGAAGCCGCTTCTTCGGCTCCGGGAGCCGGAGAGAGCGGCAGCATCGGAAAGGTGAAGAAGGAAGCTGTACAACACTGGGATTGTGTGCGCAACTTGCCAACTGATAGAAAACAGTACCTTACCGTTCTTCTGACTTTTCCAATCACATGAATATTTGATTGGAAGATGTTTTGGACAGCTTTTCTTTTCTTTATGCCAAACACTTGCAGACCTCCGTGCAACGTCCAGAACACGATGGGAGATGTTTTCTGTGCTCCCGCAGGTTTTCCTTGCCAGACACAGTTGGAAAGCTCTCTGCTAGGATGTAGACCACAAAAGACGCTAAAGACGAAGGTACGATGCTCTCCGGAGCTAAGCGCCGCTCCCGGGCTTCTTTTGGCAGAAACCGCGCTACGAGAGCACCGTGACCGGTACAATCGTCTTTGCGCGAAGAAGCCGCTTCTTCGGCTCCGGGAGCCGGAGAGAGCGGCAGCATCGGAAAGGTGAAGAAGGAAGCTGTACAACACTGGGATTGTGTGCGCAACTTGCCAACTGATAGAAAACAGTACCTTACCGTTCTTCTGACTTTTCCAATCACATGAATATTTGATTGGAAGATGTTTTGGACAGCTTTTCTTTTCTTTATGCCAAACACTTGCAGACCTCCGTGCAACGTCCAGAACACGATGGGAGATGTTTTCTGTGCTCCCGCAGGTTTTCCTTGCCAGACACAGTTGGAAAGCTCTCTGCTAGGATGTAGACCACAAAAGACGCTAAAGACGAAGGTACGATGCTCTCCGGAGCTAAGCGCCGCTCCCGGGCTTCTTTTGGCAGAAACCGCGCTACGAGAGCACCGTGACCGGTACAATCGTCTTTGCGCGAAGAAGCCGCTTCTTCGGCTCCGGGAGCCGGAGAGAGCGGCAGCATCGGAAAGGTGAAGAAGGAAGCTGTACAACACTGGGCTTGTGTGCGCAGCTTGCCAACTGATAGAAACCAGTACCTTACCACTTTCCTGACTTTTCCAATCACATGAATATTCGATTGGAAGCTGTTTTGGACAGCTTTTCTTTTCTTTAGGCGAAAACCTTGGCAGACCTCCGTGCAACGTCCAGAACACGATGGGAGATGTTTTCTGTGCTCCCGCAGGTTTTCCTTGCCAGACAGAGTGGAAAAGCTTTCTGCTAGGATGTAGACCACAAAAGACGCTAAAGACGAAGGTACAATGCTCTCCGGAGCTAAGCGCCGCTCCCGGGCGTCTTTCGGCAGATGCCGCGCTACGAGAGCACTGTGAGCGGTACAATCGTCTTTGCGCGAAGAAGCCGATTCTTCGGCTCCGGGAGCCGGAGAGAGCGGCAGCATCGGAAAGGTGAAGATGGAAGCTGTACAACACTGGGCTTGTGTGCGCAGCTTGCCAACTGATAGAAAACAGTACCTTACCACTTTCCTGACTTTTCCAATCACATGAATATTTGATTGGAAGCTGTTTTGGACAGCTTTTCTTTTCTTTAGGCGAAAACCTTGGCAGACCTCCGTGCAACGTCCAGAACACGATGGGAGATGTTTTCTGTGCTCCCGCAGGTTTTCCTTGCCAGACAGAGTGGAAAAGCTTTCTGCTAGGATGTAGACCACAAAAGACGCTAAAGACGAAGGTACGATGCTCTCCGGAGCTAAGCGCCGCTCCCGGGCTTCTTTCGGCACAAGCCGCGCTAAGAGAGCACTGTGACCGGTACAATCGTCTTTGCGCGAAGAAGCCGCTTCTTCGGCTCCGGGAGCCGGAGAGAGCGGCAGCATCGGAAAGGTGAAGAAGGAAGCTGTACAACACTGGGCTTGTGTGCGCAGCTTGCCAACTGATAGAAAACAGTACCTTACCACTTTCCTGACTTTTCCAATCACATGAATATTTGATTGGAAGCTGTTTTGGACAGCTTTTCTTTTCTTTAGGCGAAAACCTTGGCAGACCTCCGTGCAACGTCCAGAACACGATGGGAGATTTTTTCTGTGCTCCCGCAGGTTTTCCTTGCCAGACAGAGTGGAAAAGCTTTCTGCTAGGATGTAGACCACAAAAGACGCTAAAGACGAAGGTACGATGCTCTCCGGAGCTAAGCGCCGCTCCCGGGCGTCTTTCTGCACAAGCCGCGCTAAGAGAGCACTGTGACCGGTACAATCGTCTTTGCGCGAAGAAGCCGCTTCTTCGGCTCCGGGAGCCGGAGAGAGCGGCAGCATCGGAAAGGTGAAGAAGGAAGCTGTACAACACTGGGCTTGTGTGCGCAGCTTGCCAACTGATAGAAACCAGTACCTTACCACTTTCCTGACTTTTCCAATCACATGAATATTCGATTGGAAGCTGTTTTGGACAGCTTTTCTTTTCTTTAGGCGAAAACCTTGGCAGACCTCCGTGCAACGTCCAGAACACGATGGGAGATGTTTTCTGTGCTCCCGCAGGTTTTCCTTGCCAGACAGAGTGGAAAAGCTTTCTGCTAGGATGTAGACCACAAAAGACGCTAAAGACGAAGGTACGATGTTCTCCGGAGCTATGCGCCGCTCCCGGGCGTCTTTCGGCACAAGCCGCGCTAAGAGAGCACCGTGACCGGTACAATCGTCTTTGCGCGAAGAAGCCGCTTCTTCGGCTCCGGGAGCCGGAGAGAGCGGCAGCATCGGAAAGGTGAAGAAGGAAGCTGTACAACACTGGGATTGTGTGCGCAACTTGCCAACTGATAGAAAACAGTACCTTACCGTTCTCCTGACTTTTCCAATCACATGAATATTCGATTGGAAGCTGTTTTGGACAGCTTTTCTTTTCCTTATGCCAAACACTTGTAGACCTCCATGCAACGTCCAGAACACGATGGGAGATGTTTTCTGTGCTCCCGCAGGTTTTCCTTGCCAGACACAGTTGGAAAGCTCTCTGCTAGGATGTAGACCACAAAAGACGCTAAAGACGAAGGTACGATGCTCTCCGGAGCTAAGCGCCGCTCCCGGGCTTCTTTTGGCAGAAACCGCGCTACGAGAGCACCGTGACCGGTACAATCGTCTTTGCGCGAAGAAGCCGCTTCTTCGGCTCCGGGAGCCGGAGAGAGCGGCAGCTGCGGAAAGGTGAAGAAGGAAGCTGTACAACACTGGGCTTGTGTGCGCAGCTTGCCAACTGATAGAAAACAGTACCTTACCACTTTCCTGACTTTTCCAATCACATGAATATTCGATAAGAAGCTGTTTTGGACAGCTTTTCTTTTCTTTAGGTGAAAACCTTGGCAGACCTCCGTGCAACGTCCAGAACACGATGGGAGATGTTTTCTGTGCTCCCGCAGGTTTTCCTTGCCAGACAGAGTGGAAAAGCTTTCTGCTAGGATGTAGACCACAAAAGACGCTAAAGACGAAGGTACGATGCTCTCCGGAGCTAAGCGCCGCTCCCGGTCGTTTTTCGGCAGAACCCGCGCTACGAGAGCACTGTGAGCGGTACAATCGTCTTTGCGCGAAGAAGCCGCTTCTTCGGCTCCGGGAGCCGGAGAGAGCGGCAGCATCGGAAAGGTGAAGATGGAAGCTGTACAACACTGGGATTGTGTGCGCAGCTTGCCAACTGATAGAAAAGAGTACCTCACCACTTTCCTGACTTTTCCAATCACATGAATATTCGATAAGAAGCTGTTTTGGACAGCTTTTCTTTTCTTTAGGCGAAAACCTTGGCAGACCTCCGTGCAACGTCCAGAACACGATGGGAGATGTTTTCTGTGCTCCCGCAGGTTTTCCTTGCCAGACACAGTTGGAAAGCTCTCTGCTAGGATGTAGACCACAAAAGACGCTAAAGACGAAGGTACGATGCTCTCCGGAGCTAAGCGCCGCTCCCGGGCGTCTTTCGGCAGAAGCCGCGCTACGAGAGCACTGTGACCGGTACAATCGTCTTTGCGCGAAGAAGCCGCTTCTTCAGCTCCGGGAGCCGGAGAGAGCGGCAGCATCGGAAAGGTGAAGATGGAAGCTGTACAACACTGGGATTGTGTGCGCAGCTTGCCAACTGATAGAAAACAGTACCTTACCACTTTCCTGACTTTTCCAATCACATGAATATTCGATAAGAAGCTGTTTTGGACAGCTTTTCTTTTCTTTAGGCGAAAACCTTGGCAGACCTCCGTGCAACGTCCAGAACACGATGGGAGATGTTTTCTGTGCTCCCGCAGGTTTTCCTTGCCAGACAGAGTGGAAAAGCTTTCTGCTAGGATGTAGACCACAAAAGACGCTAAAGACGAAGGTACGATGCTCTCCGGAGCTAAGCGCCGCTCCCGGGCGTCTTTCGGCAGAAGCCGCGCTACGAGAGCACTGTGAGCGGTACAATCGTCTTTGCGCGAAGAAGCCGCTTCTTCAGCTCCGGGAGCCGGAGAGAGCGGCAGCATCGGAAAGGTGAAGAAGGAAGCTGTACAACACTGGGCTTGTGTGCGCAGCTTGCCAACTGATAGAAAACAGTACCTTACCACTTTCCTGACTTTTCCAATCACATGAATATTTGATTGGAAGCTGTTTTGGACAGCTTTTCTTTTCTTTACGCCAAACACTTGCAGACCTCCATGCAACGTCCAGAGCACGATGGGAGATGTTTTCTGTGCTCCCGCAGGTTTTCCTTGCCAGACAGAGTGGAAAAGCTTTCTGCTAGGATGTAGACCACAAAAGACGCTAAAGACGAAGGTACGATGCTCTCCGGAGCTAAGCGCCGCTCCCGGGCGTCTTTCGGCACAAGCCGCGCTAAGAGAGCACCGTGACCGGTACAATCGTCTTTGCGCGAAGAAGCCGCTTCTTCGGCTCCGGGAGCCGGAGAGAGCGGCAGCATCGGAAAGGTGAAGAAGGAAGCTGTACAACACTGGGATTGTGTGCGCAACTTGCCAACTGATAGAAAACAGTACCTTACCGTTCTTCTGACTTTTCCAATCACATGAATATTTGATTGGAAGCTGTTTTGGACAGCTTTTCTTTTCTTTATGCCAAACACTTGTAGACCTCCGTGCAACGTCCAGAACACGATGGGAGATGTTTTCTGTGCTCCCGCAGGTTTTCCTTGCCAGACACAGTTGGAAAGCTCTCTGCTAGGATGTAGACCACAAAAGACGCTAAAGACGAAGGTACGATGCTCTCCGGAGCTAAGCGCCGCTCCCGGGCTTCTTTTGGCAGAAACCGCGCTACGAGAGCACCGTGACCGGTACAATCGTCTTTGCGCGAAGAAGCCGCTTCTTCGGCTCCGGGAGCCGGAGAGAGCGGCAGCATCGGAAAGGTGAAGAAGGAAGCTGTACAACACTGGGATTGTGTGCGCAGCTTGCCAACTGATAGAAAACAGTACCTTACCACTTTCCTGACTTTTCCAATCACATGAATATTCGATAAGAAGCTGTTTTGGACAGCTTTTCTTTTCTTTAGGCGAAAACCTTGGCAGACCTCCGTGCAACGTCCAGAACACGATGGGAGATGTTTTCTGTGCTCCCGCAGGTTTTCCTTGCCAGACAGAGTGGAAAAGCTTTCTGCTAGGATGTAGACCACAAAAGACGCTAAAGACGAAGGTACAATGCTCTCCGGAGCTAAGCGCCGCTCCCGGGCGTCTTTCGGCAGATGCCGCGCTACGAGAGCACTGTGAGCGGTACAATCGTCTTTGCGCGAAGAAGCCGATTCTTCGGCTCCGGGAGCCGGAGAGAGCGGCAGCATCGGAAAGGTGAAGATGGAAGCTGTACAACACTGGGATTGTGTGCGCAGCTTGCCAACTGATAGAAAACAGTACCTTACCACTTTCCTGACTTTTCCAATCACATGAATATTTGATTGGAAGCTGTTTTGGACAGCTTTTCTTTTCTTTAGGCGAAAACCTTGGCAGACCTCCGTGCAACGTCCAGAACACGATGGGAGATGTTTTCTGTGCTCCCGCAGGTTTTCCTTGCCAGACAGAGTGGAAAAGCTTTCTGCTAGGATGTAGACCACAAAAGACGCTAAAGACGAAGGTACGATGCTCTCCGGAGCTAAGCGCCGCTCCCGGGCTTCTTTCGGCACAAGCCGCGCTAAGAGAGCACTGTGACCGGTACAATCGTCTTTGCGCGAAGAAGCCGCTTCTTCGGCTCCGGGAGCCGGAGAGAGCGGCAGCATCGGAAAGGTGAAGAAGGAAGCTGTACAACACTGGGCTTGTGTGCGCAGCTTGCCAACTGATAGAAAACAGTACCTTACAACTTGCCTGACTTTTCCAATCACATGAATATTTGATTGGAAGCTGTTTTGGACAGCTTTTCTTTTCTTTAGGCGAAAACCTTGGCAGACCTCCGTGCAACGTCCAGAACACGATGGGAGATGTTTTCTGTGCTCCCGCAGGTTTTCCTTGCCAGACAGAGTGGAAAAGCTTTCTGCTAGGATGTAGACCACAAAAGACGCTAAAGACGAAGGTACGATGCTCTCCGGAGCTAAGCGCCGCTCCCGGGCGTCTTTCTGCACAAGCCGCGCTAAGAGAGCACTGTGACCGGTACAATCGTCTTTGCGCGAAGAAGCCGCTTCTTCGGCTCCGGGAGCCGGAGAGAGCTGCAGCATCGGAAAGGTGAAGAAGGAAGCTGTACAACACTGGGCTTGTGTGCGCAGCTTGCCAACTGATAGAAACCAGTACCTTACCACTTTCCTGACTTTTCCAATCACATGAATATTCGATTGGAAGCTGTTTTGGACAGCTTTTCTTTTCTTTAGGCGAAAACCTTGGCAGACCTCCGTGCAACGTCCAGAACACGATGGGAGATGTTTTCTGTGCTCCCGCAGGTTTTCCTTGCCAGACAGAGTGGAAAAGCTTTCTGCTAGGATGTAGACCACAAAAGACGCTAAAGACGAAGGTACGATGTTCTCCGGAGCTATGCGCCGCTCCCGGGCGTCTTTCGGCACAAGCCGCGCTAAGAGAGCACCGTGACCGGTACAATCGTCTTTGCGCGAAGAAGCCGCTTCTTCGGCTCCGGGAGCCGGAGAGAGCGGAAGCATCGGAAAGGTGAAGAAGGAAGCTGTACAACACTGGGATTGTGTGCGCAACTTGCCAACTGATAGAAAACAGTACCTTACCGTTCTCCTGACTTTTCCAATCACATGAATATTTGATTGGAAGCTGTTTTGGACAGCTTTTCTTTTCCTTATGCCAAACACTTGTAGACCTCCATGCAACGTCCAGAACACGATGGGAGATGTTTTCTGTGCTCCCGCAGGTTTTCCTTGCCAGACACAGTTGGAAAGCTCTCTGCTAGGATGTAGACCACAAAAGACGCTAAAGACGAAGGTACGATGCTCTCCGGAGCTAAGCGCCGCTCCCGGGCTTCTTTTGGCAGAAACCGCGCTACGAGAGCACCGTGACCGGTACAATCGTCTTTGCGCGAAGAAGCCGCTTCTTCGGCTCCGGGAGCCGGAGAGAGCGGCAGCTGCGGAAAGGTGAAGAAGGAAGCTGTACAACACTGGGCTTGTGTGCGCAGCTTGCCAACTGATAGAAAACAGTACCTTACCACTTTCCTGACTTTTCCAATCACATGAATATTCGATAAGAAGCTGTTTTGGACAGCTTTTCTTTTCTTTAGGTGAAAACCTTGGCAGACCTCCGTGCAACGTCCAGAACATGATGGGAGATGTTTTCTGTGCTCCCGCAGGTTTTCCTTGCCAGACAGAGTGGAAAAGCTTTCTGCTAGGATGTAGACCACAAAAGACGCTAAAGACGAAGGTACGATGCTCTCCGGAGCTAAGCGCCGCTCCCGGTCGTTTTTCGGCAGAACCCGCGCTACGAGAGCACTGTGAGCGGTACAATCGTCTTTGCGCGAAGAAGCCGCTTCTTCGGCTCCGGGAGCCGGAGAGAGCGGCAGCATCGGAAAGGTGAAGATGGAAGCTGTACAACACTGGGATTGTGTGCGCAGCTTGCCAACTGATAGAAAACAGTACCTTACCACTTTCCTGACTTTTCCAATCACATGAATATTCGATAAGAAGCTGTTTTGGACAGCTTTTCTTTTCTTTAGGCGAAAACCTTGGCAGACCTCCGTGCAACGTCCAGAACACGATGGGAGATGTTTTCTGTGCTCCCGCAGGTTTTCCTTGCCAGACAGAGTGGAAAAGCTTTCTGCTAGGATGTAGACCACAAAAGACGCTAAAGACGAAGGTACGATGCTCTCCGGAGCTAAGCGCCGCTCCCGGGCTTCTTTCGGCACAAGCCGCGCTAAGAGAGCACTGTGACCGGTACAATCGTCTTTGCGCGAAGAAGCCGCTTCTTCGGCTCCGGGAGCCGGAGAGAGCGGCAGCATCGGAAAGGTGAAGAAGGAAGCTGTACAACACTGGGCTTGTGTGCGCAACTTGCCAACTGATAGAAAACAGTACCTTACCACTTTCCTGACTTTTCCAATCACATGAATATTTGATTGGAAGCTGTTTTGGACAGCTTTTCTTTTCTTTAGGCGAAAACCTTGGCAGACCACCGTGCAACGTCCAGAACACGATGGGAGATGTTTTCTGTGCTCCCGCAGGTTTTCCTTGCCAGACAGAGTGGAAAAGCTTTCTGCTAGGATGTAGACCACAAAAGACGCTAAAGACGAAGGTACGATGCTCTCCGGAGCTAAGCGCCGCTCCCGGGCGTCTTTCGGCACAAGCCGCGCTAAGAGAGCACTGTGACCGGTACAATCGTCTTTGCGCGAAGAAGCCGCTTCTTCGGCTCCGGGAGCCGGAGAGAGCGGCAGCATCGGAAAGGTGAAGAAGGAAGCTGTACAACACTGGGCTTGTGTGCGCAGCTTGCCAACTGATAGAAAACAGTACCTTACCACTTTCCTGACTTTTCCAATCACATGAATATTCGATTGGAAGCTGTTTTGGACAGCTTTTCTTTTCTTTAGGCGAAAACCTTGGCAGACCTCCGTGCAACGTCCAGAACACGATGGGAGATGTTTTCTGTGCTCCCGCAGGTTTTCCTTGCCAGACAGAGTGGAAAAGCTTTCTGCTAGGATGTAGACCACAAAAGACGCTAAAGACGAAGGTACGATGCTCTCCGGAGCTAAGCGCCGCTCCCGGGCGTCTTTCGGCAGAAGCCGCGCTACGAGAGCACTGTGACCGGTACAATCGTCTTTGCGCGAAGAAGCCGCTTCTTCGGCTCCGGGAGCCGGACAGAGCTGCAGCATCGGAAAGGTGAAGATGGAAGCTGTACAACACTGGGCTTGTGTGCGCAGCTTGCCAACTGATAGAAAACAGTACCTTACCGTTCTCCTGAATTTTCCAATCACATGAATATTCGATTGGAAGCTGTTTTGGACAGCTTTTCTTTTCTTTAGGCGAAAACCTTGGCAGACCTCCGTGCAACGTCCAGAACACGATGGGAGATGTTTTCTGTGCTCCTGCAGGTTTTCCTTGCCAGACACAGTTGGAAAGCTCTCTGCTAGGATGTAGACCACAAAAGACGCTAAAGACGAAGGTACGATGCTCTCCGGAGCTAAGCGCCGCTCCCGGGCATCTTTCGGCAGATGCCGCGCTACGAGAGCACTGTGAGCGGTACAATCGTCTTTGCGCGAAGAAGCCGCTTCTTCGGCTCCGGGAGCCGGAGAGAGCGGCAGCATCGGAAAGGTGAAGATGGAAGCTGTACAACACTGGGATTGTGTGCGCAGCTTGCCAACTGATAGAAAACCGTACCTTACCACTTTCCTGACTTTTCCAATCACATGAATATTCGATAAGAAGCTGTTTTGGACAGCTTTTCTTTTCTTTAGGCGAAAACCTTGGCAGACCTCCGTGCAACGTCCAGAACACGATGGGAGATGTTTTCTGTGCTCCCGCAGGTTTTCCTTGCCAGACAGAGTGGAAAAGCTTTCTGCTAGGATGTAGACCACAAAAGACGCTAAAGACGAAGGTACGATGCTCTCCGGAGCTAAGCGCCGCTCCCGGTCGTTTTTCGGCAGTAGCCGCGCTAAGAGAGCACCGTGAGCGGTACAATCGTCTTTGCGCGAAGAAGCCGCTTCTTCGGCTCCGGGAGCCGGAGAGAGCGGCAGCATCGGAAAGGTGAAGATGGAAGCTGTACAACACTGGGATTGTGTGCGCAGCTTGCCAACTGATAGAAAACAGTACCTTACCACTTTCCTGACTTTTCCAATCACATGAATATTCGATAAGAAGCTGTTTTGGACAGCTTTTCTTTTCTTTAGGCGAAAACCTTGGCAGACCTCCGTGCAACGTCCAGAACACGATGGGAGATGTTTTCTGTGCTCCCGCAGGTTTTCCTTGCCAGACAGAGTGGAAAAGCTTTCTGCTAGGATGTAGACCACAAAAGACGCTAAAGACGAAGGTACGATGCTCTCCGGAGCTAAGCGCCGCTCCCGGGCTTCTTTCGGCACAAGCCGCGCTAAGAGAGCACTGTGAGCGGTACAATCGTCTTTGCGCGAAGAAGCCGCTTCTTCGGCTCCGGGAGCCGGAGAGAGCGGCAGCATCGGAAAGGTGAAGAAGGAAGCTGTACAACACTGGGCTTGTGTGCGCAACTTGCCAACTGATAGAAAACAGTACCTTACCACTTTCCTGACTTTTCCAATCACATGAATATTTGATTGGAAGCTGTTTTGGACAGCTTTTCTTTTCTTTAGGCGAAAACCTTGGCAGACCACCGTGCAACGTCCAGAACACGATGGGAGATGTTTTCTGTGCTCCCGCAGGTTTTCCTTGCCAGACAGAGTGGAAAAGCTTTCTGCTAGGATGTAGACCACAAAAGACGCTAAAGACGAAGGTACGATGCTCTCCGGAGCTAAGCGCCGCTCCCGGGCGTCTTTCGGCACAAGCCGCGCTAAGAGAGCACTGTGACCGGTACAATCGTCTTTGCGCGAAGAAGCCGCTTCTTCGGCTCCGGGAGCCGGAGAGAGCGGCAGCATCGGAAAGGTGAAGAAGGAAGCTGTACAACACTGGGCTTGTGTGCGCAGCTTGCCAACTGATAGAAACCAGTACCTTACCACTTTCCTGACTTTTCCAATCACATGAATATTCGATTGGAAGCTGTTTTGGACAGCTTTTCTTTTCTTTAGGCGAAAACCTTGGCAGACCTCCGTGCAACGTCCAGAACACGATGGGAGATGTTTTCTGTGCTCCCGCAGGTTTTCCTTGCCAGACAGAGTGGAAAAGCTTTCTGCTAGGATGTAGACCACAAAAGACGCTAAAGACGAAGGTACGATGCTCTCCGGAGCTAAGCGCCGCTCCTGGGCGTCTTTCGGCAGAAGCCGCGCTACGAGAGCACTGTGACCGGTACAATTGTCTTTGCGCGAAGAAGCCGCTTCTTCGGCTCCGGGAGCCGGACAGAGCTGCAGCATCGGAAAGGTGAAGATGGAAGCTGTACAACACTGGGCTTGTGTGCGCAGCTTGCCAACTGATAGAAAACAGTACCTTACCGTTCTCCTGAATTTTCCAATCACATGAATATTCGATTGGAAGCTGTTTTGGACAGCTTTTCTTTTCTTTAGGCGAAAACCTTGGCAGACCTCCGTGCAACGTCCAGAACACGATGGGAGATGTTTTCTGTGCTCCTGCAGGTTTTCCTTGCCAGACACAGTTGGAAAGCTCTCTGGTAGGATGTAGACCACAAAAGACGCTAAAGACGAAGGTACGATGCTCTCCGGAGCTAAGCGCCGCTCCCGGGCGTCTTTCGGCAGATGCCGCGCTACGAGAGCACTGTGAGCGGTACAATCGTCTTTGCGCGAAGAAGCCGCTTCTTCGGCTCCGGGAGCCGGAGAGAGCGGCAGCATCGGAAAGGTGAAGATGGAAGCTGTACAACACTGGGATTGTGTGCGCAGCTTGCCAACTGATAGAAAACCGTACCTTACCACTTTCCTGACTTTTCCAATCACATGAATATTCGATAAGAAGCTGTTTTGGACAGCTTTTCTTTTCTTTAGGCGAAAACCTTGGCAGACCTCCGTGCAACGTCCAGAACACGATGGGAGATGTTTTCTGTGCTCCCGCAGGTTTTCCTTGCCAGACAGAGTGGAAAAGCTTTCTGCTAGGATGTAGACCACAAAAGACGCTAAAGACGAAGGTACGATGCTCTCCGGAGCTAAGCGCCGCTCCCGGGCTTCTTTCGGCAGTAGCCGCGCTAAGAGAGCACTGTGAGCGGTACAATCGTCTTTGCGCGAAGAAGCCGCTTCTTCGGCTCCGGGAGCCGGAGAGAGCGGCACCTTCGGAAAGGTGAAGAAGGAAGCTGTACAACACTGGGCTTGTGTGCGCAGCTTGCCAACTGATAGAAAACAGTACCTTACCACTTTCCTGACTTTTCCAATCACATGAATATTTGATTGGAAGCTCTTTTGGACAGCTTTTCTTTTCTTTACGCCAAACACTTGCAGACCTCCATGCAACGTCCAGAAGACGATGGGAGATGTTTTCTGTGCTCCCGCAGGTTTTCCTTGCCAGACAGAGTGGAAAAGCTTTCTGCTAGGATGTAGACCACAAAAGACGCTAAAGACGAAGGTACGATGCTCTCCGGAGCTAAGCGCCGCTCCCGGGCGTCTTTCGGCACAAGCCGCGCTAAGAGAGCACCGTGACCGGTACAATCGTCTTTGCGCGAAGAAGCCGCTTCTTCGGCTCCGGGAGCCGGAGAGAGCGGCAGCATCGGAAAGGTGAAGAAGGAAGCTGTACAACACTGGGCTTGTGTGCGCAGCTTGCCAACTGATAGAAAACAGTACCTTACCGTTCTCCTGACTTTTCCAATCACATGAATATTTGATTGGAAGCTGTTTTGGACAGCTTATCTTTTCTTTAGGCGAAAACCTTGGCAGACCTCCGTGCAACGTCCAGAACACGATGGGAGATGTTTTCTGTGCTCCCGCAGGTTTTCCTTGCCAGACACAGTTGGAAAGCTCTCTGCTAGGATGTAGACCACAAAAGACGCTAAAGACGAAGGTACGATGCTCTCCGGAGCTAAGCGCCGCTCCCGGGCGTCTTTCGGCAGAAGCCGCGCTACGAGAGCACTGTGAGCGGTACAATCGTCTTTGCGCGAAGAAGCCGCTTCTTCAGCTCCGGGAGCCGGAGAGAGCGGCAGCATCGGAAAGGTGAAGATGGAAGCTGTCCAACACTGGGATTGTGTGCGCAGCTTGCCAACTGATAGAAAACAGTACCTTACCACTTTCCTGACTTTTCCAATCACATGAATATTCGATAAGAAGCTGTTTTGGACAGCTTTTCTTTTCTTTAGGCGAAAACCTTGGCAGACCTCCGTGCAACGTCCAGAACACGATGGGAGATGTTTTCTGTGCTCCCGCAGGTTTTCCTTGCCAGACAGAGTGGAAAAGCTTTCTGCTAGGATGTAGACCACAAAAGACGCTAAAGACGAAGGTACGATGCTCTCCGGAGCTAAGCGCCGCTCCCGGGCTTCTTTCGGCACAAGCCGCGCTAAGAGAGCACTGTGACCGGTACAATCGTCTTTGCGCGAAGAAGCCGCTTCTTCGGCTCCGGGAGCCGGAGAGAGCGGCAGCATCGAAAGGTGAAGAAGGAAGCTGTACAACACTGGGATTGTGTGCGCAGCTTGCCAACTGATGGAAAACAGTACCTTACCACTTTCCTGACTTTTCCAATGACATGAATATTTGATTGGAAGCTGTTTTGGACAGCTTTTCTTTTCTTTACGCCAAACATTTGCAGACCTCCATGCAACGTCCAGAACACGATGGGAGATGTTTTCTGTGCTCCCGCAGGTTTTCCTTGCCAGACAGAGTGGAAAAGCTTTCTGTTAGGATGTAGACCACAGAAGACGCTAAAGACGAAGGTACGATGCTCTGCGGAGCTAAGCGCCGCTCCCGGGCTTCTTTCGGCAGAAGCGGCGCTAAGAGAGCACTGTGAGAGGTACAATCGTCTTTGCGCGAAGAAGCCGCTTCTTCGGCTCCGGGAGCCGGAGAGAGCGGCAGCATCGGAAAGGTGAAGAAGGAAGCTGTACAACACTGGGCTTGTGTGCGCAGCTTGCCAACTGATAGAAAACAGTACCTTACCGTTCGCCTGACTTTTCCAATCACATGAATATTTGATTGGAAGCTGTTTTGGACAGCTTTTCTTTTCTTTACGCCAAACACTTGCAGACCTCCGTGCAACGTCCAGAACACGATGGGAGATGTTTTCTGTGCTCCCGCAGGTTTTCCTTGCCAGACACAGTTGGAAAGCTCTCTGCTAGGATGTAGACCACAAAAGACGCTAAAGACGAAGGTACGATGCTCTCCGGAGCTAAGCGCCGCTCCCGGGCATCTTTCGGCAGAAGCCGCGCTACGAGAGCCCCGTGACCGGTACAATCGTCTTTGCGCGAAGAAGCCGCTTCTTCGGCTCCGGGAGCCGGAGAGAGCGGCAGCATTGGAAAGGTGAAGAAGGAAGCTGTACAACACTGGGATTGTGTGCGCAGCTTGCCAACTGATAGAAAACAGTACCTTACCACTTTCCTGACTTTTCCAATCACATGAACATTCGATTGGAAGCTGTTTTGGACAGCTTTTCTTTCCTTCATGCCAAACACTTGGCAGACCTCCGTGCAACGTCCAGAACACGATGGGAGATGTTTTCTGTGCTCCCGCAGGTTTTCCTTGCCAGACAGAGTGGAAAAGCTTTCTGCTAGAATGTAGACCACAAAAGACGCTAAAGACGAAGGTACGATGCTCTCCGGAGCTAAGCGCCGCTCCCGGGCTTCTTTTGGCAGTAGCCGCGCTAAGAGAGCACTGTGACCGGTACAATCGTCTTTGCGCGAAGAAGCCGCTTCTTCGGCTCCGGGAGCCGGAGAGCGGCACCTTCGGAAAGGTGAAGAAGGAAGCTGTACAACACTGGGCTTGTGTGCGCAGCTTGCCAACTGATAGAAAACAGTACCTTACCACTTTCCTGACTTTTCCAATCACATGAATATTCGATTGGAAGCTGTTTTGGACAGCTTTTCTTTTCTTTAGGTGAAAACCTTGGCAGACCTCCGTGCAACGTCCAGAACACGATGGGAGATGTTTTCTGTGCTCCCGCAGGTTTTTCTTGCCAGACACAGTTGGAAAGCTCTCTGCTAGGATGTAGACCACAAAAGACGCTAAAGACGAAGGTACGATGCTCTCCGGAGCTAAGCGCCGCTCCCGGGCTTCTTTCGGCACAAGCCGCGCTAAGAGAGCACTGTGAGCGGTACAATCGTCTTTGCGCGAAGAAGCCGCTTCTTCGGCTCCGGGAGCCGGAGAGAGCGGCAGCATCGGAAAGGTGAAGAAGGAAGCTGTACAACACTGGGATTGTGTGCGCAGCTTGCCAACTGATGGAAAACAGTACCTTACCACTTTCCTGACTTTTCCAATGACATGAATATTTGATTTGAAGCTGTTTTGGACAGCTTTTCTTTTCTTTAGGCGAAAACCTTGGCAGACCTCCGTGCAACGTCCAGAACACGATGGGAGATGTTTTCTGTGCTCCCGCAGGTTTTCCTTGCCAGACAGAGTGGAAAAGCTTTCTGTTAGGATGTAGACCACAGAAGACGCTAAAGACGAAGGTACGATGCTCTGCGGAGCTAAGCGCCGCTCCCGGGCTTCTTTCGGCAGAAGCGGCGCTACGAGAGCACTGTGAGCGGTACAATCGTCTTTGCGCGAAGAAGCCGCTTCTTCGGCTCCGGGAGCCGGAGAGAGCGGCAGCATCGGAAAGGTGAAGAAGGAAGCTGTACAACACTGGGATTGTGTGCGCAACTTGCCAACTGATAGAAAACAGTACCTTACCACTTTCCTGACTTTTCCAATCACATGAACATTCGATTGGAAGCTGTTTTGGACAGCTTTACTTTCCTTCATGCCAAACACTTGGCAGACCTCCGTGCAACGTCCAGAACACGATGGGAGATGTTTTCTGTGCTCCCGCAGGTTTTCCTTGCCAGACAGAGTGGAAAAGCTTTCTGCTAGGATGTAGACCACAAAAGACGCTAAAGACGAAGGTACGATGCTCTCCGGAGCTAAGCGCCGCTCCCGGGCTTCTTTCGGCAGTAGCCGCGCTAAGAGAGCACTGTGACCGGTACAATCGTCTTTGCGCGAAGAAGCCGCTTCTTCGGCTCCGGGAGCCGGAGAGAGCGGCACCTTCGGAAAGGTGAAGAAGGAAGCTGTACAACACTGGGCTTGTGTGCGCAGCTTGCCAACTGATAGAAAACAGTACCTTACCACTTTCCTGACTTTTCCAATCACATGAATATTTGATTGGAAGCTGTTTTGGACAGCTTTTCTTTTCTTTAGGCGAAAACCTTGGCAGACCTCCGTGCAACGTCCAGAACACGATGGGAGATGTTTTCTGTGCTCCCGCAGGTTTTCCTTGCCAGATAGAGTGGAAAAGCATTCTGCTAGGATGTAGACCACAAAAGACGCTAAAGACGAAGGTACGATGCTCTCCGGAGCTAAGCGCCGCTCCCGGGCGTCTTTTGGCACAAGCCGCGCTTCGAGAGCACTGTGACCGGTACAATCGTCTTTGCGCGAAGAAGCCGCTTCTTCGGCTCCGGGAGCCGGAGAGAGCGGCAGCATCGGAAAGGTGAAGATGGAAGCTGTACAACACTGGGCTTGTGTGCGCAGCTTGCCAACTGATAGAAAACAGTACCTTACCACTTTCCTGACTTTTCCAATCACATGAATATTCGATTGGAAGCTGTTTTGGACAGCGTTTCTTTTCTTTAGGCGAAAACCTTGGCAGACCTCCGTGCAACGTCCAGAACACGATGGGAGATGTTTTCTGTGCTCCCGCAGGTTTTCCTTGCCAGACAGAGTGGAAAAGCTTTCTGCTAGGATGTAGACCACAAAAGACGCTAAAGACGAAGGTACGATGCTCTCCGGAGCTAAGCGCCGCTCCCGGGCGTCTTTCGGCAGAAGCCGCGCTACGAGAGCACTGTGAGCGGTACAATCGTCTTTGCGCGAAGAAGCCGCTTCTTCGGCTCCGGGAGCCGGAGAGAGCGGCACCTTCGGAAAGGTGAAGAAGGAAGCTGTACAACACTGGGCTTGTGTGCGCAGCTTGCCAACTGATAGAAAACAGTACCTTACCACTTTCCTGACTTTTCCAATCACATGAATATTTGATTGGAAGCTGTTTTGGACAGCTTTTCTTTTCTTTACGCCAAACACTTGCAGACCTCCATGCAACGTCCAGAACACGATGGGAGATGTTTTCTGTGCTCCCGCAGGTTTTCCTTGCCAGACAGAGTGGAAAAGCTTTCTGCTAGGATGTAGACCACAAAAGACGCTAAAGACGAAGGTACGATGCTCTCCGGAGCTAAGCGCCGCTCCCGGGCTTCTTTCGGCACAAGCCGCGCTAAGAGAGCACCGTGACCGGTACAATCGTCTTTGCGCGAAGAAGCCGCTTCTTCGGCTCCGGGAGCTGGAGAGAGCGGCAGCATCGGAAAGGTGAAGAAGGAAGCTGTACAACACTTGGCTTGTGTGCGCAGCTTGCCAACTGATAGAAAACAGTACCTTACCACTTTCCTGACTTTTCCAATCACATGAATATTCGATAAGAAGCTGTTTTGGACAGCGTTTCTTTTCTTTAGGCGAAAACCTTGGCAGACCTCCGTGCAACGTCCAGAACACGATGGGAGATGTTTTCTGTGCTCCCGCAGGTTTTCCTTGCCAGACAGAGTGGAAAAGCTTTCTGCTAGGATGTAGACCACAAAAGACGCTAAAGACGAAGGTACGATGCTCTCCGGAGCTAAGCGCCGCTCCCGGGCGTCTTTCGGCACATGCCGCGCTACGAGAGCACTGTGAGCGGTACAATCGTCTTTGCGCGAAGAAGCCGCTTCTTCGGCTCCGGGAGCCGGAGAGAGCGGCAGCATCGGAAAGGTGAAGATGGAAGCTGTACAACACTGGGATTGTGTGCGCAGCTTGCCAACTGATAGAAAACAGTACCTTACCACTTTCCTGACTTTTCCAATCACATGAATATTCGATTGGAAGCTGTTTTGGACAGCTTTTCTTTTCTTTAGGCGAAAACCTTGGCAGACCTCCGTGCAACGTCCAGAACACGATGGGAGATGTTTTCTGTGCTCCCGCAGGTTTTCCTTGCGAGACAGAGTGGAAAAGCTTTCTGCTAGGATGTAGACCACAAAAGACGCTAAAGACGAAGGTACGATGCTCTCCGGAGCTAAGCGCCGCTCCCGGGCTTCTTTCGGCACAAGCCGCGCTAAGAGAGCACTGTGACCGGTACAATCGTCTTTGCGCGAAGAAGCCGCTTCTTCGGCTCCGGGAGCCGGAGAGAGCGGCACCTTCGGAAAGGTGAAGAAGGAAGCTGTACAACACTGGGCTTGTGTGCGCAGCTTGCCAACTGATAGAAAACAGTACCTTACCACTTTCCTGACTTTTCCAATCACATGAATATTTGATTGGAAGCTGTTTTGGACAGCTTTTCTTTTCTTTACGCCAAACACTTGCAGACCTCCATGCAACGTCCAGAACACGATGGGAGATATTTTCTGTGCTCCCGCAGGTTTTCCATGCCAGACAGAGTGGAAAAGCTTTCTGCTAGGATGTAGACCACAAAAGACGCTAAAGACGAAGGTACGATGCTCTCCGGAGCTAAGCGCCGCTCCCGGGCGTCTTTCGGCAGTAGCCGCGCTTAGAGAGCACTGTGACCGGTACAATCGTCTTTGCGCGAAGAAGCCGCTTCTTCGGCTCCGGGAGCCGGAGAGAGCGGCAGCATCGGAAAGGTGAAGAAGGAAGCTGTACAACACTGGGATTGTGTGCGCAACTTGCCAACTGATAGAAAACAGTACCTTACCACTTTCCTGACTTTTCCAATCACATGAACATTCGATTGGAAGCTGTTTTGGACAGCTTTTCTTTCCTTCATGCCAAACACTTGCAGACCTCCGTGCAACGTCCAGAACACGATGGGAGATGTTTTCTGTGCTCCCGCAGGTTTTCCTTGCCAGACAGAGTGGAAAAGCTTTCTGCTAGGATGTAGACCACAAAAGACGCTAAAGACGAAGGTACGATGCTCTCCGGAGCTAAGCGCCGCTCCCGGGCTTCTTTCGGCACAAGCCGCGCTAAGAGAGCACTGTGACCGGTACAATCGTCTTTGCGCGAAGAAGCCGCTTCTTCGGCTCCGGGAGCCGGAGAGAGCTGCAGCATCGGAAAGGTGAAGAAGGAAGCTGTACAACACTGGGATTGTGTGCGCAGCTTGCCAACTGATAGAAAACAGTACCTTACCGTTCTCCTGACTTTTCCAATCACATGAATATTTGATTGGAAGCTGTTTTGGACAGCTTTTCTTTTCTTTAGGCGAAAACCTTGGCAGACCTCCGTGCAACGTCCAGAACACGATGGGAGATGTTTTCTGTGCTCCCGCAGGTTTTCCTTGCCAGACACAGTTGGAAAGCTCTCTGCTAGGATGTAGACCACAAAAGACGCTAAAGACGAAGGTACGATGCTCTCCGGAGCTAAGCGCCGCTCCCGGGCTCTTTCGGCAGAAGCGGCGCTACGAGAGCACTGTGACCGGTACAATCGTCTTTGCGCGAAGAAGCCGCTTCTTCGGCTCCGGAAGCCGGAGAGAGCGGCACCTTCGGAAAGGTGAAGAAGGAAGCTGTACAACACTGGGCTTGTGTGCGCAGCTTGCCAACTGATAGAAAACAGTACCTTACCACTTTCCTGACTTTTCCAATCACATGAATATTTGATTGGAAGCTGTTTTGGACATCTTTTATATTCTTTAGGCGAAAACCTTGGCAGACCTCCATGCAAGGTCCAGAACTCGATGGGAGATGTTTTCTGTGCTCCCGCAGGTTTTCCTTGCCAGACAGAGTGGAAAAGCTTTCTGTTAGGATGTAGACCACAGAAGACGCTAAAGACGAAGGTACGATGCTCTCCGGAGCTAAGCGCCGCTCCCGGGCGTCTTTCGGCACAAGCCGCGCTAAGAGAGCACTGTGACCGGTACAATCGTCTTTGCGCGAAGAAGCCGCTTCTTCGGCTCCGGGAGCCGGAGAGAGCGGCAGCATCGGAAAGGTGAAGAAGGAAGCTGTACAACACTGGGATTGTGTGCGCAGCTTGCCAACTGATAGAAAACAGTACCTTACCGTTCTCCTGACTTTTCCAATCACATGAATATTTGACTGGAAGCTGTTTTGGACAGCTTTTCTTTTCTTTAGGCGAAAACCTTGGCAGACCTCCGTGCAACGTCCAGAACACGATGGGAGATGTTTTCTGTGCTCCCGCAGGTTTTCCTTGCCAGACACAGTTGGAAAGCTCTCTGCTAGGATGTAGACCACAAAAGACGCTAAAGACGAAGGTACGATGCTCTCCGGAGCTAAGCGCCGCTCCCGGGCGTCTTTCGGCAGAAGCCGCGCTACGAGAGCACTGTGAGCGGTACAATCGTCTTTGCGCGAAGAAGCCGCTTCTTCGGCTCCGGGAGCCGGAGAGAGCGGCAGCATCGGAAAGGTGAAGATGGAAGCTGTACAACACTGGGATTGTGTGCGCAGCTTGCCAACTGATAGAAAACAGTACCTTACCACTTTCCTGACTTTTCCAATCACATGAATATTCGATAAGAAGCTGTTTTGGACAGCTTTTCTTTTCTTTAGGCGAAAACCTTGGCAGACCTCCGTGCAACGTCCAGAACACGATGGGAGATGTTTTCTGTGCTCCCGCAGGTTTTCCTTGCCAGACAGAGTGGAAAAGCTTTCTGCTAGGATGTAGACCACAAAAGACGCTAAAGACGAAGGTACGATGCTCTCCGGAGCTAAGCGCCGCTCCCGGGCTTCTTTCGGCACAAGCCGCGCTAAGAGAGCACTGTGACCGGTACAATCGTCTTTGCGCGAAGAAGCCGCTTCTTCGGCTCCGGGAGCCGGAGAGAGCGGCAGCATCGGAAAGGTGAAGAAGGAAGCTGTACAACACTGGGCTTGTGTGCGCAGCTTGCCAACTGATAGAAAACAGTACCTTACCACTTTCCTGACTTTTCCAATCACATGAATATTTGATTGGAAGCTGTTTTGGACAGCTTTTCTTTTCTTTACGCCAAACACTTGCAGACCTCCATGCAACGTCCAGAACACGATGGGAGATGTTTTCTGTGCTCCCGCAGGTTTTCCTTGCCAGACAGAGTGGAAAAGCTTTCTGCTAGGATGTAGACCACAAAAGACGCTAAAGACGAAGGTACGATGCTCTCCGGAGCTAAGCGCCGCTCCCGGGCGTCTTTCGGCACAAGCCGCGCTAAGAGAGCACCGTGACCGGTACAATCGTCTTTGCGCGAAGAAGCCGCTTCTTCGGCTCCGGGAGCTGGAGAGAGCGGCAGCATCGGAAAGGTGAAGAAGGAAGCTGTACAACACTTGGCTTGTGTGCGCAGCTTGCCAACTGATAGAAAACAGTACCTTACCACTTTCCTGACTTTTCCAATCACATGAATATTCGATAAGAAGCTGTTTTGGACAGCGTTTCTTTTCTTTAGGCGAAAACCTTGGCAGACCTCCGTGCAACGTCCAGAACACGATGGGAGATGTTTTCTGTGCTCCCGCAGGTTTTCCTTGCCAGACAGAGTGGAAAAGCTTTCTGCTAGGATGTAGACCACAAAAGACGCTAAAGACGAAGGTACGATGCTCTCCGGAGCTAAGCGCCGCTCCCGGGCGTCTTTCGGCAGATGCCGCGCTAAGAGAGCACTGTGAGCGGTACAATCGTCTTTGCGCGAAGAAGCCGCTTCTTCGGCTCCGGGAGCCGGAGAGAGCGGCAGCATCGGAAAGGTGAAGATGGAAGCTGTACAACACTGGGATTGTGTGCGCAGCTTGCCAACTGATAGAAAACAGTACCTTACCACTTTCCTGACTTTTCCAATCACATGAATATTCGATTGGAAGCTGTTTTGGACAGCTTTTCTTTTCTTTAGGCGAAAACCTTGGCAGACCTCCGTGCAACGTCCAGAACACGATGGGAGATGTTTTCTGTGCTCCCGCAGGTTTTCCATGCCAGACAGAGTGGAAAAGCTTTCTGCTAGGATGTAGACCACAAAAGACGCTAAAGACGAAGGTACGATGCTCTCCGGAGCTAAGCGCCGCTCCCGGGCGTCTTTCGGCACAAGCCGCGCTAAGAGAGCACCGTGACCGGTACAATCGTCTTTGCGCGAAGAAGCCGCTTCTTTGGCTCCGGGAGCCGGAGAGAGCGGCACCTTCGGAAAGGTGAAGAAGGAAGCTGTACAACACTGGGATTGTGTGCGCAACTTGCCAACTGATAGAAAACAGTACCTTACCACTTTCCTGACTTTTCCAATCACATGAACATTCGATTGGAAGCTGTTTTGGACAGCTTTTCTTTCCTTCATGCCAAACACTTGCAGACCTCCGTGCAACGTCCAGAACACGATGGGAGATGTTTTCTGTGCTCCCGCAGGTTTTCCTTGCCAGACAGAGTGGAAAAGCTTTCTGCTAGGATGTAGACCACAAAAGACGCTAAAGACGAAGGTACGATGCTCTCCGGAGCTAAGCGCCGCTCCCGGGCTTCTTTCGGCACAAGCCGCGCTAAGAGAGCACCGTGACCGGTACAATCGTCTTTGCGCGAAGAAGCCGCTTCTTCGGCTCCGGGAGCCGGAGAGAGCGGCAGCATCGGAAAGGTGAAGAAGGAAGCTGTACAACACTGGGCTTGTGTGCGCAGCTTGCCAACTGATAGAAAACAGTACCTTACCACTTTCCTGACTTTTCCAATCACATGAATATTTGATTGGAAGCTGTTTTGGACAGCTTTTCTTTTCTTTAGGCGAAAACCTTGGCAGACCTCCGTGCAACGTCCAGAAGACGATGGGAGATGTTTTCTGTGCTCCCGCAGGTTTTCCTTGCCAGACAGAGTGGAAAAGCTTTCTGCTAGGATGTAGACCACAAAAGACGCTAAAGACGAAGGTACGATGCTCTCCGGAGCTAAGCGCCGCTCCCGGGCGTCTTTCGGCAGAAGCCGCTCTACGAGAGCACTGTGACCGGTACAATCGTCTTTGCGCGAAGAAGCCGCTTCTTGGGCTCCGGGAGCCGGAGAGAGCTGCAGCATCGGAAAGGTGAAGAAGGAAGCTGTACAACACTGGGATTGTGTGCGCAGCTTGCCAACTGATAGAAAACAGTACCTTACCACTTTCCTGACTTTTCCAATCACATGAATATTCGATAAGAAGCTGTTTTGGACAGCTTTTCTTTTCTTTAGGCGAAAACCTTGGCAGACCTCCGTGCAACGTCCAGAACACGATGGGAGATGTTTTCTGTGCTCCCGCAGGTTTTCCTTGCGAGACAGAGTGGAAAAGCTTTCTGCTAGGATGTAGACCACAAAAGACGCTAAAGACGAAGGTACGATGCTCTCCGGAGATAAGCGCCGCTCCTGGGCTTCTTTCGGCACAAGCCGCGCTAAGAGAGCACTGTGACCGGTACAATCGTCTTTGCGCGAAGAAGCCGCTCCTTCGGCTCCGGGAGCCGGAGAGAGCGGCACCTTCGGAAAGGTGAAGAAGGAAGCTGTACAACACTGGGCTTGTGTGCGCAGCTTGCCAACTGATAGAAAACAGTACCTTACCACTTTCCTGACTTTTCCAATCACATGAATATTTGATTGGAAGCTGTTTTGGACAGCTTTTCTTTTCTTTACGCCAAACACTTGCAGACCTCCATGCAACGTCCAGAACACGATGGGAGATGTTTTCTGTGCTCCCGCAGGTTTTCCATGCCAGACAGAGTGGAAAAGCTTTCTGCTAGGATGTAGACCACAAAAGACGCTAAAGACGAAGGTACGATGCTCTGCGGAGCTAAGCGCCGCTCCCGGGCTTCTTTCGGCAGAAGCGGCGCTAAGAGAGCACTGTGAGAGGTACAATCGTCTTTGCGCGAAGAAGCCGCTTCTTCGGCTCCGGGAGCCGGAGAGAGCGGCAGCATCGGAAAGGTGAAGAAGGAAGCTGTACAACACTGGGATTGTGTGCGCAACTTGCCAACTGATAGAAAACAGTACCTTACCACTTTCCTGACTTTTCCTATCACATGAACATTCGATTGGAAGCTGTTTTGGACAGCTTTTCTTTCCTTCATGCCAAACACTTGCAGACCTCCGTGCAACGTCCAGAACACGATGGGAGATGTTTTCTGTGCTCCCGCAGGTTTTCCTTGCCAGACAGAGTGGAAAAGCTTTCTGCTAGGATGTAGACCAGAAAAGACGCTAAAGACGAAGGTACGATGCTCTCCGGAGCTAAGCGCCGCTCCCGGGCTTCCTTCGGCAGTAGCCGCGCTAAGAGAGCACTGTGACCGGTACAATCGTCTTTGCGCGAAGAAGCCGCTTCTTCGGCTCCGGGAGCCGGAGAGAGCGGCAGCATCGGAAAGGTGAAGAAGGAAGCTGTACAACACTGGGCTTGTGTGCGCAGCTTGCCAACTGATAGAAAACAGTACCTTAACGTTCTCCTGACTTTTCCAATCACATGAATATTTGATTGGAAGCTGTTTTGGACAGCTTTTCTTTTCTTTAGGCGAAAACCTTGGCAGACCTCCGTGCAACGTCCAGAACACGATGGGAGATGTTTTCTGTGCTCCCGCAGGTTTTCCTTGCCAGACACAGTTGGAAAGCTCTCTGCTAGGATGTAGACCACAAAAGACGCTAAAGACGAAGGTACGATGCTCTCCGGAGCTAAGCGCCGCTCCCGGGCTTCTTTCGGCAGAAGCGGCGCTACGAGAGCCCCGTGACCGGTACAATCGTCTTTGCGCGAAGAAGCCGCTTCTTCGGCTCCGGGAGCCGGAGAGAGCAGGAGCATCGGAAAGGAGAAGAAGGAAGCTGTACAACACTGGGCTTGTGTGCGCAGCTTGCCAACTGATAGAAAACAGTACCTTACCACTTTCCTGACTTTTCCAATCACATGAATATTCGATAAGAAGCTGTTTTGGACAGCTTTTCTTTTCTTTAGGCGAAAACCTTGGCAGACCTCCGTGCAACGTCCAGAACACGATGGGAGATGTTTTCTGTGCTCCCGCAGGTTTTCCTTGCCAGACAGAGTGGAAAAGCTTTCTGCTAGGATGTAGACCACAAAAGACGCTAAAGACGAAGGTACGATGCTCTCCGGAGCTAAGCGCCGCTCCCGGGCTTCTTTCGGCAGAAGCGGCGCTACGAGAGCACTGTGACCGGTACAATCGTCTTTGCGCGAAGAAGCCGCTTCTTCGGCTCCGGAAGCCGGAGAGAGCGGCACCTTCGGAAAGGTGAAGAAGGAAGCTGTACAACACTGGGCTTGTGTGCGCAGCTTGCCAACTGATAGAAAACAGTACCTTACCACTTTCCTGACTTTTCCAATCACATGAATATTTGATTGGAAGCTGTTTTGGACATCTTTTATTTTCTTTAGGCGAAAACCTTGGCAGACCTCCATGCAACGTCCAGAACTCGATGGGAGATGTTTTCTGTGCTCCCGCAGGTTTTCCTTGCCAGACAGAGTGGAAAAGCTTTCTGTTAGGATGTAGACCACAGAAGACGCTAAAGACGAAGGTACGATGCTCTGCGGAGCTAAGCGCCGCTCCCGGGCTTCTTTCGGCAGAAGCGGCGCTACGAGAGCACTGTGAGCGGTACAATCGTCTTTGCGCGAAGAAGCCGCTTCTTCGGCTCCGGGAGCCGGAGAGAGCGGCAGCATCGGAAAGGTGAAGATGGAAGCTGTACAACACTGGGCTTGTGTGCGCAGCTTGCCAACTGATAGAAAACAGTACCTTACCACTTTCCTGACTTTTCCAATCACATGAATATTTGATTGGAAGCTGTTTTGGACAGCTTTTCTTTTCTTTACGCCAAACACTTGCAGACCTCCATGCAATGTCCAGAACACGATGGGAGATGTTTTCTGTGCTCCCGCCGGTTTTCCTTGCCAGACAGAGTGGAAAAGCTTTCTGCTAGGATGTAGACCACAAAAGACGCTAAAGACGAAGGTACGATGCTCTCCGGAGCTAAGCGCCGCTCCCGGGCGTCTTTCGGCACAAGCCGCGCTAAGAGAGCACCGTGACCGGTACAATCGTCTTTGCGCGAAGAAGACGCTTCTTCGGCTCCGGGAGCCGGAGAGAGCGGCAGCATCGGAAAGGTGAAGAAGGAAGCTGTACAACACTGGGCTTGTGTGCGCAGCTTGCCAACTGATAGAAAACAGTACCTTACAACTTTCCTGACTTTTCCAATCACATGAATATTCGATTGGAAGCTGTTTTGGACAGCTTTTCTTTTCTTTAGGCGAAAACCTTGGCAGACCTCCGTGCAACGTCCAGAACACGATGGGAGATGTTTTCTGTGCTCCCGCAGGTTTTCCTTGCCAGACAGAGTGGAAAAGCTTTCTGCTAGGATGTAGACCACAAAAGACGCTAAAGACGAAGGTACGATGCTCTCCGGAGCTAAGCGCCGCTCCCGGGCGTCTTTCGGCTGAAGCCGCGCTACGAGAGCACTGTGACCGGTAGAATCGTCTTTGCGCGAAGAAGCCGCTTCTTCGGCTCCGGGAGCCGGAGAGAGCTGCAGCATCGGAAAGGTGAAGAAGGAAGCTGTACAACACTGGGATTGTGTGCGCAGCTTGCCAACTGATAGAAAACAGTACCTTACCACTTTCCTGACTTTTCCAATCACATGAATATTTGATTGGAAGCTGTTTTGGACAGCTTTTCTTTTCTTTAGGCGAAAACCTTGGCAGACCTCCGTGCAACGTCCAGAACACGATGGGAGATGTTTTCTGTGCTCCCGCAGGTTTTCCTTGCCAGACACAGTTGGAAAGCTCTCTGCTAGGATGTAGACCACAAAAGACGCTAAAGACGAAGGTACGATGCTCTCCGGAGCTAAGCGCCGCTCCCGGGCGTCTTTCGGCAGAAGCCGCGCTACGAGAGCACTGTGACCGGTACAATCGTCTTTGCGCGAAGAAGCCGCTTCTTCGGCTCCGGGAGCCGGAGAGAGCGGCACCTTCGGAAAGGTGAAGAAGGAAGCTGTACAACACTGGGCTTGTGTGCGCAGCTTGCCAACTGATAGAAAACAGTACCTTACCACTTTCCTGACTTTTCCAATCACATGAATATTTGATTGGAAGCTGTTTTGGACAGCTTTTCTTTTCTTTAGGCGAAAACCTCGGCAGACCTCCATGCAACGTCCAGAACACGATGGGAGATGTTTTCTGTGCTCCCGCAGGTTTTCCTTGCCAGACAGAGTGGAAAAGCTTTCTGCTAGGATGTAGACCACAAAAGACGCTAAAGACGAAGGTACGATGCTCTCCGGAGCTAAGCGCCGCTCCCGGGCGTCTTTCGGCACAAGCCGCGCTAAGAGAGCACCGTGACCGGTACAATCGTCTTTGCGCAAAGAAGCCGCTTCTTCGGCTCCGGGAGCTGGAGAGAGCGGCAGCATCGGAAAGGTGAAGAAGGAAGCTGTACAACACTTGGCTTGTGTGCGCAGCTTGCCAACTGATAGAAAACAGTACCTTACCACTTTCCTGACTTTTCCAATCACATGAATATTCGATAAGAAGCTGTTTTGGACAGCGTTTCTTTTCTTTAGGCGAAAACCTTGGCAGACCTCCGTGCAACGTCCAGAACACGATGGGAGATGTTTTCTGTGCTCCCGCAGGTTTTCCTTGCCAGACAGAGTGGAAAAGCTTTCTGCTAGGATGTAGACCACAAAAGACGCTAAAGACGAAGGTACGATGCTCTCCGGAGCTAAGCGCCGCTCCCGGGCGTCTTTCGGCAGATGCCGCGCTACGAGAGCACTGTGACCGGTACAATCGTCTTTGCGCGAAGAAGCCGCTTCTTCGGCTCCGGGAGCCGGAGAGAGCGGCAGCATCGGAAAGGTGAAGATGGAAGCTGTACAACACTGGGATTGTGTGCGCAGCTTGCCAACTGATAGAAAACAGTACCTTACCACTTTCCTGACTTTTCCAATCACATGAATATTCGATAAGAAGCTGTTTTGGACAGCTTTTCTTTTCTTTAGGCGAAAACCTTGGCAGACCTCCGTGCAACGTCCAGAACACGATGGGAGATGTTTTCTGTGCTCCCGCAGGTTTTCCTTGCGAGACAGAGTGGAAAAGCTTTCTGCTAGGATGTAGACCACAAAAGACGCTAAAGACGAAGGTACGATGCTCTCCGGAGCTAAGCGCCGCTCCCGGGCTTCTTTCGGCACAAGCCGCGCTAAGAGAGCACTGTGACCGGTACAATCGTCTTTGCGCGAAGAAGCCGCTTCTTCGGCTCCGGGAGCCGGAGAGAGCGGCACCTTCGGAAAGGTGAAGAAGGAAGCTGTACAACACTGGGCTTGTGTGCGCAGCTTGCCAACTGATAGAAAACAGTACCTTACCACTTTCCTGACTTTTCCAATCACATGAATATTTGATTGGAAGCTGTTTTGGACAGCTTTTCTTTTCTTTACGCCAAACACTTGCAGACCTCCATGCAACGTCCAGAACACGATGGGAGATGTTTTCTGTGCTCCCGCAGGTTTTCCTTGCCAGACAGAGTGGAAAAGCTTTCTGCTAGGATGTAGACCACAAAAGACGCTAAAGACGAAGGTACGATGCTCTCCGGAGCTAAGCGCCGCTCCCGGGCGTCTTTCGGCACAAGCCGCGCTAAGAGAGCACCGTGACCGGTACAATCGTCTTTGCGCGAAGAAGCCGCTTCTTCGGCTCCGGGAGCCGGAGAGAGCGGCAGCATCGGAAAGGTGAAGAAGGAAGCTGTACAACACTGGGATTGTGTGCGCAACTTGCCAACTGATAGAAAACAGTACCTTACCACTTTCCTGACTTTTCCAATCACATGAACATTCGATTGGAAGCTGTTTTGGACAGCTTTTCTTTCCTTCATGCCAAACACTTGCAGACCTCCGTGCAACGTCCAGAACACGATGGGAGATGTTTTCTGTGCTCCCGCAGGTTTTCCTTGCCAGACACAGTTGGAAAGCTCTCTGCTAGGATGTAGACCACAAAAGACGCTAAAGACGAAGGTACTATGCTCTCCGGAGCTAAGCGCCGCTCCCGGGCGTCTTTCGGCAGATGCCGCGCTACGAGAGCCCCGTGACCGGTACAATCGTCTTTGCGCGAAGAAGCCGCTTCTTCGGCTCCGGGAGCC
Organism: Ammospiza caudacuta; assembly: GCF_027887145.1. NCBI lineage: Eukaryota > Metazoa > Chordata > Aves > Passeriformes > Passerellidae > Ammospiza > Ammospiza caudacuta. The sequence goes on along the minus strand of NC_080595.1, from coordinate 20,049,794 downwards.
GGAGAGAGCGGCAGCATCGGAAAGGAGAAGAAGGAAGCTGTACAACACTGGGCTTGTGTGCGCAGCTTGCCAACTGATAGAAAACAGTACCTTACCACTTTCCTGACTTTTCCAATCACATGAATATTTGATTGGAAGCTGTTTTGGACAGCTTTTCTTTTCTTTAGGCGAAAACCTTGGCAGACCTCCATGCAAGGTCCAGAACTCGATGGGAGATGTTTTCTGTGCTCCCGCAGGTTTTCCTTGCCAGACAGAGTGGAAAAGCTTTCTGTTAGGATGTAGACCACAGAAGACGCTAAAGACGAAGGTACGATGCTCTGCGGAGCTAAGCGCCGCTCCCGGGCTTCTTTCGGCAGAAGCGGCGCTACGAGAGCACTGTGACCGGTACAATCGTCTTTGCGCGAAGAAGCCGCTTCTTCGGCTCCGGGAGCCGGAGAGAGCGGCAGCATCGGAAAGGTGAAGATGGAAGCTGTACAACACTGGGCTTGTGTGCGCAGCTTGCCAACTGATAGAAAACAGTACCTTACCACTTTCCTGACTTTTCCAATCACATGAATATTTGATTGGAAGCTGTTTTGGACAGCTTTTCTTTTCTTTACGCCAAACACTTGCAGACCTCCATGCAACGTCCAGAACACGATGGGAGATGTTTTCTGTGCTCCCGCCGGTTTTCCTTGCCAGAAAGAGTGGAAAAGCTTTCTGCTAGGATGTAGACCACAAAAGACGCTAAAGACGAAGGTACGATGCTCTCCGGAGCTAAGCGCCGCTCCCGGGCTCTTTCGGCAGAAGCGGCGCTACGAGAGCACTGTGACCGGTACAATCGTCTTTGCGCGAAGAAGCCGCTTCTTCGGCTCCGGAAGCCGGAGAGAGCGGCACCTTCGGAAAGGTGAAGAAGGAAGCTGTACAACACTGGGCTTGTGTGCGCAGCTTGCCAACTGATAGAAAACAGTACCTTACCACTTTCCTGACTTTTCCAATCACATGAATATTTGATTGGAAGCTGTTTTGGACATCTTTTATATTCTTTAGGCGAAAACCTTGGCAGACCTCCATGCAAGGTCCAGAACTCGATGGGAGATGTTTTCTGTGCTCCCGCAGGTTTTCCTTGCCAGACAGAGTGGAAAAGCTTTCTGTTAGGATGTAGACCACAGAAGACGCTAAAGACGAAGGTACGATGCTCTGCGGAGCTAAGCGCCGCTCCCGGGCTTCTTTCGGCAGAAGCGGCGCTACGAGAGCACTGTGAGCGGTACAATCGTCTTTGCGCGAAGAAGCCGCTTCTTCGGCTCCGGGAGCCGGAGAGAGCGGCAGCATCGGAAAGGTGAAGATGGAAGCTGTACAACACTGGGCTTGTGTGCGCAGCTTGCCAACTGATAGAAAACAGTACCTTACCACTTTCCTGACTTTTCCAATCACATGAATATTTGATTGGAAGCTGTTTTGGACAGCTTTTCTTTTCTTTACGCCAAACACTTGCAGACCTCCATGCAACGTCCAGAACACGATGGGAGATGTTTTCTGTGCTCCCGCCGGTTTTCCTTGCCAGACAGAGTGGAAAAGCTTTCTGCTAGGATGTAGACCACAAAAGACGCTAAAGACGAAGGTACGATGCTCTCCGGAGCTAAGCGCCGCTCCCGGGCGTCTTTCGGCACAAGCCGCGCTAAGAGAGCACCGTGACCGGTACAATCGTCTTTGCGCGAAGAAGCCGCTTCTTCGGCTCCGGGAGCCGGAGAGAGCGGCAGCATCGGAAAGGTGAAGAAGGAAGCTGTACAACACTGGGCTTGTGTGCGCAGCTTGCCAACTGATAGAAAACAGTACCTTACCACTTTCCTGACTTTTCCAATCACATGAATATTCGATTGGAAGCTGTTTTGGACAGCTTTTCTTTTCTTTAGGCGAAAACCTTGGCAGACCTCCGTGCAACGTCCAGAACACGATGGGAGATGTTTTCTGTGCTCCCGCAGGTTTTCCTTGCCAGACAGAGTGGAAAAGCTTTCTGCTAGGATGTAGACCACAAAAGACGCTAAAGACGAAGGTACGATGCTCTCCGGAGCTAAGCGCCGCTCCCGGGCTTCTTTCGGCAGAAGCGGCGCTACGAGAGCACTGTGACCGGTACAATCGTCTTTGCGCGAAGAAGCCGCTTCTTCGGCTCCGGAAGCCGGAGAGAGCGGCACCTTCGGAAAGGTGAAGAAGGAAGCTGTACAACACTGGGCTTGTGTGCGCAGCTTGCCAACTGATAGAAAACAGTACCTTACCACTTTCCTGACTTTTCCAATCACATGAATATTTGATTGGAAGCTGTTTTGGACATCTTTTATTTCCTTTAGGCGAAAACCTTGGCAGACCTCCATGCAAGGTCCAGAACTCGATGGGAGATGTTTTCTGTGCTCCCGCAGGTTTTCCTTGCCAGACAGAGTGGAAAAGCTTTCTGTTAGGATGTAGACCACAGAAGACGCTAAAGACGAAGGTACGATGCTCTGCGGAGCTAAGCGCCGCTCCCGGGCTTCTTTCGGCAGAAGCGGCGCTACGAGAGCACTGTGAGCGGTACAATCGTCTTTGCGCGAAGAAGCCGCTTCTTCGGCTCCGGGAGCCGGAGAGAGCGGCAGCATCGGAAAGGTGAAGATGGAAGCTGTACAACACTGGGCTTGTGTGCGCAGCTTGCCAACTGATAGAAAACAGTACCTTACCACTTTCCTGACTTTTCCAATCACATGAATATTTGATTGGAAGCTGTTTTGGACAGCTTTTCTTTTCTTTACGCCAAACCCTTGCAGACCTCCATGCAACGTCCAGAACACGATGGGAGATGTTTTCTGTGCTCCCGCCGGTTTTCCTTGCCAGACAGAGTGGAAAAGCTTTCTGCTAGGATGTAGACCACAAAAGACGCTAAAGACGAAGGTACGATGCTCTCCGGAGCTAAGCGCCGCTCCCGGGCGTCTTTCGGCACAAGCCGCGCTAAGAGAGCACTGTGACCGGTACAATCGTCTTTGCGCGAAGAAGCCGCTTCTTCGGCTCCGGGAGCCGGAGAGAGCGGCAGCATCGGAAAGGTGAAGAAGGAAGCTGTACAACACTGGGCTTGTGTGCGCAGCTTGCCAACTGATAGAAAACAGTACCTTACCACTTTCCTGACTTTTCCAATCACATGAATATTCGATTGGAAGCTGTTTTGGACAGCTTTTCTTTTCTTTAGGCGAAAACCTTGGCAGACCTCCGTGCAACGTCCAGAACACGATGGGAGATGTTTTCTGTGCTCCCGCAGGTTTTCCTTGCCAGACAGAGTGGAAAAGCTTTCTGCTAGGATGTAGACCACAAAAGACGCTAAAGACGAAGGTACGATGCTCTCCGGAGCTAAGCGCCGCTCCCGGGCGTCTTTCGGCTGAAGCCGCGCTACGAGAGCACTGTGACCGGTACAATCGTCTTTGCGCGAAGAAGCCGCTTCTTCGGCTCCGGGAGCTGGAGAGAGCTGCAGCATCGGAAAGGTGAAGAAGGAAGCTGTACAACACTGGGATTGTGTGCGCAGCTTGCCAACTGATAGAAAACAGTACCTTACCGTTCTCCTGACTTTTCCAATCACATGAATATTTGATTGGAAGCTGTTTTGGACAGCTTTTCTTTTCTTTAGGCGAAAACCTTGGCAGACCTCCGTGCAACGTCCAGAACACGATGGGAGATGTTTTCTGTGCTCCCGCAGGTTTTCCTTGCCAGACAGAGTGGAAAAGCTTTCTGTTAGGATGTAGACCACAGAAGACGCTAAAGACGAAGGTACGATGCTCTCCGGAGCTAAGCGCCGCTCCCGGGCGTCTTTCGGCACAAGCCGCGCTAAGAGAGCACCGTGACCGGTACAATCGTCTTTGCGCGAAGAAGCCGCTTCTTCGGCTCCGGGAGCCGGAGAGAGCGGCAGCATCGGAAAGGTGAAGAAGGAAGCTGTACAACACTGGGCTTGTGTGCGCAGCTTGCCAACTGATAGAAAACAGTACCTTACCACTTTCCTGACTTTTCCAATCACATGAATATTCGATTGGAAGCTGTTTTGGACAGCTTTTCTTTTCTTTAGGCGAAAACCTTGGCAGACCTCCGTGCAACGTCCAGAACACGATGGGAGATGTTTTCTGTGCTCCCGCAGGTTTTCCTTGCCAGACAGAGTGGAAAAGCTTTCTGCTAGGATGTAGACCACAAAAGACGCTAAAGACGAAGGTACGATGCTCTCCGGAGCTAAGCGCCGCTCCCGGGCGTCTTTCGGCTGAAGCCGCGCTACGAGAGCACTGTGACCGGTACAATCGTCTTTGCGCGAAGAAGCCGCTTCTTCGGCTCCGGGAGCCGGAGAGAGCTGCAGCATCGGAAAGGTGAAGAAGGAAGCTGTACAACACTGGGATTGTGTGCGCAGCTTGCCAACTGATAGAAAACAGTACCTTACCGTTCTCCTGACTTTTCCAATCACATGAATATTTGACTGGAAGCTGTTTTGGACAGCTTTTCTTTTCTTTAGGCGAAAACCTTGGCAGACCTCCGTGCAACGTCCAGAACACGATGGGAGATGTTTTCTGTGCTCCCGCAGGTTTTCCTTGCCAGACACAGTTGGAAAGCTCTCTGCTAGGATGTAGACCACAAAAGACGCTAAAGACGAAGGTACGATGCTCTCCGGAGCTAAGCGCCGCTCCCGGGCGTCTTTCGGCAGAAGCCGCGCTACGAGAGCACTGTGAGCGGTACAATCGTCTTTGCGCGAAGAAGCCGCTTCTTCGGCTCCGGGAGCCGGAGAGAGCGGCAGCATCGGAAAGGTGAAGATGGAAGCTGTACAACACTGGGATTGTGTGCGCAGCTTGCCAACTGATAGAAAACAGTACCTTACCACTTTCCTGACTTTTCCAATCACATGAATATTCGATAAGAAGCTGTTTTGGACAGCTTTTCTTTTCTTTAGGCGAAAACCTTGGCAGACCTCCGTGCAACGTCCAGAACACGATGGGAGATGTTTTCTGTGCTCCCGCAGGTTTTCCTTGCCAGACAGAGTGGAAAAGCTTTCTGCTAGGATGTAGACCACAAAAGACGCTAAAGACGAAGGTACGATGCTCTCCGGAGCTAAGCGCCGCTCCCGGGCTTCTTTCGGCACAAGCCGCGCTAAGAGAGCACTGTGACCGGTACAATCGTCTTTGCGCGAAGAAGCCGCTTCTTCGGCTCCGGGAGCCGGAGAGAGCGGCAGCATCGGAAAGGTGAAGAAGGAAGCTGTACAACACTGGGCTTGTGTGCGCAGCTTGCCAACTGATAGAAAACAGTACATTACCACTTTCCTGACTTTTCCAATCACATGAATATTTGATTGGAAGCTGTTTTGGACAGCTTTTCTTTTCTTTACGCCAAACACTTGCAGACCTCCATGCAACGTCCAGAACACGATGGGAGATGTTTTCTGTGCTCCCGCAGGTTTTCCTTGCCAGACAGAGTGGAAAAGCTTTCTGCTAGGATGTAGACCACAAAAGACGCTAAAGACGAAGGTACGATGCTCTCCGGAGCTAAGCGCCGCTCCCGGGCGTCTTTCGGCACAAGCCGCGCTAAGAGAGCACCGTGACCGGTACAATCGTCTTTGCGCGAAGAAGCCGCTTCTTCGGCTCCGGGAGCTGGAGAGAGCAGCAGCATCGGAAAGGTGAAGAAGGAAGCTGTACAACACTTGGCTTGTGTGCGCAGCTTGCCAACTGATAGAAAACAGTACCTTACCACTTTCCTGACTTTTCCAATCACATGAATATTCGATTGGAAGCTGTTTTGGACAGCTTTTCTTTTCTTTAGGCGAAAACCTTGGCAGACCTCCGTGCAACGTCCAGAACACGATGGGAGATGTTTTCTGTGCTCCCGCAGGTTTTCCTTGCGAGACAGAGTGGAAAAGCTTTCTGCTAGGATGTAGACCACAAAAGACGCTAAAGACGAAGGTACGATGCTCTCCGGAGCTAAGCGCCGCTCCCGGGCTTCTTTCGGCACAAGCCGCGCTAAGAGAGCACTGTGACCGGTACAATCGTCTTTGCGCGAAGAAGCCGCTTCTTGGGCTCCGGGAGCCGGAGAGAGCGGCACCTTCGGAAAGGTGAAGAAGGAAGCTGTACAACACTGGGCTTGTGTGCGCAGCTTGCCAACTGATAGAAAACAGTACCTTACCACTTTCCTGACTTTTCCAATCACATGAATATTTGATTGGAAGCTGTTTTGGACAGCTTTTCTTTCCTTCATGCCAAACACTTGCAGACCTCCGTGCAACGTCCAGAACACGATGGGAGATGTTTTCTGTGCTCCCGCAGGTTTTCCTTGCCAGACAGAGTGGAAAAGCTTTCTGCTAGGATGTAGACCACAAAAGACGCTAAAGACGAAGGTACGATGCTCTCCGGAGCTAAGCGCCGCTCCCGGGCTTCTTTCGGCACAAGCCGCGCTAAGAGAGCACCGTGACCGGTACAATCGTCTTTGCGCGAAGAAGCCGCTTCTTCGGCTCCGGGAGCCGGAGAGAGCGGCAGCATCGGAAAGGTGAAGAAGGAAGCTGTACAACACTGGGCTTGTGTGCGCAGCTTGCCAACTGATAGAAAACAGTACCTTACCACTTTCCTGACTTTTCCAATCACATGAATATTTGATTGGAAGCTGTTTTGGACAGCTTTTCTTTTCTTTAGGCGAAAACCTTGGCAGACCTCCGTGCAACGTCCAGAACACGATGGGAGATGTTTTCTGTGCTCCCGCAGGTTTTCCTTGCCAGACAGAGTGGAAAAGCTTTCTGCTAGGATGTAGACCACAAAAGACGCTAAAGACGAAGGTACGATGCTCTCCGGAGCTAAGCGCCGCTCCCGGGCGTCTTTCGGCAGAAGCCGCTCTACGAGAGCACTGTGACCGGTACAATCGTCTTTGCGCGAAGAAGCCGCTTCTTCGGCTCCGGGAGCCGGAGAGAGCTGCAGCATCGGAAAGGTGAAGAAGGAAGCTGTACAACACTGGGATTGTGTGCGCAGCTTGCCAACTGATAGAAAACAGTACCTTACCACTTTCCTGACTTTTCCAATCACATGAATATTCGATAAGAAGCTGTTTTGGACAGCTTTTCTTTTCTTTAGGCGAAAACCTTGGCAGACCTCCGTGCAACGTCCAGAACACGATGGGAGATGTTTTCTGTGCTCCCGCAGGTTTTCCTTGCGAGACAGAGTGGAAAAGCTTTCTGCTAGGATGTAGACCACAAAAGACGCTAAAGACGAAGGTACGATGCTCTCCGGAGATAAGCGCCGCTCCTGGGCTTCTTTCGGCACAAGCCGCGCTAAGAGAGCACTGTGACCGGTACAATCGTCTTTGCGCGAAGAAGCCGCTCCTTCGGCTCCGGGAGCCGGAGAGAGCGGCACCTTCGGAAAGGTGAAGAAGGAAGCTGTACAACACTGGGCTTGTGTGCGCAGCTTGCCAACTGATAGAAAACAGTACCTTACCACTTTCCTGACTTTTCCAATCACATGAATATTTGATTGGAAGCTGTTTTGGACAGCTTTTCTTTCCTTCATGCCAAACACTTGCAGACCTCCGTGCAACGTCCAGAACACGATGGGAGATGTTTTCTGTGCTCCCGCAGGTTTTCCTTGCCAGACAGAGTGGAAAAGCTTTCTGCTAGGATGTAGACCAGAAAAGACGCTAAAGACGAAGGTACTATGCTCTCCGGAGCTAAGCGCCGCTCCCGGGCTTCCTTCGGCAGTAGCCGCGCTAAGAGAGCACTGTGAGCGGTACAATCGTCTTTGCGCGAAGAAGCCGCTTCTTCGGCTCCGGGAGCCGGAGAGAGCGGCAGCATCGGAAAGGTGAAGATGGAAGCTGTACAACACTGGGATTGTGTGCGCAGCTTGCCAACTGATAGAAAACAGTACCTTACCACTTTCCTGACTTTTCCAATCACATGAATATTTGATTGGAAGCTGTTTTGGACAGCTTTTCTTTTCTTTAGGCGAAAACCTTGGCAGACCTCCGTGCAACGTCCAGAACACGATGGGAGATGTTTTCTGTGCTCCCGCAGGTTTTCCTTGCCAGACAGAGTGGAAAAGCTTTCTGCTAGGATGTAGACCACAAAAGACGCTAAAGACGAAGGTACGATGCTCTCCGGAGCTAAGCGCCGCTCCCGGGCGTCTTTCGGCAGAAGCCGCGCAACGAGAGCACTGTGACCGGTACAATCGTCTTTGTGCGAAGAAGCCGCTTCTTCGGCTCCGGGAGCCGGAGAGAGCTGCAGCATCGGAAAGGTGAAGATGGAAGCTGTACAACACTGGGCTTGTGTGCGCAGCTTGCCAACTGATAGAAAACAGTACCTTAACGTTCTCCTGACTTTTCCAATCACATGAATATTTGATTGGAAGCTGTTTTGGACAGCTTTTCTTTTCTTTAGGCGAAAACCTTGGCAGACCTCCGTGCAACGTCCAGAACACGATGGGAGATGTTTTCTGTGCTCCCGCAGGTTTTCCTTGCCAGACACAGTTGGAAAGCTCTCTGCTAGGATGTAGACCACAAAAGACGCTAAAGACGAAGGTACGATGCTCTCCGGAGCTAAGCGCCGCTCCCGGGCTTCTTTCGGCAGAAGCCGCGCTACGAGAGCCCCGTGACCGGTACAATCGTCTTTGCGCGAAGAAGCCGCTTCTTCGGCTCCGGGAGCCGGAGAGAGCGGCAGCATCGGAAAGGAGAAGATGGAAGCTGTACAACACTGGGCTTGTGTGCGCAGCTTGCCAACTGATAGAAAACAGTACCTTACCACTTTCCTGACTTTTCCAATCACATGAATATTCGATAAGAAGCTGTTTTGGACAGCTTTTCTTTTCTTTAGGCGAAAACCTTGGCAGACCTCCGTGCAACGTCCAGAACACGATGGGAGATGTTTTCTGTGCTCCCGCAGGTTTTCCTTGCCAGACAGAGTGGAAAAGCTTTCTGCTAGGATGTAGACCACAAAAGACGCTAAAGACGAAGGTACGATGCTCTCCGGAGCTAAGCGCCGCTCCCGGGCTTCTTTCGGCAGAAGCGGCGCTACGAGAGCACTGTGACCGGTACAATCGTCTTTGCGCGAAGAAGCCGCTTCTTCGGCTCCGGAAGCCGGAGAGAGCGGCACCTTCGGAAAGGTGAAGAAGGAAGCTGTACAACACTGGGCTTGTGTGCGCAGCTTGCCAACTGATAGAAAACAGTACCTTACCACTTTCCTGACTTTTCCAATCACATGAATATTTGATTGGAAGCTGTTTTGGACATCTTTTATTTTCTTTAGGCGAAAACCTTGGCAGACCTCCATGCAACGTCCAGAACTCGATGGGAGATGTTTTCTGTGCTCCCGCAGGTTTTCCTTGCCAGACAGAGTGGAAAAGCTTTCTGTTAGGATGTAGACCACAGAAGACGCTAAAGACGAAGGTACGATGCTCTGCGGAGCTAAGCGCCGCTCCCGGGCTTCTTTCGGCAGAAGCGGCGCTACGAGAGCACTGTGAGCGGTACAATCGTCTTTGCGCGAAGAAGCCGCTTCTTCGGCTCCGGGAGCCGGAGAGAGCGGCAGCATCGGAAAGGTGAAGATGGAAGCTGTACAACACTGGGCTTGTGTGCGCAGCTTGCCAACTGATAGAAAACAGTACCTTACCACTTTCCTGACTTTTCCAATCACATGAATATTTGATTGGAAGCTGTTTTGGACAGCTTTTCTTTTCTTTACGCCAAACACTTGCAGACCTCCATGCAACGTCCAGAACACGATGGGAGATGTTTTCTGTGCTCCCGCCGGTTTTCCTTGCCAGACAGAGTGGAAAAGCTTTCTGCTAGGATGTAGACCACAAAAGACGCTAAAGACGAAGGTACGATGCTCTCCGGAGCTAAGCGCCGCTCCCGGGCGTCTTTCGGCAGAAGCCGCGCTAAGAGAGCACCGTGACCGGTACAATCGTCTTTGCGCGAAGAAGACGCTTCTTCGGCTCCGGGAGCCGGAGAGAGCGGCAGCATCGGAAAGGTGAAGAAGGAAGCTGTACAACACTGGGCTTGTGTGCGCAGCTTGCCAACTGATAGAAAACAGTACCTTACCACTTTCCTGACTTTTCCAATCACATGAATATTCGATTGGAAGCTGTTTTGGACAGCTTTTCTTTTCTTTAGGCGAAAACCTTGGCAGACCTCCGTGCAACGTCCAGAACACGATGGGAGATGTTTTCTGTGCTCCCGCAGGTTTTCCTTGCCAGACAGAGTGGAAAAGCTTTCTGCTAGGATGTAGACCACAAAAGACGCTAAAGACGAAGGTACGATGCTCTCCGGAGCTAAGCGCCGCTCCCGGGCGTCTTTCGGCTGAAGCCGCGCTACGAGAGCACTGTGACCGGTACAATCGTCTTTGCGCGAAGAAGCCGCTTCTTCGGCTCCGGGAGCCGGAGAGAGCTGCAGCATCGGAAAGGTGAAGAAGGAAGCTGTACAACACTGGGCTTGTGTGCGCAGCTTGCCAACTGATAGAAAACAGTACCTTACCGTTCTCCTGACTTTTCCAATCACATGAATATTTGATTGGAAGCTGTTTTGGACAGCTTTTCTTTTCTTTAGGCGAAAACCTTGGCAGACCTCCGTGCAACGTCCAGAACACGATGGGAGATGTTTTCTGTGCTCCCGCAGGTTTTCCTTGCCAGACACAGTTGGAAAGCTCTCTGCTAGGATGTAGACCACAAAAGACGCTAAAGACGAAGGTACGATGCTCTCCGGAGCTAAGCGCCGCTCCCGGGCGTCTTTCGGCAGAAGCCGCGCTACGAGAGCACTGTGAGCGGTACAATCGTCTTTGCGCGAAGAAGCCGCTTCTTCGGCTCCGGGAGCCGGAGAGAGCGGCAGCATCGGAAAGGTGAAGATGGAAGCTGTACAACACTGGGATTGTGTGCGCAGCTTGCCAACTGATAGAAAACAGTACCTTACCACTTTCCTGACTTTTCCAATCACATGAATATTCGATAAGAAGCTGTTTTGGACAGCTTTTCTTTTCTTTAGGCGAAAACCTTGGCAGACCTCCGTGCAACGTCCAGAACACGATGGGAGATGTTTTCTGTGCTCCCGCAGGTTTTCCTTGCCAGACAGAGTGGAAAAGCTTTCTGCTAGGATGTAGACCACAAAAGACGCTAAAGACGAAGGTACGATGCTCTCCGGAGCTAAGCGCCGCTCCCGGGCTTCTTTCGGCACAAGCCGCGCTAAGAGAGCACTGTGACCGGTACAATCGTCTTTGCGCGAAGAAGCCGCTTCTTCGGCTCCGGGAGCCGGAGAGAGCGGCAGCATCGGAAAGGTGAAGAAGGAAGCTGTACAACACTGGGCTTGTGTGCGCAGCTTGCCAACTGATAGAAAACAGTACCTTACCACTTTCCTGACTTTTCCAATCACATGAATATTTGATTGGAAGCTGTTTTGGACAGCTTTTCTTTTCTTTAGGCGAAAACCTTGGCAGACCTCCGTGCAACGTCCAGAAGACGATGGGAGATGTTTTCTGTGCTCCCGCAGGTTTTCCTTGCCAGACAGAGTGGAAAAGCTTTCTGCTAGGATGTAGACCACAAAAGACGCTAAAGACGAAGGTACGATGCTCTCCGGAGCTAAGCGCCGCTCCCGGGCGTCTTTCGGCACAAGCCGCGCTAAGAGAGCACCGTGACCGGTACAATCGTCTTTGCGCAAAGAAGCCGCTTCTTCGGCTCCGGGAGCTGGAGAGAGCGGCAGCATCGGAAAGGTGAAGAAGGAAGCTGTACAACACTTGGCTTGTGTGCGCAGCTTGCCAACTGATAGAAAACAGTACCTTACCACTTTCCTGACTTTTCCAATCACATGAATATTCGATAAGAAGCTGTTTTGGACAGCGTTTCTTTTCTTTAGGCGAAAACCTTGGCAGACCTCCGTGCAACGTCCAGAACACGATGGGAGATGTTTTCTGTGCTCCCGCAGGTTTTCCTTGCCAGACAGAGTGGAAAAGCTTTCTGCTAGGATGTAGACCACAAAAGACGCTAAAGACGAAGGTACGATGCTCTCCGGAGCTAAGCGCCGCTCCCGGGCGTCTTTCGGCAGATGCCGCGCTACGAGAGCACTGTGACCGGTACAATCGTCTTTGCGCGAAGAAGCCGCTTCTTCGGCTCCGGGAGCCGGAGAGAGCGGCACCTTCGGAAAGGTGAAGAAGGAAGCTGTACAACACTGGGCTTGTGTGCGCAGCTTGCCAACTGATAGAAAACAGTACCTTACCACTTTCCTGACTTTTCCAATCACATGAATATTTGATTGGAAGCTGTTTTGGACAGCTTTTCTTTTCTTTACGCCAAACACTTGCAGACCTCCATGCAACGTCCAGAACACGATGGGAGATGTTTTCTGTGCTCCCGCAGGTTTTCCATGCCAGACAGAGTGGAAAAGCTTTCTGCTAGGATGTAGACCACAAAAGACGCTAAAGACGAAGGTACGATGCTCTCCGGAGCTAAGCGCCGCTCCCGGGCGTCTTTCGGCACAAGCCGCGCTAAGAGAGCACCGTGACCGGTACAATCGTCTTTGCGCGAAGAAGCCGCTTCTTCGGCTCCGGGAGCCGGAGAGAGCGGCAGCATCGGAAAGGTGAAGAAGGAAGCTGTACAACACTGGGATTGTGTGCGCAACTTGCCAACTGATAGAAAACAGTACCTTACCACTTTCCTGACTTTTCCAATCACATGAACATTCGATTGGAAGCTGTTTTGGACAGCTTTTCTTTCCTTCATGCCAAACACTTGCAGACCTCCGTGCAACGTCCAGAACACGATGGGAGATGTTTTCTGTGCTCCCGCAGGTTTTCCTTGCCAGACAGAGTGGAAAAGCTTTCTGCTAGGATGTAGACCACAAAAGACGCTAAAGACGAAGGTACGATGCTCTCCGGAGCTAAGCGCCGCTCCCGGGCTTCTTTCGGCACAAGCCGCGCTAAGAGAGTACTGTGACCGGTACAATCGTCTTTGCGCGAAGAAGCCGCTTCTTCGGCTCCGGGAGCCGGAGAGAGCGGCAGCATCGGAAAGGTGAAGAAGGAAGCTGTACAACACTGGGCTTGTGTGCGCAGCTTGCCAACTGATAGAAAACAGTACCTTACCACTTTCCTGACTTTTCCAATCACATGAATATTCGATTGGAAGCTGTTTTGGACAGCTTTTCTTTTCTTTAGGCGAAAACCTTGGCAGACCTCCGTGCAACGTCCAGAACACGATGGGAGATGTTTTCTGTGCTCCCGCAGGTTTTCCTTGCCAGACAGAGTGGAAAAGCTTTCTGCTAGGATGTAGACCACAAAAGACGCTAAAGACGAAGGTACGATGCTCTCCGGAGCTAAGCGCCGCTCCCGGGCGTCTTTCGGCAGAAGCCGCGCAACGAGAGCACTGTGACCGGTACAATCGTCTTTGTGCGAAGAAGCCTCTTCTTCGGCTCCGGGAGCCGAAGAGAGCTGCAGCATCGGAAAGGTGAAGATGGAAGCTGTACAACACTGGGATTGTGTGCGCAGCTTGCCAACTGATAGAAAACAGTACCTTACCGTTCTCCTGACTTTTCCAATCACATGAATATTTGATTGGAAGCTGTTTTGGACAGCTTTTCTTTTCTTTAGGCGAAAACCTTGGCAGACCTCCGTGCAACGTCCAGAACACGATGGGAGATGTTTTCTGTGCTCCCGCAGGTTTTCCTTGCCAGACACAGTTGGAAAGCTCTCTGCTAGGATGTAGACCACAAAAGACGCTAAAGACGAAGGTACGATGCTCTCCGGAGCTAAGCGCCGCTCCCGGGCTTCTTTCGGCAGATGCCGCGCTACGAGAGCCCCGTGACCGGTACAATCGTCTTTGCGCGAAGAAGCCGCTTCTTCGGCTCCGGGAGCCGGAGAGAGCGGCAGCATCGGAAAGGAGAAGAAGGAAGCTGTACAACACTGGGCTTGTGTGCGCAGCTTGCCAACTGATAGAAAACAGTACCTTACCACTTTCCTGACTTTTCCAATCACATGAATATTTGATTGGAAGCTGTTTTGGACAGCTTTTCTTTTCTTTAGGCGAAAACCTTGGCAGACCTCCATGCAAGGTCCAGAACTCGATGGGAGATGTTTTCTGTGCTCCCGCAGGTTTTCCTTGCCAGACAGAGTGGAAAAGCTTTCTGTTATGATGTAGACCACAGAAGACGCTAAAGACGAAGGTACGATGCTCTGCGGAGCTAAGCGCCGCTCCCGGGCTTCTTTCGGCAGAAGCGGCGCTACGAGAGCACTGTGACCGGTACAATCGTCTTTGCGCGAAGAAGCCGCTTCTTCGGCTCCGGGAGCCGGAGAGAGCGGCAGCATCGGAAAGGTGAAGATGGAAGCTGTACAACACTGGGCTTGTGTGCGCAGCTTGCCAACTGATAGAAAACAGTACCTTACCACTTTCCTGACTTTTCCAATCACATGAATATTTGATTGGAAGCTGTTTTGGACAGCTTTTCTTTTCTTTACGCCAAACACTTGCAGACCTCCATGCAACGTCCAGAACACGATGGGAGATGTTTTCTGTGCTCCCGCAGGTTTTCCTTGCCAGACAGAGTGGAAAAGCTTTCTGCTAGGATGTAGACCACAAAAGACGCTAAAGACGAAGGTACGATGCTCTCCGGAGCTAAGCGCCGCTCCCGGGCTTCTTTCGGCAGAAGCGGCGCTACGAGAGCACTGTGACCGGTACAATCGTCTTTGCGCGAAGAAGCCGCTTCTTCGGCTCCGGAAGCCGGAGAGAGCGGCACCTTCGGAAAGGTGAAGAAGGAAGCTGTACAACACTGGGCTTGTGTGCGCAGCTTGCCAACTGATAGAAAACAGTACCTTACCACTTTCCTGACTTTTCCAATCACATGAATATTTGATTGGAAGCTGTTTTGGACATCTTTTATTTCCTTTAGGCGAAAACCTTGGCAGACCTCCATGCAACGTCCAGAACTCGATGGGAGATGTTTTCTGTGCTCCCGCAGGTTTTCCTTGCCAGACAGAGTGGAAAAGCTTTCTGTTAGGATGTAGACCACAGAAGACGCTAAAGACGAAGGTACGATGCTCTGCGGAGCTAAGCGCCGCTCCCGGGCTTCTTTCGGCAGAAGCGGCGCTACGAGAGCACTGTGAGCGGTACAATCGTCTTTGCGCGAAGAAGCCGCTTCTTCGGCTCCGGGAGCCGGAGAGAGCGGCAGCATCGGAAAGGTGAAGATGGAAGCTGTACAACACTGGGCTTGTGTGCGCAGCTTGCCAACTGATAGAAAACAGTACCTTACCACTTTCCTGACTTTTCCAATCACATGAATATTTGATTGGAAGCTGTTTTGGACAGCTTTTCTTTTCTTTACGCCAAACCCTTGCAGACCTCCATGCAACGTCCAGAACACGATGGGAGATGTTTTCTGTGCTCCCGCCGGTTTTCCTTGCCAGACAGAGTGGAAAAGCTTTCTGCTAGGATGTAGACCACAAAAGACGCTAAAGACGAAGGTACGATGCTCTCCGGAGCTAAGCGCCGCTCCCGGGCGTCTTTCGGCACAAGCCGCGCTAAGAGAGCACCGTGACCGGTACAATCGTCTTTGCGCGAAGAAGCCGCTTCTTCGGCTCCGGGAGCCGGAGAGAGCGGCAGCATCGGAAAGGTGAAGAAGGAAGCTGTACAACACTGGGCTTGTGTGCGCAGCTTGCCAACTGATAGAAAACAGTACCTTACCACTTTCCTGACTTTTCCAATCACATGAATATTCGATTGGAAGCTGTTTTGGACAGCTTTTCTTTTCTTTAGGCGAAAACCTTGGCAGACCTCCGTGCAACGTCCAGAACACGATGGGAGATGTTTTCTGTGCTCCCGCAGGTTTTCCTTGCCAGACACAGTTGGAAAGCTCTCTGCTAGGATGTAGACCACAAAAGACGCTAAAGACGAAGGTACGATGCTCTCCGGAGCTAAGCGCCGCTCCCGGGCGTCTTTCGGCTGAAGCCGCGCTACGAGAGCACTGTGACCGGTACAATCGTCTTTGCGCGAAGAAGCCGCTTCTTCGGCTCCGGGAGCCGGAGAGAGCTGCAGCATCGGAAAGGTGAAGAAGGAAGCTGTACAACACTGGGATTGTGTGCGCAGCTTGCCAACTGATAGAAAACAGTACCTTACCGTTCTCCTGACTTTTCCAATCACATGAATATTTGATTGGAAGCTGTTTTGGACAGCTTTTCTTTTCTTTAGGCGAAAACCTTGGCAGACCTCCGTGCAACGTCCAGAACACGATGGGAGATGTTTTCTGTGCTCCCGCAGGTTTTCCTTGCCAGACACAGTTGGAAAGCTCTCTGCTAGGATGTAGACCACAAAAGACGCTAAAGACGAAGGTACGATGCTCTCCGGAGCTAAGCGCCGCTCCCGGGCGTCTTTCGGCAGAAGCCGCGCTACGAGAGCACTGTGAGCGGTACAATCGTCTTTGCGCGAAGAAGCCGCTTCTTCGGCTCCGGGAGCCGGAGAGAGCGGCAGCATCGGAAAGGTGAAGATGGAAGCTGTACAACACTGGGATTGTGTGCGCAGCTTGCCAACTGATAGAAAACAGTACCTTACCACTTTCCTGACTTTTCCAATCACATGAATATTCGATAAGAAGCTGTTTTGGACAGCTTTTCTTTTCTTTAGGCGAAAACCTTGGCAGACCTCCGTGCAACGTCCAGAACACGATGGGAGATGTTTTCTGTGCTCCCGCAGGTTTTCCTTGCCAGACAGAGTGGAAAAGCTTTCTGCTAGGATGTAGACCACAAAAGACGCTAAAGACGAAGGTACGATGCTCTCCGGAGCTAAGCGCCGCTCCCGGGCTTCTTTCGGCACAAGCCGCGCTAAGAGAGTACTGTGACCGGTACAATCGTCTTTGCGCGAAGAAGCCGCTTCTTCGGCTCCGGGAGCCGGAGAGAGCGGCAGCATCGGAAAGGTGAAGAAGGAAGCTGTACAACACTGGGATTGTGTGCGCAGCTTGCCAACTGATAGAAAACAGTACCTTACCACTTTCCTGACTTTTCCAATCACATGAATATTCGATTGGAAGCTGTTTTGGACAGCTTTTCTTTTCTTTAGGCGAAAACCTTGGCAGACCTCCGTGCAACGTCCAGAACACGATGGGAGATGTTTTCTGTGCTCCCGCAGGTTTTCCTTGCCAGACAGAGTGGAAAAGCTTTCTGCTAGGATGTAGACCACAAAAGACGCTAAAGACGAAGGTACGATGCTCTCCGGAGCTAAGCGCCGCTCCCGGGCGTCTTTCGGCACAAGCCGCGCTAAGAGAGCACCGTGACCGGTACAATCGTCTTTGCGCGAAGAAGCCGCTTCTTCGGCTCCGGGAGCTGGAGAGAGCGGCAGCATCGGAAAGGTGAAGAAGGAAGCTGTACAACACTTGGCTTGTGTGCGCAGCTTGCCAACTGATAGAACACAGTACCTTACCACTTTCCTGACTTTTCCAATCACATGAATATTCGATAAGAAGCTGTTTTGGACAGCGTTTCTTTTCTTTAGGCGAAAACCTTGGCAGACCTCCGTGCAACGTCCAGAACACGATGGGAGATGTTTTCTGTGCTCCCGCAGGTTTTCCTTGCCAGACAGAGTGGAAAAGCTTTCTGCTAGGATGTAGACCACAAAAGACGCTAAAGACGAAGGTACGATGCTCTCCGGAGCTAAGCGCCGCTCCCGGGCTTCTTTCGGCAGAAGCCGCGCTACGAGAGCCCCGTGACCGGTACAATCGTCTTTGCGCGAAGAAGCCGCTTCTTCGACTCCGGGAGCCGGAGAGAGAGGCAGCATCGGAAAGGTGAAGATGGAAGCTGTACAACACTGGGATTGTGTGCGCAGCTTGCCAACTGATAGAAAACAGTACCTTACCACTTTCCTGACTTTTCCAATCACATGAATA
Source organism: Ammospiza caudacuta (assembly GCF_027887145.1). Classification (NCBI taxonomy): domain Eukaryota; kingdom Metazoa; phylum Chordata; class Aves; order Passeriformes; family Passerellidae; genus Ammospiza; species Ammospiza caudacuta. The sequence continues at coordinate 20,031,968 of NC_080595.1, read as the reverse complement.
TTCGATAAGAAGCTGTTTTGGACAGCTTTTCTTTTCTTTAGGCGAAAACCTTGGCAGACCTCCGTGCAACGTCCAGAACACGATGGGAGATGTTTTCTGTGCTCCCGCAGGTTTTCCTTGCGAGACAGAGTGGAAAAGCTTTCTGCTAGGATGTAGACCACAAAAGACGCTAAAGACGAAGGTACGATGCTCTCCGGAGCTAAGCGCCGCTCCCGGGCTTCTTTCGGCACAAGCCGCGCTAAGAGAGCACTGTGACCGGTACAATCGTCTTTGCGCGAAGAAGCCGCTTCTTCGGCTCCGGGAGCCGGAGAGAGCGGCACCTTCGGAAAGGTGAAGAAGGAAGCTGTACAACACTGGGCTTGTGTGCGCAGCTTGCCAACTGATAGAAAACAGTACCTTACCACTTTCCTGACTTTTCCAATCACATGAATATTTGATTGGAAGCTGTTTTGGACAGCTTTTCTTTTCTTTACGCCAAACACTTGCAGACCTCCATGCAACGTCCAGAACACGATGGGAGATGTTTTCTGTGCTCCCGCAGGTTTTCCATGCCAGACAGAGTGGAAAAGCTTTCTGCTAGGATGTAGACCACAAAAGACGCTAAAGACGAAGGTACGATGCTCTCCGGAGCTAAGCGCCGCTCCCGGGCGTCTTTCGGCACAAGCCGCGCTAAGAGAGCACCGTGACCGGTACAATCGTCTTTGCGCGAAGAAGCCGCTTCTTCGGCTCCGGGAGCCGGAGAGAGCGGCAGCATCGGAAAGGTGAAGAAGGAAGCTGTACAACACTGGGATTGTGTGCGCAACTTGCCAACTGATAGAAAACAGTACCTTACCACTTTCCTGACTTTTCCAATCACATGAACATTCGATTGGAAGCTGTTTTGGACAGCTTTTCTTTCCTTCATGCCAAACACTTGCAGACCTCCGTGCAACGTCCAGAACACGATGGGAGATGTTTTCTGTGCTCCCGCAGGTTTTCCTTGCCAGACAGAGTGGAAAAGCTTTCTGCTAGGATGTAGACCACAAAAGACGCTAAAGACGAAGGTACGATGCTCTCCGGAGCTAAGCGCCGCTCCCGGGCTTCTTTCGGCACAAGCCGCGCTAAGAGAGTACTGTGACCGGTACAATCGTCTTTGCGCGAAGAAGCCGCTTCTTCGGCTCCGGGAGCCGGAGAGAGCGGCAGCATCGGAAAGGTGAAGAAGGAAGCTGTACAACACTGGGCTTGTGTGCGCAGCTTGCCAACTGATAGAAAACAGTACCTTACCACTTTCCTGACTTTTCCAATCACATGAATATTCGATTGGAAGCTGTTTTGGACAGCTTTTCTTTTCTTTAGGCGAAAACCTTGGCAGACCTCCGTGCAACGTCCAGAACACGATGGGAGATGTTTTCTGTGCTCCCGCAGGTTTTCCTTGCCAGACAGAGTGGAAAAGCTTTCTGCTAGGATGTAGACCACAAAAGACGCTAAAGACGAAGGTACGATGCTCTCCGGAGCTAAGCGCCGCTCCCGGGCGTCTTTCGGCAGAAGCCGCGCAACGAGAGCACTGTGACCGGTACAATCGTCTTTGTGCGAAGAAGCCTCTTCTTCGGCTCCGGGAGCCGAAGAGAGCTGCAGCATCGGAAAGGTGAAGATGGAAGCTGTACAACACTGGGATTGTGTGCGCAGCTTGCCAACTGATAGAAAACAGTACCTTACCGTTCTCCTGACTTTTCCAATCACATGAATATTTGATTGGAAGCTGTTTTGGACAGCTTTTCTTTTCTTTAGGCGAAAACCTTGGCAGACCTCCGTGCAACGTCCAGAACACGATGGGAGATGTTTTCTGTGCTCCCGCAGGTTTTCCTTGCCAGACACAGTTGGAAAGCTCTCTGCTAGGATGTAGACCACAAAAGACGCTAAAGACGAAGGTACGATGCTCTCCGGAGCTAAGCGCCGCTCCCGGGCTTCTTTCGGCAGATGCCGCGCTACGAGAGCCCCGTGACCGGTACAATCGTCTTTGCGCGAAGAAGCCGCTTCTTCGGCTCCGGGAGCCGGAGAGAGCGGCAGCATCGGAAAGGAGAAGAAGGAAGCTGTACAACACTGGGCTTGTGTGCGCAGCTTGCCAACTGATAGAAAACAGTACCTTACCACTTTCCTGACTTTTCCAATCACATGAATATTTGATTGGAAGCTGTTTTGGACAGCTTTTCTTTTCTTTAGGCGAAAACCTTGGCAGACCTCCATGCAAGGTCCAGAACTCGATGGGAGATGTTTTCTGTGCTCCCGCAGGTTTTCCTTGCCAGACAGAGTGGAAAAGCTTTCTGTTAGGATGTAGACCACAGAAGACGCTAAAGACGAAGGTACGATGCTCTGCGGAGCTAAGCGCCGCTCCCGGGCTTCTTTCGGCAGAAGCGGCGCTACGAGAGCACTGTGACCGGTACAATCGTCTTTGCGCGAAGAAGCCGCTTCTTCGGCTCCGGGAGCCGGAGAGAGCGGCAGCATCGGAAAGGTGAAGATGGAAGCTGTACAACACTGGGCTTGTGTGCGCAGCTTGCCAACTGATAGAAAACAGTACCTTACCACTTTCCTGACTTTTCCAATCACATGAATATTTGATTGGAAGCTGTTTTGGACAGCTTTTCTTTTCTTTACGCCAAACACTTGCAGACCTCCATGCAACGTCCAGAACACGATGGGAGATGTTTTCTGTGCTCCCGCAGGTTTTCCTTGCCAGACAGAGTGGAAAAGCTTTCTGCTAGGATGTAGACCACAAAAGACGCTAAAGACGAAGGTACGATGCTCTCCGGAGCTAAGCGCCGCTCCCGGGCTTCTTTCGGCAGAAGCGGCGCTACGAGAGCACTGTGACCGGTACAATCGTCTTTGCGCGAAGAAGCCGCTTCTTCGGCTCCGGAAGCCGGAGAGAGCGGCACCTTCGGAAAGGTGAAGATGGAAGCTGTACAACACTGGGCTTGTGTGCGCAGCTTGCCAACTGATAGAAAACAGTACCTTACCACTTTCCTGACTTTTCCAATCACATGAATATTTGATTGGAAGCTGTTTTGGACATCTTTTATTTCCTTTAGGCGAAAACCTTGGCAGACCTCCATGCAACGTCCAGAACTCGATGGGAGATGTTTTCTGTGCTCCCGCAGGTTTTCCTTGCCAGACAGAGTGGAAAAGCTTTCTGTTAGGATGTAGACCACAGAAGACGCTAAAGACGAAGGTACGATGCTCTGCGGAGCTAAGCGCCGCTCCCGGGCTTCTTTCGGCAGAAGCGGCGCTACGAGAGCACTGTGAGCGGTACAATCGTCTTTGCGCGAAGAAGCCGCTTCTTCGGCTCCGGGAGCCGGAGAGAGCGGCAGCATCGGAAAGGTGAAGATGGAAGCTGTACAACACTGGGCTTGTGTGCGCAGCTTGCCAACTGATAGAAAACAGTACCTTACCACTTTCCTGACTTTTCCAATCACATGAATATTTGATTGGAAGCTGTTTTGGACAGCTTTTCTTTTCTTTACGCCAAACCCTTGCAGACCTCCATGCAACGTCCAGAACACGATGGGAGATGTTTTCTGTGCTCCCGCCGGTTTTCCTTGCCAGACAGAGTGGAAAAGCTTTCTGCTAGGATGTAGACCACAAAAGACGCTAAAGACGAAGGTACGATGCTCTCCGGAGCTAAGCGCCGCTCCCGGGCGTCTTTCGGCACAAGCCGCGCTAAGAGAGCACCGTGACCGGTACAATCGTCTTTGCGCGAAGAAGCCGCTTCTTCGGCTCCGGGAGCCGGAGAGAGCGGCAGCATCGGAAAGGTGAAGAAGGAAGCTGTACAACACTGGGCTTGTGTGCGCAGCTTGCCAACTGATAGAAAACAGTACCTTACCACTTTCCTGACTTTTCCAATCACATGAATATTCGATTGGAAGCTGTTTTGGACAGCTTTTCTTTTCTTTAGGCGAAAACCTTGGCAGACCTCCGTGCAACGTCCAGAACACGATGGGAGATGTTTTCTGTGCTCCCGCAGGTTTTCCTTGCCAGACAGAGTGGAAAAGCTTTCTGCTAGGATGTAGACCACAAAAGACGCTAAAGACGAAGGTACGATGCTCTCCGGAGCTAAGCGCCGCTCCCGGGCGTCTTTCGGCTGAAGCCGCGCTACGAGAGCACTGTGACCGGTACAATCGTCTTTGCGCGAAGAAGCCGCTTCTTCGGCTCCGGGAGCCGGAGAGAGCTGCAGCATCGGAAAGGTGAAGAAGGAAGCTGTACAACACTGGGATTGTGTGCGCAGCTTGCCAACTGATAGAAAACAGTACCTTACCGTTCTCCTGACTTTTCCAATCACATGAATATTTGATTGGAAGCTGTTTTGGACAGCTTTTCTTTTCTTTAGGCGAAAACCTTGGCAGACCTCCGTGCAACGTCCAGAACACGATGGGAGATGTTTTCTGTGCTCCCGCAGGTTTTCCTTGCCAGACACAGTTGGAAAGCTCTCTGCTAGGATGTAGACCACAAAAGACGCTAAAGACGAAGGTACGATGCTCTCCGGAGCTAAGCGCCGCTCCCGGGCGTCTTTCGGCAGAAGCCGCGCTACGAGAGCACTGTGAGCGGTACAATCGTCTTTGCGCGAAGAAGCCGCTTCTTCGGCTCCGGGAGCCGGAGAGAGCGGCAGCATCGGAAAGGTGAAGATGGAAGCTGTACAACACTGGGATTGTGTGCGCAGCTTGCCAACTGATAGAAAACAGTACCTTACCACTTTCCTGACTTTTCCAATCACATGAATATTCGATAAGAAGCTGTTTTGGACAGCTTTTCTTTTCTTTAGGCGAAAACCTTGGCAGACCTCCGTGCAACGTCCAGAACACGATGGGAGATGTTTTCTGTGCTCCCGCCGGTTTTCCTTGCCAGACAGAGTGGAAAAGCTTTCTGCTAGGATGTAGACCACAAAAGACGCTAAAGACGAAGGTACGATGCTCTCCGGAGCTAAGCGCCGCTCCCGGGCGTCTTTCGGCACAAGCCGCGCTAAGAGAGCACCGTGACCGGTACAATCGTCTTTGCGCGAAGAAGCCGCTTCTTCGGCTCCGGGAGCCGGAGAGAGCTGCAGCATCGGAAAGGTGAAGAAGGAAGCTGTACAACACTGGGCTTGTGTGCGCAGCTTGCCAACTGATAGAAAACAGTACCTTACCACTTTCCTGACTTTTCCAATCACATGAATATTCGATTGGAAGCTGTTTTGGACAGCTTTTCTTTTCTTTAGGCGAAAACCTTGGCAGACCTCCGTGCAACGTCCAGAACACGATGGGAGATGTTTTCTGTGCTCCCGCAGGTTTTCCTTGCCAGACAGAGTGGAAAAGCTTTCTGCTAGGATGTAGACCACAAAAGACGCTAAAGACGAAGGTACGATGCTCTCCGGAGCTAAGCGCCGCTACCGGGCTTCTTTCGGCAGAAGCGGCGCTACGAGAGCACTGTGACCGGTACAATCGTCTTTGCGCGAAGAAGCCGCTTCTTCGGCTCCGGAAGCCGGAGAGAGCGGCACCTTCGGAAAGGTGAAGAAGGAAGCTGTACAACACTGGGCTTGTGTGCGCAGCTTGCGAACTGATAGAAAACAGTACCTTACCACTTTCCTGACTTTTCCAATCACATGAATATTTGATTGGAAGCTGTTTTGGACATCTTTTATTTCCTTTAGGCGAAAACCTTGGCAGACCTCCATGCAACGTCCAGAACTCGATGGGAGATGTTTTCTGTGCTCCCGCAGGTTTTCCTTGCCAGACAGAGTGGAAAAGCTTTCTGCTAGGATGTAGACCACAAAAGACGCTAAAGACGAAGGTACGATGCTCTCCGGAGCTAAGCGCCGCTCCCGGGCTTCTTTCGGCACAAGCCGCGCTAAGAGAGCACTGTGACCGGTACAATCGTCTTTGCGCGAAGAAGCCGCTTCTTCGGCTCCGGGAGCCGGAGAGAGCGGCACCTTCGGAAAGGTGAAGAAGGAAGCTGTACAACACTGGGATTGTGTGCGCAGCTTGCCAACTGATAGAAAACAGTACCTTACCACTTTCCTGACTTTTCCAATCACATGAATATTTGATTGGAAGCTGTTTTGGACAGCTTTTCTTTTCTTTACGCCAAACACTTGCAGACCTCCATGCAACGTCCAGAACACGATGGGAGATGTTTTCTGTGCTCCCGCAGGTTTTCCTTGCCAGACAGAGTGGAAAAGCTTTCTGCTAGGATGTAGACCACAAAAGACGCTAAAGACGAAGGTACGATGCTCTCCGGAGCTAAGCGCCGCTCCCGGGCGTCTTTCGGCACAAGCCGCGCTAAGAGAGCACCGTGACCGGTACAATCGTCTTTGCGCGAAGAAGCCGCTTCTTCGGCTCCGGGAGCCGGAGAGAGCGGCAGCATCGGAAAGGTGAAGAAGGAAGCTGTACAACACTTGGCTTGTGTGCGCAGCTTGCCAACTGATAGAACACAGTACCTTACCACTTTCCTGACTTTTCCAATCACATGAATATTCGATAAGAAGCTGTTTTGGACAGCGTTTCTTTTCTTTAGGCGAAAACCTTGGCAGACCTCCGTGCAACGTCCAGAACACGATGGGAGATGTTTTCTGTGCTCCCGCAGGTTTTCCTTGCCAGACACAGTTGGAAAGCTCTCTGCTAGGATGTAGACCACAAAAGACGCTAAAGACGAAGGTACGATGCTCTCCGGAGCTAAGCGCCGCTCCCGGGCTTCTTTCGGCAGATGCCGCGCTACGAGAGCCCCGTGACCGGTACAATCGTCTTTGCGCGAAGAAGCCGCTTCTTCGGCTCCGGGAGCCGGAGAGAGCGGCAGCATCGGAAAGGAGAAGAAGGAAGCTGTACAACACTGGGCTTGTGTGCGCAGCTTGCCAACTGATAGAAAACAGTACCTTACCACTTTCCTGACTTTTCCAATCACATGAATATTTGATTGGAAGCTGTTTTGGACAGCTTTTCTTTTCTTTAGGCGAAAACCTTGGCAGACCTCCATGCAAGGTCCAGAACTCGATGGGAGATGTTTTCTGTGCTCCCGCAGGTTTTCCTTGCCAGACAGAGTGGAAAAGCTTTCTGTTAGGATGTAGACCACAGAAGACGCTAAAGACGAAGGTACGATGCTCTGCGGAGCTAAGCGCCGCTCCCGGGCTTCTTTCGGCAGAAGCGGCGCTACGAGAGCACTGTGACCGGTACAATCGTCTTTGCGCGAAGAAGCCGCTTCTTCGGCTCCGGGAGCCGGAGAGAGCGGCAGCATCGGAAAGGTGAAGATGGAAGCTGTACAACACTGGGCTTGTGTGCGCAGCTTGCCAACTGATAGAAAACAGTACCTTACCACTTTCCTGACTTTTCCAATCACATGAATATTTGATTGGAAGCTGTTTTGGACAGCTTTTCTTTTCTTTACGCCAAACACTTGCAGACCTCCATGCAACGTCCAGAACACGATGGGAGATGTTTTCTGTGCTCCCGCAGGTTTTCCTTGCCAGACAGAGTGGAAAAGCTTTCTGCTAGGATGTAGACCACAAAAGACGCTAAAGACGAAGGTACGATGCTCTCCGGAGCTAAGCGCCGCTCCCGGGCTTCTTTCGGCAGAAGCGGCGCTACGAGAGCACTGTGACCGGTACAATCGTCTTTGCGCGAAGAAGCCGCTTCTTCGGCTCCGGAAGCCGGAGAGAGCGGCACCTTCGGAAAGGTGAAGATGGAAGCTGTACAACACTGGGCTTGTGTGCGCAGCTTGCCAACTGATAGAAAACAGTACCTTACCACTTTCCTGACTTTTCCAATCACATGAATATTTGATTGGAAGCTGTTTTGGACATCTTTTATTTCCTTTAGGCGAAAACCTTGGCAGACCTCCATGCAACGTCCAGAACTCGATGGGAGATGTTTTCTGTGCTCCCGCAGGTTTTCCTTGCCAGACAGAGTGGAAAAGCTTTCTGTTAGGATGTAGACCACAGAAGACGCTAAAGACGAAGGTACGATGCTCTGCGGAGCTAAGCGCCGCTCCCGGGCTTCTTTCGGCAGAAGCGGCGCTACGAGAGCACTGTGAGCGGTACAATCGTCTTTGCGCGAAGAAGCCGCTTCTTCGGCTCCGGGAGCCGGAGAGAGCGGCAGCATCGGAAAGGTGAAGATGGAAGCTGTACAACACTGGGCTTGTGTGCGCAGCTTGCCAACTGATAGAAAACAGTACCTTACCACTTTCCTGACTTTTCCAATCACATGAATATTTGATTGGAAGCTGTTTTGGACAGCTTTTCTTTTCTTTACGCCAAACCCTTGCAGACCTCCATGCAACGTCCAGAACACGATGGGAGATGTTTTCTGTGCTCCCGCCGGTTTTCCTTGCCAGACAGAGTGGAAAAGCTTTCTGCTAGGATGTAGACCACAAAAGACGCTAAAGACGAAGGTACGATGCTCTCCGGAGCTAAGCGCCGCTCCCGGGCGTCTTTCGGCACAAGCCGCGCTAAGAGAGCACCGTGACCGGTACAATCGTCTTTGCGCGAAGAAGCCGCTTCTTCGGCTCCGGGAGCCGGAGAGAGCGGCAGCATCGGAAAGGTGAAGAAGGAAGCTGTACAACACTGGGCTTGTGTGCGCAGCTTGCCAACTGATAGAAAACAGTACCTTACCACTTTCCTGACTTTTCCAATCACATGAATATTCGATTGGAAGCTGTTTTGGACAGCTTTTCTTTTCTTTAGGCGAAAACCTTGGCAGACCTCCGTGAAACGTCCAGAACACGATGGGAGATGTTTTCTGTGCTCCCGCAGGTTTTCCTTGCCAGACAGAGTGGAAAAGCTTTCTGCTAGGATGTAGACCACAAAAGACGCTAAAGACGAAGGTACGATGCTCTCCGGAGCTAAGCGCCGCTCCCGGGCGTCTTTCGGCACAAGCCGCGCTACGAGAGCACTGTGACCGGTACAATCGTCTTTGCGCGAAGAAGCCGCTTCTTCGGCTCCGGGAGCCGGAGAGAGCGGCAGCATCGGAAAGGTGAAGAAGGAAGCTGTACAACACTGGGATTGTGTGCGCAGCTTGCCAACTGATAGAAAACAGTACCTTACCGTTCTCCTGACTTTTCCAATCACATGAATATTTGATTGGAAGCTGTTTTGGACAGCTTTTCTTTTCTTTAGGCGAAAACCTTGGCAGACCTCCGTGCAACGTCCAGAACACGATGGGAGATGTTTTCTGTGCTCCCGCAGGTTTTCCTTGCCAGACACAGTTGGAAAGCTCTCTGCTAGGATGTAGACCACAAAAGACGCTAAAGACGAAGGTACGATGCTCTCCGGAGCTAAGCGCCGCTCCCGGGCGTCTTTCGGCAGAAGCCGCGCTACGAGAGCACTGTGAGCGGTACAATCGTCTTTGCGCGAAGAAGCCGCTTCTTCGGCTCCGGGAGCCGGAGAGAGCGGCAGCATCGGAAAGGTGAAGATGGAAGCTGTACAACACTGGGATTGTGTGCGCAGCTTGCCAACTGATAGAAAACAGTACCTTACCACTTTCCTGACTTTTCCAATCACATGAATATTCGATAAGAAGCTGTTTTGGACAGCTTTTCTTTTCTTTAGGCGAAAACCTTGGCAGACCTCCGTGCAACGTCCAGAACACGATGGGAGATGTTTTCTGTGCTCCCGCCGGTTTTCCTTGCCAGACAGAGTGGAAAAGCTTTCTGCTAGGATGTAGACCACAAAAGACGCTAAAGACGAAGGTACGATGCTCTCCGGAGCTAAGCGCCGCTCCCGGGCGTCTTTCGGCACAAGCCGCGCTAAGAGAGCACCGTGACCGGTACAATCGTCTTTGCGCGAAGAAGCCGCTTCTTCGGCTCCGGGAGCCGGAGAGAGCTGCAGCATCGGAAAGGTGAAGAAGGAAGCTGTACAACACTGGGCTTGTGTGCGCAGCTTGCCAACTGATAGAAAACAGTACCTTACCACTTTCCTGACTTTTCCAATCACATGAATATTCGATTGGAAGCTGTTTTGGACAGCTTTTCTTTTCTTTAGGCGAAAACCTTGGCAGACCTCCGTGCAACGTCCAGAACACGATGGGAGATGTTTTCTGTGCTCCCGCAGGTGTTTCTTGCCAGACAGAGTGGAAAAGCTTTCTGCTAGGATGTAGACCACAAAAGACGCTAAAGACGAAGGTACGATGCTCTCCGGAGCTAAGCGCCGCTACCGGGCTTCTTTCGGCACAAGCCGCGCTAAGAGAGCACTGTGACCGGTACAATCGTCTTTGCGCGAAGAAGCCGCTTCTTCGGCTCCGGGAGCCGGAGAGAGCGGCAGCATCGGAAAGGTGAAGAAGGAAGCTGTACAACACTGGGCTTGTGTGCGCAGCTTGCCAACTGATAGAAAACAGTACCTTACCACTTTCCTGACTTTTCCAATCACATGAATATTTGATTGGAAGCTGTTTTGGACATCTTTTATTTCCTTTAGGCGAAAACCTTGGCAGACCTCCATGCAACGTCCAGAACTCGATGGGAGATGTTTTCTGTGCTCCCGCAGGTTTTCCTTGCCAGACAGAGTGGAAAAGCTTTCTGCTAGGATGTAGACCACAAAAGACGCTAAAGACGAAGGTACGATGCTCTCCGGAGCTAAGCGCCGCTCCCGGGCTTCTTTCGGCACAAGCCGCGCTAAGAGAGCACTGTGACCGGTACAATCGTCTTTGCGCGAAGAAGCCGCTTCTTCGGCTCCGGGAGCCGGAGAGAGCGGCACCTTCGGAAAGGTGAAGAAGGAAGCTGTACAACACTGGGATTGTGTGCGCAGCTTGCCAACTGATAGAAAACAGTACCTTACCACTTTCCTGACTTTTCCAATCACATGAATATTTGATTGGAAGCTGTTTTGGACAGCTTTTCTTTTCTTTACGCCAAACACTTGCAGACCTCCATGCAACGTCCAGAACACGATGGGAGATGTTTTCTGTGCTCCCGCAGGTTTTCCTTGCCAGACAGAGTGGAAAAGCTTTCTGCTAGGATGTAGACCACAAAAGACGCTAAAGACGAAGGTACGATGCTCTCCGGAGCTAAGCGCCGCTCCCGGGCGTCTTTCGGCACAAGCCGCGCTAAGAGAGCACCGTGACCGGTACAATCGTCTTTGCGCGAAGAAGCCGCTTCTTCGGCTCCGGGAGCCGGAGAGAGCGGCACCTTCGGAAAGGTGAAGAAGGAAGCTGTACAACACTGGGCTTGTGTGCGCAGCTTGCCAACTGATAGAACACAGTACCTTACCACTTTCCTGACTTTTCCAATCACATGAATATTCGATAAGAAGCTGTTTTGGACAGCGTTTCTTTTCTTTAGGCGAAAACCTTGGCAGACCTCCGTGCAACGTCCAGAACACGATGGGAGATGTTTTCTGTGCTCCCGCAGGTTTTCCTTGCCAGACAGAGTGGAAAAGCTTTCTGCTAGGATGTAGACCACAAAAGACGCTAAAGACGAAGGTACGATGCTCTCCGGAGCTAAGCGCCGCTCCCGGGCTTCTTTCGGCAGAAGCCGCGCTACGAGAGCCCCGTGACCGGTACAATCGTCTTTGCGCGAAGAAGCCGCTTCTTCGGCTCCGGGAGCCGGAGAGAGCGGCAGCATCGGAAAGGAGAAGAAGGAAGCTGTACAACACTGGGCTTGTGTGCGCAGCTTGCCAACTGATAGAAAACAGTACCTTACCACTTTCCTGACTTTTCCAATCACATGAATATTCGATAAGAAGCTGTTTTGGACAGCTTTTCTTTTCTTTAGGCGAAAACCTTGGCAGACCTCCGTGCAACGTCCAGAACACGATGGGAGATGTTTTCTGTGCTCCCGCAGGTTTTCCTTGCCAGACAGAGTGGAAAAGCTTTCTGCTAGGATGTAGACCACAAAAGACGCTAAAGACGAAGGTACGATGCTCTCCGGAGCTAAGCGCCGCTCCCGGGCTTCTTTCGGCAGAAGCGGCGCTACGAGAGCACTGTGAGCGGTACAATCGTCTTTGCGCGAAGAAGCCGCTTCTTCGGCTCCGGGAGCCGGAGAGAGCGGCAGCATCGGAAAGGTGAAGATGGAAGCTGTACAACACTGGGCTTGTGTGCGCAGCTTGCCAACTGATAGAAAACAGTACCTTACCACTTTCCTGACTTTTCCAATCACATGAATATTTGATTGGAAGCTGTTTTGGACAGTTTTTCTTTTCTTTACGCCAAAAACTTGCAGACCTCCATGCAACGTCCAGAACACGATGGGAGATGTTTTCTGTGCTCCCGCCGGTTTTCCTTGCCAGACAGAGTGGAAAAGCTTTCTGCTAGGATGTAGACCACAAAAGACGCTAAAGACGAAGGTACGATGCTCTCCGGAGCTAAGCGCCGCTCCCGGGCGTCTTTCGGCACAAGCCGCGCTAAGAGAGCACCGTGACCGGTACAATCGTCTTTGCGCGAAGAAGACGCTTCTTCGGCTCCGGGAGCCGGAGAGAGCGGCAGCATCGGAAAGGTGAAGAAGGAAGCTGTACAACACTGGGCTTGTGTGCGCAGCTTGCCAACTGATAGAAAACAGTACCTTACCACTTTCCTGACTTTTCCAATCACATGAATATTCGATTGGAAGCTGTTTTGGACAGCTTTTCTTTTCTTTAGGCGAAAACCTTGGCAGACCTCCGTGCAACGTCCAGAACACGATGGGAGATGTTTTCTGTGCTCCCGCAGGTTTTCCTTGCCAGACAGAGTGGAAAAGCTTTCTGCTAGGATGTAGACCACAAAAGACGCTAAAGACGAAGGTACGATGCTCTCCGGAGCTAAGCGCCGCTCCCGGGCGTCTTTCGGCTGAAGCCGCGCTACGAGAGCACTGTGACCGGTACAATCGTCTTTGCGCGAAGAAGCCGCTTCTTCGGCTCCGGGAGCCGGAGAGAGCGGCAGCATCGGAAAGGTGAAGAAGGAAGCTGTACAACACTGGGATTGTGTGCGCAGCTTGCCAACTGATAGAAAACAGTACCTTACCGTTCTCCTGACTTTTCCAATCACATGAATATTTGATTGGAAGCTGTTTTGGACAGCTTTTCTTTTCTTTAGGCGAAAACCTTGGCAGACCTCCGTGCAACGTCCAGAACACGATGGGAGATGTTTTCTGTGCTCCCGCAGGTTTTCCTTGCCAGACACAGTTGGAAAGCTCTCTGCTAGGATGTAGACCACAAAAGACGCTAAAGACGAAGGTACGATGCTCTCCGGAGCTAAGCGCCGCTCCCGGGCGTCTTTCGGCAGAAGCCGCGCTACGAGAGCACTGTGAGCGGTACAATCGTCTTTGCGCGAAGAAGCCGCTTCTTCGGCTCCGGGAGCCGGAGAGAGCGGCAGCATCGGAAAGGTGAAGATGGAAGCTGTACAACACTGGGATTGTGTGCGCAGCTTGCCAACTGATAGAAAACAGTACCTTACCACTTTCCTGACTTTTCCAATCACATGAATATTCGATAAGAAGCTGTTTTGGACAGCTTTTCTTTTCTTTAGGCGAAAACCTTGGCAGACCTCCGTGCAACGTCCAGAACACGATGGGAGATGTTTTCTGTGCTCCCGCAGGTTTTCCTTGCCAGACAGAGTGGAAAAGCTTTCTGCTAGGATGTAGACCACAAAAGACGCTAAAGACGAAGGTACGATGCTCTCCGGAGCTAAGCGCCGCTCCCGGGCTTCTTTCGGCAGTAGCCGCGCTAAGAGAGCACTGTGACCGGTACAATCGTCTTTGCGCGAAGAAGCCGCTTCTTCGGCTCCGGGAGCCGGAGAGAGCGGCACCTTCGGAAAGGTGAAGAAGGAAGCTGTACAACACTGGGCTTGTGTGCGCAGCTTGCCAACTGATAGAAAACAGTACCTTACCACTTTCCTGACTTTTCCAATCACATGAATATTTGATTGGAAGCTGTTTTGGACAGTTTTTCTTTTCTTTACGCCAAAAACTTGCAGACCTCCATGCAACGTCCAGAACACGATGGGAGATGTTTTCTGTGCTCCCGCCGGTTTTCCTTGCCAGACAGAGTGGAAAAGCTTTCTGCTAGGATGTAGACCACAAAAGACGCTAAAGACGAAGGTACGATGCTCTCCGGAGCTAAGCGCCGCTCCCGGGCGTCTTTCGGCACAAGCCGCGCTAAGAGAGCACCGTGACCGGTACAATCGTCTTTGCGCGAAGAAGACGCTTCTTCGGCTCCGGGAGCCGGAGAGAGCGGCAGCATCGGAAAGGTGAAGAAGGAAGCTGTACAACACTGGGCTTGTGTGCGCAGCTTGCCAACTGATAGAAAACAGTACCTTACCACTTTCCTGACTTTTCCAATCACATGAATATTCGATTGGAAGCTGTTTTGGACAGCTTTTCTTTTCTTTAGGCGAAAACCTTGGCAGACCTCCGTGCAACGTCCAGAACACGATGGGAGATGTTTTCTGTGCTCCCGCAGGTTTTCCTTGCCAGACACAGTTGGAAAGCTCTCTGCTAGGATGTAGACCACAAAAGACGCTAAAGACGAAGGTACGATGCTCTCCGGAGCTAAGCGCCGCTCCCGGGCGTCTTTCGGCAGAAGCCGCGCTACGAGAGCACTGTGAGCGGTACAATCGTCTTTGCGCGAAGAAGCCGCTTCTTCGGCTCCGGGAGCCGGAGAGAGCGGCAGCATCGGAAAGGTGAAGATGGAAGCTGTACAACACTGGGATTGTGTGCGCAGCTTGCCAACTGATAGAAAACAGTACCTTACCACTTTCCTGACTTTTCCAATCACATGAATATTCGATAAGAAGCTGTTTTGGACAGCTTTTCTTTTCTTTAGGCGAAAACCTTGGCAGACCTCCGTGCAACGTCCAGAACACGATGGGAGATGTTTTCTGTGCTCCCGCAGGTTTTCCTTGCCAGACAGAGTGGAAAAGCTTTCTGCTAGGATGTAGACCACAAAAGACGCTAAAGACGAAGGTACGATGCTCTCCGGAGCTAAGCGCCGCTCCCGGGCTTCTTTCGGCAGTAGCCGCGCTAAGAGAGCACTGTGACCGGTACAATCGTCTTTGCGCGAAGAAGCCGCTTCTTCGGCTCCGGGAGCCGGAGAGAGCGGCACCTTCGGAAAGGTGAAGAAGGAAGCTGTACAACACTGGGCTTGTGTGCGCAGCTTGCCAACTGATAGAAAACAGTACCTTACCACTTTCCTGACTTTTCCAATCACATGAATATTTGATTGGAAGCTGTTTTGGACAGCTTTTCTTTTCTTTACGCCAAACACTTGCAGACCTCCATGCAACGTCCAGAACACGATGGGAGATGTTTTCTGTGCTCCCGCAGGTTTTCCTTGCCAGACAGAGTGGAAAAGCTTTCTGCTAGGATGTAGACCACAAAAGACGCTAAAGACGAAGGTACGATGCTCTCCGGAGCTAAGCGCCGCTCCCGGGCGTCTTTCGGCACAAGCCGCGCTAAGAGAGCACCGTGACCGGTACAATCGTCTTTGCGCGAAGAAGCCGCTTCTTCGGCTCCGGGAGCCGGAGAGAGCGGCAGCATCGGAACGGTGAAGAAGGAAGCTGTACAACACTGGGATTGTGTGCGCAACTTGCCAACTGATAGAAAACAGTACCTTACCACTTTCCTGACTTTTCCAATCACATGAACATTCGATTGGAAGCTGTTTTGGACAGCTTTTCTTTCCTTCATGCCAAACACTTGCAGACCTCCGTGCAACGTCCAGAACACGATGGGAGATGTTTTCTGTGCTCCCGCAGGTTTTCCTTGCCAGACAGAGTGGAAAAGCTTTCTGCTAGGATGTAGACCACAAAAGACGCTAAAGACGAAGGTACGATGCTCTCCGGAGCTAAGCGCCGCTCCCGGGCTTCTTTCGGCACAAGCCGCGCTAAGAGAGTACTGTGACCGGTACAATCGTCTTTGCGCGAAGAAGCCGCTTCTTCGGCTCCGGGAGCCGGAGAGAGCGGCAGCATCGGAAAGGTGAAGAAGGAAGCTGTACAACACTGGGATTGTGTGCGCAGCTTGCCAACTGATAGAAAACAGTACCTTACCACTTTCCTGACTTTTCCAATCACATGAATATTCGATTGGAAGCTGTTTTGGACAGCTTTTCTTTTCTTTAGGCGAAAACCTTGGCAGACCTCCGTGCAACGTCCAGAACACGATGGGAGATGTTTTCTGTGCTCCCGCAGGTTTTCCTTGCCAGACAGAGTGGAAAAGCTTTCTGCTAGGATGTAGACCACAAAAGACGCTAAAGACGAAGGTACGATGCTCTCCGGAGCTAAGCGCCGCTCCCGGGCGTCTTTCGGCAGAAGCCGCGCAACAAGAGCACTGTGACCGGTACAATCGTCTTTGTGCGAAGAAGCCTCTTCTTCAGCTCCGGGAGCCGGAGAGAGCTGCAGCATCGGAAAGGTGAAGATGGAAGCTGTACAACACTTGGATTGTGTGCGCAGCTTGCCAACTGATAGAAAACAGTACCTTACCGTTCTCCTGACTTTTCCAATCACATGAATATTTGATTGGAAGCTGTTTTGGACAGCTTTTCTTTTCTTTAGGCGAAAACCTTGGCAGACCTCCGTGCAACGTCCAGAACACGATGGGAGATGTTTTCTGTGCTCCCGCAGGTTTTCCTTGCCAGACACAGTTGGAAAGCTCTCTGCTAGGATGTAGACCACAAAAGACGCTAAAGACGAAGGTACGATGCTCTCCGGAGCTAAGCGCCGCTCCCGGGCTTCTTTCGGCACAAGCCGCGCTAAGAGAGCACCGTGACCGGTACAATCGTCTTTGCGCGAAGAAGCCGCTTCTTCGGCTCCGGGAGCCGGAGAGAGCGGCAGCATCGGAAAGGAGAAGAAGGAAGCTGTACAACACTGGGCTTGTGTGCGCAGCTTGCCAACTGATAGAAAACAGTACCTTACCACTTTCCTGACTTTTCCAATCACATGAATATACGATAAGAAGCTGTTTTGGACAGCTTTTCTTTTCTTTAGGCGAAAACCTTGGCAGACCTCCATGCAAGGTCCAGAACTCGATGGGAGATGTTTTCTGTGCTCCCGCAGGTTTTCCTTGCCAGACAGAGTGGAAAAGCTTTCTGTTAGGATGTAGACCACAGAAGACGCTAAAGACGAAGGTACGATGGTCTGCGGAGCTAAGCGCCGCTCCCGGCCTTCTTTCGGCAGAAGCGGCGCTACGAGAGCACTGTGACCGGTACAATCGTCTTTGCGCGAAGAAGCCGCTTCTTCGGCTCCGGAAGCCGGAGAGAGCGGCACCTTCGGAAAGGTGAAGAAGGAAGCTGTACAACACTGGGCTTGTGTGCGCAGCTTGCCAACTGATAGAAAACAGTACCTTACCACTTTCCTGACTTTTCCAATCACATGAATATTTGATTGGAAGCTGTTTTGGACAGCTTTTCTTTTCTTTACGCCAAACACTTGCAGACCTCCATGCAACGTCCAGAACACGATGGGAGATGTTTTCTGTGCTCCCGCCGGTTTTCCTTGCCAGACAGAGTGGAAAAGCTTTCTGCTAGGATGTAGACCACAAAAGACGCTAAAGACGAAGGTACGATGCTCTCCGGAGCTAAGCGCCGCTCCCGGGCTCTTTCGGCAGAAGCGGCGCTACGAGAGCACTGTGACCGGTACAATCGTCTTTGCGCGAAGAAGCCGCTTCTTCGGCTCCGGGAGCCGGAGAGAGCGGCAGCATCGGAAAGGTGAAGAAGGAAGCTGTACAACACTGGGCTTGTGTGCGCAGCTTGCCAACTGATAGAAAACAGTACCTTACCACTTTCCTGACTTTTCCAATCACATGAATATTTGATTGGAAGCTGTTTTGGACATCTTTTATATTCTTTAGGCGAAAACCTTGGCAGACCTCCATGCAAGGTCCAGAACTCGATGGGAGATGTTTTCTGTGCTCCCGCAGGTTTTCCTTGCCAGACAGAGTGGAAAAGCTTTCTGTTAGGATGTAGACCACAGAAGACGCTAAAGACGAAGGTACGATGCTCTGCGGAGCTAAGCGCCGCTCCCGGGCTTCTTTCGGCAGAAGCGGCGCTACGAGAGCACTGTGAGCGGTACAATCGTCTTTGCGCGAAGAAGCCGCTTCTTCGGCTCCGGGAGCCGGAGAGAGCGGCAGCATCGGAAAGGTGAAGATGGAAGCTGTACAACACTGGGCTTGTGTGCGCAGCTTGCCAACTGATAGAAAACAGTACCTTACCACTTTCCTGACTTTTCCAATCACATGAATATTTGATTGGAAGCTGTTTTGGACAGCTTTTCTTTTCTTTACGCCAAACACTTGCAGACCTCCATGCAACGTCCAGAACACGATGGGAGATGTTTTCTGTGCTCCCGCAGGTTTTCCTTGCCAGACAGAGTGGAAAAGCTTTCTGCTAGGATGTAGACCACAAAAGACGCTAAAGACGAAGGTACGATGCTCTCCGGAGCTAAGCGCCGCTCCCGGGCGTCTTTCGGCACAAGCCGCGCTAAGAGAGCACCGTGACCGGTACAATCGTCTTTGCGCGAAGAAGCCGCTTCTTCGGCTCCGGGAGCCGGAGAGAGCGGCAGCATCGGAAAGGTGAAGAAGGAAGCTGTACAACACTGGGCTTGTGTGCGCAGCTTGCCAACTGATAGAAAACAGTACCTTACCACTTTCCTGACTTTTCCAATCACATGAATATTCGATAAGAAGCTGTTTTGGACAGCTTTTCTTTTCTTTAGGCGAAAACCTTGGCAGACCTCCGTGCAACGTCCAGAACACGATGGGAGATGTTTTCTGTGCTCCCGCAGGTTTTCCTTGCCAGACAGAGTGGAAAAGCTTTCTGCTAGGATGTAGACCACAAAAGACGCTAAAGACGAAGGTACGATGCTCTCCGGAGCTAAGCGCCGCTCCCGGGCTTCTTTCGGCAGAAGCGGCGCTACGAGAGCACTGTGACCGGTACAATCGTCTTTGCGCGAAGAAGCCGCTTCTTCGGCTCCGGAAGCCGTAGAGAGCGGCACCTTCGGAAAGGTGAAGAAGGAAGCTGTACAACACTGGGCTTGTGTGCGCAGCTTGCCAACTGATAGAAAACAGTACCTTACCACTTTCCTGACTTTTCCAATCACATGAATATTTGATTGGAAGCTGTTTTGGACATCTTTTATTTCCTTTAGGCGAAAACCTTGGCAGACCTCCATGCAACGTCCAGAACTCAATGGGAGATGTTTTCTGTGCTCCCGCAGGTTTTCCTTGCCAGACAGAGTGGAAAAGCTTTCTGTTAGGATGTAGACCACAGAAGACGCTAAAGACGAAGGTACGATGCTCTGCGGAGCTAAGCGCCGCTCCCGGGCTTCTTTCGGCAGAAGCGGCGCTACGAGAGCACTGTGAGCGGTACAATCGTCTTTGCGCGAAGAAGCCGCTTCTTCGGCTCCGGGAGCCGGAGAGAGCGGCAGCATCGGAAAGGTGAAGATGGAAGCTGTACAACACTGGGCTTGTGTGCGCAGCTTGCCAACTGATAGAAAACAGTACCTTACCACTTTCCTGACTTTTCCAATCACATGAATATTTGATTGGAAGCTGTTTTGGACAGCTTTTCTTTTCTTTACGCCAAACACTTGCAGAACTCCATGCAACGTCCAGAACACGATGGGAGATGTTTTCTGTGCTCCCGCCGGTTTTCCTTGCCAGACAGAGTGGAAAAGCTTTCTGCTAGGATGTAGACCACAAAAGACGCTAAAGACGAAGGTACGATGCTCTCCGGAGCTAAGCGCCGCTCCCGGGCGTCTTTCGGCACAAGCCGCGCTAAGAGAGCACCGTGACCGGTACAATCGTCTTTGCGCGAAGAAGCCGCTTCTTCGGCTCCGGGAGCCGGAGAGAGCGGCAGCATCGGAAAGGTGAAGAAGGAAGCTGTACAACACTGGGCTTGTGTGCGCAGCTTGCCAACTGATAGAAAACAGTACCTTACCACTTTCCTGACTTTTCCAATCACATGAATATTCGATTGGAAGCTGTTTTGGACAGCTTTTCTTTTCTTTAGGCGAAAACCTTGGCAGACCTCCGTGCAACGTCCAGAACACGATGGGAGATGTTTTCTGTGCTCCCGCAGGTTTTCCTTGCCAGACAGAGTGGAAAAGCTTTCTGCTAGGATGTAGACCACAAAAGACGCTAAAGACGAAGGTACGATGCTCTCCGGAGCTAAGCGCCGCTCCCGGGCGTCTTTCGGCTGAAGCCGCGCTACGAGAGCACTGTGACCGGTACAATCGTCTTTGCACGAAGAAGCCGCTTCTTCGGCTCCGGGAGCCGGAGAGAGCTGCAGCATCGGAAAGGTGAAGAAGGAAGCTGTACAACACTGGGATTGTGTGCGCAGCTTGCCAACTGATAGAAAACAGTACCTTAACGTTCTCCTGACTTTTCCAATCACATGAATATTTGATTGGAAGCTGTTTTGGACAGCTTTTCTTTTCTTTAGGCGAAAACCTTGGCAGACCTCCGTGCAACGTCCAGAACACGATGGGAGATGTTTTCTGTGCTCCCGCAGGTTTTCCTTGCCAGACACAGTTGGAAAGCTCTCTGCTAGGATGTAGACCACAAAAGACGCTAAAGACGAAGGTACGATGCTCTCCGGAGCTAAGCGCCGCTCCCGGGCGTCTTTCGGCAGAAGCCGCGCTACGAGAGCACTGTGAGCGGTACAATCGTCTTTGCGCGAAGAAGCCACTTCTTCGGCTCCGGGAGCCGGAGAGAGCGGCAGCATCGGAAAGGTGAAGATGGAAGCTGTACAACACTGGGATTGTGTGCGCAGCTTGCCAACTGATAGAAAACAGTACCTTACCACTTTCCTGACTTTTCCAATCACATGAATATTCGATAAGAAGCTGTTTTGGACAGCTTTCCTTTCTTTAGGCGAAAACCTTGGCAGACCTCCGTGCAACGTCCAGAACACGATGGGAGATGTTTTCTGTGCTCCCGCAGGTTTTCCTTGCCAGACAGAGTGGAAAAGCTTTCTGCTAGGATGTAGACCACAAAAGACGCTAAAGACGAAGGTACGATGCTCTCCGGAGCTAAGCGCCGCTCCCGGGCTTCTTTCGGCACAAGCCGCGCTAAGAGAGCACTGTGACCGGTACAATCGTCTTTGCGCGAAGAAGCCGCTTCTTCGGCTCCGGGAGCCGGAGAGAGCGGCACCTTCGGAAAGGTGAAGAAGGAAGCTGTACAACACTGGGCTTGTGTGCGCAGCTTGCCAACTGATAGAAAACAGTACCTTACCACTTTCCTGACTTTTCCAATCACATGAATATTTGATTGGAAGCTGTTTTGGACAGCTTTTCTTTCCTTCATGCCAAACACTTGCAGACCTCCGTGCAACGTCCAGAACACGATGGGAGATGTTTTCTGTGCTCCCGCAGGTTTTCCTTGCCAGACAGAGTGGAAAAGCTTTCTGCTAGGATGTAGACCACAAAAGACGCTAAAGACGAAGGTACGATGCTCTCCGGAGCTAAGCGCCGCTCCCGGGCATCTTTCGGCTGAAGCCGCGCTACGAGAGCACTGTGACCGGTACAATCGTCTTTGCGCGAAGAAGCCGCTTCTTCGGCTCCGGGAGCCGGAGAGAGCTGCAGCATCGGAAAGGTGAAGAAGGAAGCTGTACAACACTGGGATTGTGTGCGCAGCTTGCCAACTGATAGAAAACAGTACCTTACCGTTCTCCTGACTTTTCCAATCACATGAATATTTGATTGGAAGCTGTTTTGGACAGCTTTTCTTTTCTTTAGGCGAAAACCTTGGCAGACCTCCGTGCAACGTCCAGAACACGATGGGAGATGTTTTCTGTGCTCCCGCAGGTTTTCCTTGCCAGACACAGTTGGAAAGCTCTCTGCTAGGATGTAGACCACAAAAGACGCTAAAGACGAAGGTACGATGCTCTCCGGAGCTAAGCGCCGCTCCCGGGC
Source organism: Ammospiza caudacuta (assembly GCF_027887145.1). Classification (NCBI taxonomy): domain Eukaryota; kingdom Metazoa; phylum Chordata; class Aves; order Passeriformes; family Passerellidae; genus Ammospiza; species Ammospiza caudacuta. The sequence continues at coordinate 20,010,168 of NC_080595.1, read as the reverse complement.
GTCTTTCGGCAGAAGCCGCGCAACGAGAGCACTGTGACCGGTACAATCGTCTTTGTGCGAAGAAGCCTCTTCTTCGGCTCCGGGAGCCGGAGAGAGCTGCAGCATCGGAAAGGTGAAGATGGAAGCTGTACAACACTGGGATTGTGTGCGCAGCTTGCCAACTGATAGAAAACAGTACCTTACCGTTCTCCTGACTTTTCCAATCACATGAATATTTGATTGGAAGCTGTTTTGGACAGCTTTTCTTTTCTTTACGCCAAACACTTGCAGACCTCCATGCAACGTCCAGAACACGATGGGAGATGTTTTCTGTGCTCCCGCAGGTTTTCCTTGCCAGACACAGTTGGAAAGCTCTCTGCTAGGATGTAGACCACAAAAGACGCTAAAGACGAAGGTACGATGCTCTCCGGAGCTAAGCGCCGCTCTCTGGCGTCTTTCGGCAGAAGCCGCGCTACGAGAGCACTGTGACCGGTACAATCGTCTTTGCGCGAAGAAGCCGCTTCTTCGGCTCCGGGAGCCGGAGAGAGCGGCAGCATCGGAAAGGTGAAGATGGAAGCTGTACAACACTGGGATTGTGTGCGCAGCTTGCCAACTGATAGAAAACAGTACCTTACCACTTTCCTGACTTTTCCAATCACATGAATATTCGATAAGAAGCTGTTTTGGACAGCTTTTCTTTTCTTTAGGCGAAAACCTTGGCAGACCTCCGTGCAACGTCCAGAACACGATGGGAGATGTTTTCTGTGCTCCCGCAGGTTTTCCTTGCCAGACAGAGTGGAAAAGCTTTCTGCTAGGATGTAGACCACAAAAGACGCTAAAGACGAAGGTACGATGCTCTCCGGAGCTAAGCGCCGCTCCCGGGCTTCTTTCGGCACAAGCCGCGCTAAGAGAGCACTGTGACCGGTACAATCGTCTTTGCGCGAAGAAGCCGCTTCTTCGGCTCCGGGAGCCGGAGAGAGCGGCAGCATCGGAAAGGTGAAGAAGGAAGCTGTACAACACTGGGCTTGTGTGCGCAGCTTGCCAACTGATAGAAAACAGTACCTTACCACTTTCCTGACTTTTCCAATCACATGAACATTCGATTGGAAGCTGTTTTTGACAGCTTTTCTTTCTTTCATGCCAAACACTTGGCAGACCTCCGTGAAACGTCCAGAACACGATGGGAGATGTTTTCTGTGCTCCCGCAGGTTTTCCTTGCCAGACAGAGTGGAAAAGCTTTCTGCTAGGATGTAGACCACAAAAGACGCTAAAGACGAAGGTACGATGCTCTCCGGAGCTAAGCGCCGCTCCCGGGCTTCTTTCGGCACAAGCCGCGCTAAGAGAGCACTGTGACCGGTACAATCGTCTTTGCGCGAAGAAGCCGCTTCTTCGGCTCCGGGAGCCGGAGAGAGCTGCAGCATCGGAAAGGTGAAGAAGGAAGCTCTACAACACTGGGATTGTGTGCGCAACTTGCCAACTGATAGAAAACAGTACCTTACCGTTCTCCTGACTTTTCCAATCACATGAATATTTGATTGGAAGCTGTTTTGGACAGCTTTTCTTTTCTTTACGCCAAACACTTGCAGACCTCCATGCAACGTCCAGAACACGATGGGAGATGTTTTCTGTGCTCCCGCAGGTTTTCCTTGCAAGACACAGTTGGAAAGCTCTCTGCTAGGATGTAGACCACAAAAGACGCTAAAGACGAAGGTACGATGCTCTCCGGAGCTAAGCGCCGCTCCCGGGCTTCTTTCAGCAGAAGCGGCGCTAAGAGAGCACCGTGACCGGTACAATCGTCTTTGCGCGAAGAAGCCGCTTCTTCGGCTCCGGGAGCCGGAGAGAGCGGCAGCATCGGAAAGGTGAAGAAGGAAGCTGTACAACACTGGGCTTGTGTGCGCAGCTTGCCAACTGATAGAAAACAGTACCTTACCACTTTCCTGATTTTCCAATCACATGAATATTCGATTGTAAGCTGTTTTGGACAGCTTTTCTTTTCTTTACGCCAAACACTTGCAGACCTCCGTGCAACGTCCAGAACACGATGGGAGATGTTTTCTGTGCTCCCGCAGGTTTTCCTTGCCAGACAGAGTGGAAAAGCTTTCTGCTAGGATGTAGACCACAAAAGACGCTAAAGACGAAGGTACGATGCTCTCCGGAGCTAAGCGCCGCTCCCGGGCGTCTTTCGGCAGAAGCCGCGCTACGAGAGCACTGTGACCGGTACAATCGTCTTTGCGCGAAGAAGCCGCTTCTTCGGCTCCGGGAGCCGGAGAGAGCGGCAGCATCGGAAAGGTGAAGAAGGAAGCTGTACAACACTGGGCTTGTGTGCGCAGCTTGCCAACTGATAGAAAACAGTACCTTACCACTTTCCTGACTTTTCCAATCACATGAATATTTGATTGGAAGCTGTTTTGGACAGTTTTTCTTTTCTTTATGCCAAACGCTTGGCAGACCTCCGTGCAACGTCCAGAACACGATGGGAGATGTTTTCTGTGCTCCCGCAGGTTTTCCTTGCCAGACACAGTTGGAAAGCTCTCTGCTAGGATGTAGACCACAAAAGACGCTAAAGACGAAGGTACGATGCTCTCCGGAGCTAAGCGCCGCTCCCGGGCTTCTTTCGGCACAAGCCGCGCTAAGAGAGCACTGTGACCGGTACAATCGTCTTTGCGCGAAGAAGCCGCTTCTTCGGCTCCGGGAGCCGGAGAGAGCGGCACCTTCGGAAAGGTGAAGATGGAAGCTGTACAACACTGGGCTTGTGTGCGCAGCTTGCCAACTGATAGAAAACAGTACCTTACCACTTTCCTGACTTTTCCAATCACATGAATATTCGATAAGAAGCTGTTTTGGACAGCTTTTCTTTTCTTTAGGCGAAAACCTTGGCAGACCTCCGTGCAACGTCCAGAACACGATGGGAGATGTTTTCTGTGCTCCCGCAGGTTTTCCTTGCCAGACAGAGTGGAAAAGCTTTCTGTTAGGATGTAGACCACAGAAGACGCTAAAGACGAAGGTACGATGCTCTCCGGAGCTAAGCGCCGCTCCCGGGCGTCTTTCGGCAGAAGCCGCGCTACGAGAGCACTGTGACCGGTACAATCGTCTTTGCGC